>NC_047667.1:41520767-41829100 GCF_011762505.2 Arvicanthis niloticus | reverse complement strand
CTCTCTAGCTCCATGATTCATTAATTTTTTTTACTTATCATTTTGTTAGATTATCCCAAGTTCTCTTCTCTGGCTCTAGCGGATGACAGAGAATTTGTATTTATTGCTCTGAAAGTCAGCCCTTTTAGCTTTAGAAACCACAGAATCGGAGCTGCGTCCTGGTGTAATTGTGCTTTAGCATGGCATCAGGAGATGGTTCTAAGTATTTTACAAAGGATGGGTAGCTCAGTGGGCTTTACCTTTGTTTGGAGACCTCCCCAGTTGACAAGCTGATATTATACCCTATGGTGCACTTATTTCTGTGCAATAATACTGAAAAATGGCTGCCTAGAATTTCTAATAGAGCTTGCATTAGGCATCTCAGCCAGGGCTGTGAGGTGAGTTCCTCTTCAAGTGGACTCTGAGTATCTGCCATTTGTGCCCAAACCCCTTTCTGTGTTCTTTCTCATATTTACCTGCCATCTTCTCAACCAAGGTCAAGGGATGCTGAACTCTAAGGATCTTATTGCAGGGTGGTAGCATTCTTGTTTTCATAAGGGCAAGCTCTACATTTTGTGGAACTTCAGAGTTGGAAATGACTTGAGTGGCTGTCTAGATGGCTCTAGGTGACTGCTTGGCATACTGGAGTTATTAGGTTTCTTAGTACACTGTTTTTATGTGACTCCCAGTCTCTTGAAAGAATACGCATACAGTGTTGCACTCAGTATCGGGGTTCCAGGAGTCAATTTAAAAATAACAATTAGAAAATTCCCACCTGTCCAGATGCTGGGATACTGTGTGCTCAGGTAGAGTGTTCCCTAACTACATACCACAAACCTTAAGTCTAATGTGATAAGAACCCTTTGTCAATGGGCCACAGAGAAGTGTTTGCCCAAGACTGACAAGCCAGGCTGCCATGAGACACACATTCTACTCAGAGAACATGATTTCGTTAGGGACCCCTTCTCCAACTCCAGACAAGCAATGACAAAATGCTCTTTGTTACCCATAACCCTTAAGAACAAGAAACCAAAATACTCTAGAGCCTCTGTGTGTTTTCTTAGCTCTTTAGGTTTCTGCTGTATAAGGAAATGCCAATCCAGTTCCAGTATTTACTTGATGTCCTTGTGGTACTGTGCACTATCCTAGATAAGAACTCCTTTCGATCGTGGTTACATTTTGATTTGTGTTACCTGACAGGGGCACTCTATGTGCCCTTAAATTGTATCTCATCTGGGTTAATTTAGATTTAAATATCTACACGTGGCTAGTGGCAGGGGCAGATAAGCCAGAAGGCTGGTTCCTCTGGGGCTCGATGTTGATTAACTTTGTAATTGAGCTTCCTTGGCTTGATGTGCAGGGTGTCTCACGGCCCACTGCAACCGGCACGGTTTCCATCCCAGCTCCCGTTCTAGCCAGCCCAGTGACAGCAGAGGCCCCCAGCCTTTCCACTTGCTCCTCTGTCTGTCTGGCTCTATGGTTGTCCTTAGAGGTCATTTTCTCTTTGACACCTTCTTTGATTGCTCTTTGGGAGAATAAGACCAAGCCCTTCCCCCACATCCCATTGACCCACCTTGTGTATTATGTTCATCCTCACACTTCTTCCCACATAAATTTTGTATTGGTTGAAAATACCTGCAAGGGGAGGAGCCATTTTTCCATGATTGTTTTTTTTTTTTAATTACCAGAATATAGAGCAATCTAAGCATATTTGTTTCAGTGAATATTCCTTTGAACTTTTTCTTTTTTTTTGAAATAGCTTTATATTTCTGATTTGAGGGTGTAGTCAACTAAACTTAGGATCTTTTCACATTAGGAGATGACAGAATTGTGCCTCCAACTTTATCCTCAGTTTGATCTATAGGTTGAGATTTGAGCCCTGATTTGTTTTGGGTACTTTTATCTCCTCATTTGTTTTTGATGTTGCTATTCATCCTATAGGGATCTTTTCAAGTGGAAAGGAAAGCACTATTTATCTATGGCCACCAAATCCCAGCCTTTCTACATTTAAACAAACCAACAGCCACAAGACAAGTATTATTATCTACATGTTAAACATGGGAAGCTGAGGCTAAAGAGGGTTAAGTTACCTTTCCAAGTCCAACCCCAGTGAACTTGAGTCCAGGGGATGGGACTCCAGCAGTTAACAGCTGCTTTCGGTCACACATCCATTATAGTCTCTGGACAGGACCTCCGCCCACTCTGCATCATCTGCAGAGTTGATAAGCAAGTATTCTGAGAGTTGAGTCAAATAATTAATACAAATATGGTTAGAATTGGGGACTCTCTTCCACTTCTCTTCAGTGTGTTAGTAAGTACTCCTTGACTGCTTGGTTTTTCTCAAATCTTTTGAACTGTTCTCAAGCCAACTGACACTTCTTTATTTCGTCTGTAAAAATACTATGGGAGATATCCATGTCACGTGCTTCACTGGAATCTATACATGCTTTCATGACTATTTCAGGTCTATTTTAAGCTAGGATGTGGCATCTTGCCTTTTCCAAAGTCCACTTTAGGTACTGTTTTCAGAGTCTCAGATGATAGTTTACTTTTTTACTAGATAATACAAACCCCAGGAGTTAAGGTGATATGGGCAGCATCGAGTCTACAGCCCAGCTGTAGAGTATAGGACCCACCAGTCTCCTGCTCAAAGCAGGAGAGTGCGTCAATGTTAAGGATATGGCTTGTGGATTCAAGTCTCAAGTCCACCTTTGCTGCTTCCTAGCTATACACTGTAGCAACCTGCTTAACTCCACTCTGTCTCAAAGCTCCAATCATAAATTGGAAATAGTGATTGGACCTATATGGTACATCATGTTGGAGTTTTGTGGCGTTCAGGAAAGGCAGCACATATAAAATACGTAGCTTAGTGATGGGCACAAAGTAATCCGTGAATGACTCTTAGTTATTGATATGTAGTTAATTATGGATGATTCAGTATTAAATACCTGCAGCCAAGTTTCCCCTCTTCTAACAGTATTGTCTCCCTTTCTCCTGACTTTTGGCAGATTTCTAACTGGAGTTTTGCCAGATATGGTTCATGTGTCCTCTGTGTAGGCCTCTTCAGATACCTGAGCCTCAAGTTCTTACAACTTATCTATGAGGACGTAGAATTGATTTCTCCTGCCAGGCTAACCTTGCAGAACTGTTTTAAGGCTAGCACCAGCTACTGAGGATGAAAGTCCTCTGCAAACATATCAGGTATTAGTACAAGTGTTAACGATGCTACAGTTCATAAAAGTTCAACATTTATTAAACACTTACTGTATGCCAGAGTACTGTGCTTAGTGCTTCCCCTGGAAAGTACCTGTTGAAATCATTCCTTGTGGCCACATCATAGAGGTGCTTGGTTACATTTTCTGCATTCTACAATCAGGGGACAAGGCATGGGGAGGTTAATTCATTTGCTTATTATGACACACTAAGTGAGAGCTGGAGGCCTCATTAGAGTTAGTGGTTTGAACCACTGCAGATGCTAGTGTTACATGAAAAATTTTCTTCTTGCTTGCTTCCAATTATTGAGTTTACATTTTAAAAAAATAAAATTTAAAGCGTTTACATCAAAACTGGTCTTCTTTTGTATGTTTTTCAAATGCTGATTTTGCACCAATATCTTCTCCTAGGATGCATTCAGATTTATGATGCCAAAATCTCGAGGAGCAATAGTGGAAAAGAATGGGTCATTCAAGTTTCTGATTAGAGCAGTCAGGTGTTCAAAACAATTAACAGCCTTAACCAAATGCATTGGATTTTGTTTTCATTTATATAAAATTGGTAGCCAGATCATTTGGATGGTCCAACTGGAGGCATGTGGAGGGATCCCTGAGAAAGACAGTTCTTTCTACCTTGCCCACCTGGCACATTCTCAGGGGTTACCAGCCTTCCAGCAAACTCTTTCTTGTCAGTTAGGTTTCTTGGACTTGCAAGGTCTTTGTGTTCTGTCAGCAAAGAGAATTGGGATGAGGATGAAGCTTCTGAAAAGGTTGGAGAGCTGTGTGTGGATCGGGAAACTGAGCCTTTGGAAGTGTGTCCAATGATCTCTGTGTATCCTAGAAGGTATTCTACTGGTGGAAACCAGATACTGATCTGTGTGAGCATGTAGAATTAAGGATGGACCACTTAGCTCCTGGAGACCAGACTGAAGTCTCTGAAGCAGTTATGGAGTGGGCAAAAAAAAAAGTTAAAGAAACTGTCTCTCTGTTCTGCTAACTTTGGATTGTATTTGCTTGGATATGAGTGTTTGTGAAATAACAGAGCCATATGGATGCACTGAGGTGCATGTGTTCTTCTGGTCTGTTGATAGAGGAGCAGTTGAAGGGTGTGGGCTTATCTGGAGGTGGAGTGAATGGGTGGATGTGGCAACACAGGTGGGGGGGGCTGGTCTGAGGAATATGGGCCTATGCAAATGTAGAGGATCTGGACATTTTCGAAAGATGGCACTCCCTTATAGAGAGTTATGGGTACAAGTATTTACTTTTGAGATTACTGCCCCTCTTCACATTCTGTGAATATGGTGTTGCACCTCTGGACAATCTGTCTGGTGACAGTTAGAGGGTAAAAATGATATCATGGAATGCACAGGCCGTGGGATCCTTTTCATCACGAATGTCAGTGGACAAACTCAAGGTAACAAAGCACAGGAATAGATTCTAGGATATTATAATTATCTAGAAGTTGGCATGCTTCTGTCTGAAAGGAGCTTTGTTGAGAATAATATTCTCAGTAAGGTAGGCCATTTCTCTTTTTTTTTTTTCTTTTATCTTTTATTTCTATTGTAGATTTTCTACAATAGACAGTGTTCTATAGAGACTGTCCTCCAGGGCTATAAGCTCTCAGGAACAGACAGAGGAATCTAAGATTTAACAAATGGTTATTGTTTAATGGTCACTCAAGAGTGTGTTTTTGAGACCTAGTTGTATTTAATTCATTGTCCTTTATAGTCAGCTGGTGAAGGGCCACAGACAGATATGGATTTATCAGCTCTGCTTGCTAGTACCTCACTATCTTGATGGAAGACTGAAAGGCTAGCCTTCTCTAATGGAGTTTCTTCTTGTCATAGCACTGTGAACTGCTTGTGTGTATTTGTGGTACCCACTGGGCATGAGGCTAAACCCATGGCAGAGAGAAGGACTCACTAACTGAGTTGGAGAAGAGCAAAATTCTCTTAGGCACCACGAAGTGGGCCAGGGACATCTTGGCTTGTGTCACTGGGATGCAAGTTTGGGTTGGAATCTTGGATCTTTGACTATTCTCATCTTCTCCCGATCTCTTCTGCCACATGAACTCCATTTCTTTGCCCAGAAGCTTTGGTTTGAAAACACAAATTTTCCTTTCACCATGTGCATGTGTTAGTCTGTAGGGTTTTCATCTTTCAGCTCCCCCAAAGCCCCCCTCGGTCCTCTCTGCTCCGGGTTACCCGAGTTTGATTGAGTTGTGGAGGTGGTAGCTTTTAAGACATCTCCTTGAACTGTTACTCATTGAATGCTCTGCTTTCAGATTTTTTTTTTTTTTTTTTTTTTTTTTTATAAAAACCGGGGCCTGGGGGTGGTTCGGAGGCTGCAGAAGAGAGTGATCTTAAAGAGTGAAGGAAAAGCATGTAGAAGGTTGAGGAAAACAGTCTTACATTCACACCCAGGCCACTATGGTAAAAGTTCAAACTTCTCACTATGGCTTGAAGTTTCCAGTCAACCCCACTGATCATGCATCTCTGATTCTTGAAACTGTAGATAATTTCTATGGACATCTGACACTTTAAATATGTCCTGCTACGCCAGGATTTCCAATATGAATGCTATCAATGGATTTTTTCATTTGTAGCTGCACCTAAAGCAACTTCTTTCCACTGTAATAATGGATGGTCATCTTTGTCTCCTCTCCTTGCCTTCCCAGTCGGTTGCTCCAGTAACATCACAGAATAAATAATACAACATTAGAATTACAAGATTCTAAGAGAAATTCTGATTAGACTCTTAGTCATCTGTAGGAAAACAGAAAGTCAAAGGCATCAAGAGACTTACCACAACTTGCAATAAGTAACTGCTTGTCTGCTAGAACCTAGCTGTGAACCCCACAATTGTATACTGGGAAAGCCTGTTTCTAGTTGTGGTGTGCTCGGCCCTAGCACACACCTCTAATCCAAGAGTGTTGCAGGATATTTCACACTGTGAGATTGTGTACAGGAAAAACTGTTTCTAGTTGTGTTGTGTGTCAGCCCTAGCACACACCTTTAATCCTAGAGTGTTTTGTTTATTGTAAACAAGATTAAATAATGTCAACCATAGGTCAAGAGGTGGAGCAAGCAACCAGTTGACAGGGAGTGAACATAGGAAAAAGCCATAGAGAGTGGGAGGAAGTCAGGGGGACGGATAGAGAAATGCACAGGAAGTAGAAAGGATAGAGAAATGCACAGGAAGTAGAAAGGAGGGGCATTCAGTTTGGAGAAGGAGGAGGAGCTTTTACGTTCTGTGAAGTTTGTCTGTAAAGTATGAGATCAGCTGGTGCTTTCTCTTTCTGAGCCTAGTAGGCTTTCAGGCCAGCATTTGGCTCCTGAGTCTTCATTTGGATAAAATGAAACAATTGGGATTTTGTTTTAAAAACAACACCTGACCAACAGCTTTTTTGATTCCATTTTCTCTTTCATTTGTGGCCCTTCTCTGCTCAGTCCTGTCCTCTCCAGCCCCTTCATTGTCCAAGATTTCCCTCTTTTTCTGCAAGTGTGTGGGTTTGGTGCTTTGGGGCGATCTGGAAGAGTGACTATAAGGATCAAGATTAATAACAAAGGACTTAAGTCACAAAAAGTACAAGTGGACAAGAGGAGGCTAATTCATGTAGATGAAGCCATCTGCTGCAAATACTGTGATGATGGACTGAAGGATTCGTGATATTGGCTAATGCGCTCTTTCTCCCAAAAATATTGCTGGAGAACCATACATGAGATGTATGAGATGAAGCAGTAGGACAGGGCCCATCCGGGGGCTTCTACCAAACAGAAAAGCCAACACTAAGTTGCAGCAGGTGGGAGAGTGGGTGGATGCTCAGGTAGGAAGTCTTCTCAGAATATTTCCTGGCCTTTCAGTGGCCCAGAGAAAGGTACATTCTCCAGACCCTGCTTTAAAAGATAATAAATATTCTTTAAGGATAGTCTTGTGAAAGACATAAACAAAAATTCTAAGATGCCTGCTTGCTTGCTTTCTTTCTTTCTTTCTTTCTTTCTTCTTTCTTTCTTTCTTTCTTTTCTTTCTTTCTTTCTTCCTTTCTTCCTCCTTTCCCTCCCTCCCTTCCTTCCTTCCTTCCTTCCTTCCTTCCTTCCTTCCTTCCTTCCTTCCTTCCTTCTTTATTCCTGAATATTCCCTTCAAGTGAGAAAGCTAGGATATTTGTATTTGATTATTCTCATTAAAATTTTTCAGGGCTTCAAATGGGCATAAAGCTGACAATCCAGAGGGGTTCTTGTTCTTCTTGTTATTTCAGTCTTTGTATTTATGTCATAGATGAACTGTGTGCTAGATAGTTAGAACTCTGGGGTTCCCTTTGGGTGTCCCTCATTTGCCTTTGGGATCTCAGTTTCTGTGATTGTCAATGGGTCTGTCTGGTTTGAGGACACCACTGGCCTCTAGCATCAAAACCATGAGTTTCCCCTTGATTGAACATTAGGACAAGTCTGCAGGCATCCAGAGATGCTGATGCCTCAAAAGTAGCCAAGGCATATTAAAATATCTGGAGATGGGATACAAAACTTTTAACTTTTAAAAGCTTCTCTAGTGATTCTGTAGTTCAGTTGAGGCAGAGATCCACTTATCTTCTAGAGAGATGGGCCTTCTAGCTAATCCATTTACACATCTCCCCCTCCCTTCATTTATTTATTCCCCTGTCCTCTTTCCCACCCTATTTTGTGAGATATGTGTTTACTCTGTAGTCCAGGCTGACCTGGAACTCAAGATGCTCTTGCCTGAGCCTTAAGGGCATTGTGGGTTTTGGTGTGTACTACCATGCCCAGCTGTTTCTGTTTCTTATGTATGTATTTTAATCACAGGTGGATTCTTCTCACTTCCCTTGCAGGCTGTTGTGAAAGAGCTGGGGCCTCTGGGTACCCTGGAATTCAGTCTATGATAATAAACTAATTTATTCTAAGGGGCATTGGCTTGGAAAAAGCATTCACCTATGGCTTCTTCAGGTAGACCTCTGTTTGCTCCAAGACTTCCTGGAGAAAGGTCTAGAAATCTTAGGCTAAGGGACAGAACCCTCAGGTCTTCAGTTCACCCAGCAGGCCCTTGAGTCCCTGACTGAAGATGTCTTAACCTTGATTCCTCCTGGTTAAGCAACTTCTAAGCATATGAAGGTTGACTTAGCATAATGCCCATTAAATGGAGGAATCCTTGAATATTCTTGACAATCTTCCAGAAACATGGGACTTACAGTAAGTCATATGCTAGGACTGGCTTCTCCATACTCTTGAGTGTCTTTTGTGTATGTTCCATGATCTCTGATGTAAATTGGTTGCTCAAAACTGGTCATAGGGATAATATTGACAGTCTAGCATTTGCAAGTGCTATGTATGAGGGCTTTCTCCATGATGGTATTTATTAGCATGACATTTGATTTACCTCTCAACAAAATAATTCATTTTCTTATAGACAGTAGCAGATTTATATTCTGTATTCTCTCAGATCTGCCCTTGGGAGAGAGGGTGTCTTACTCTTTAGAATAACTTTAAAAGAGATATCAGATTTTTCTATTCCAAGGTGGCCTTTGGATGTTTGAAAGCAACTATGTTGTTTCTCAAGTCTTCTCTTTGCAAGCTGAGTATTAGTTGCTTCAACACTCTCTCATCTGGTTTCTAGACTGAGTGGTGTCTTTGAACACGGATATAGTTGCAGAGTTTTCAAAGGAAACAAAAATTCACCGAGCAACCATCTATGATCTTTTTAACAAAAAGTACTTCATCTTCTGGCTTGATATGTTCTCATCAGCATTTGATGCCTGCCTTGTGATGCGTGATTCTATGAGGCAGGGAACAGCTTGGGGTGTGGCTGTTCATTGTAGATCATGTTTTCTTTTTTCTTTTCCCTCCTAAAGTACAAGTCACTGCCAGAACTCTTAATGGACCCAAATTTGTCAGAGTGTCATCAAAACACTAGTTCCAAAACAAGTAATTTCCCCAGTGCTGTTTTGTTTTTGATCTGAGGCTTTTAGTGCATACCTTTTCATTCAGTCATTTGTCTCTCACTCACCAAAAACCACGTGTGGAATGACAACTGTTATAAGTCCAAGATCCAGTCAGACACATAACAAATGAATTTGTTAGGACTCCCAGGTGACTGCCACTGAACTGGGCATGCATAGCCGAATGGGGAGGGCAGGGCTGTCTTCTTTTTCAGAAGTACCTCTTACCACTCCTTAGCAGTTATGTGGCACAAATGGGTCTAGAACTGTATGCCACTTATCATCTGTCCCTCTGTCCCTCCAAAGTAGCAACAATGTGACCTTCCTTTCCATGGATTTATGTAGGGAAGAGGGTCTTGGGGGTCAGACCCTAGTTCTTTGATCTAGAAGCCACAAGAGGTGAGACTTGGTTTCACAACTGACAGGAAAATAACAATAAGGGTCATTTTTCTTGAGTAATGGAGTACATTGACCTCAGGCAGTAGTACGGCTAGACTGTCCATGAGGGCAGAAGGCCTCTGGAGGGTCCCTCGGCCTCCATGCTGAGTTCTCACTGATGCCTTTCTTGCTGTCCATTCACTAGGTTTGAGGTTGTTAGGAGCAGGGGCAATGGAATTTTCATTTTTTGACAGGGGTAGGGTGGGTTGAAAGAGAGGTGCATGAGTGTTCAGGGTTGCCTGTCAGATGGGGATTGGAAAAGAAGCAGTTGTCATGGTGATGGCGGGTTGCATCCCACCACCATGGAAACCAAACTTAAAAAACTGATGTTAAGGCTGGAAGTCATATGATGTATTATCTTGTTTTGTTTTGCTTTGTTTTTTCAAAAGGAGTTTGATTTTTTTTACCCCCTCACCCCCTTCTCTCTCTTAAGACAAGACTGAGAGGTGAGAATTGCTCTGAGGAGAGCAATGAGACCGTGAAGTAGGACAGCATGGGGTACGCAGGAACTTCTGTCTCACGTTTCTACTTCTTCCAGGACAGTTTTCCTGTCATGGTGGGAGGGGAAGAGGAATGTGATGGAGTTTCACATTTGCTGCCAGAGCTGTGCACTGACTGGTAATGCACATACAAAGCACAGAGTGTTAGCTCTCCAGCCCTGAGAGGGACCATGGGGCCCAGTCTGAACTCATCTGCTCAGGACAGAGACAGACGAGTTCAAAAGCAAGGCTTGAAGAAATGGAGACATGGAGCTAGATATGGGGACCGTCCATATGTTGATACATTATAGTATCTGATGGCATTGGCAGCTTTTGTGTTGCTGGAAGTTAGTGCCCTGCTTAGCCAACCATTCTGAAAGGTTTTTATCTAACAGTCACCACGACTGCTAATAACCCAGGATGAACAATACTTAGGAGGCAGGCTCGGGACATTCCAGCCTCTTCACAATCATTGAAGTTCTAATTAATTGATTAGCCTTGCAAAAGGCTCAGAGTAAGGCACAGTTTCTTTCCAAGGAACTTTGGTTCTTACTCCCTTTGGGCTGTTTCATCTTGCTAGGCTGGCCAGAGGAATGAGGTGTTAAAAAGCCATGTTGAAATTCTATCCTTTTATCTCCCACTTCCCCCCTGTACCCCAACCCCCACAGTGATCAGGAGAGAAAGTGAAATATCCCCCCCCCAAACCCCTCTGTGAAGGCATTGGGCATAGGGTTGCTCTAACAGGTGTGAATTTCCCTTTCAGACTGAAGGGCGTGTGTAGATAGGTTAGGCAGTAGAGAGTCCTGGAGGAACATTTGTCTGGGAAAGGATGAGGATAAAAACACAGTCTGTTGACACAATGGCCACAGTGATGGCTGTGTCTGTGGTTTCGACACAGGTCCTGCCTCTTCACTATTACTCATCGCTGCCAGACAGATGTGTCTTTCTCTGTGGCCTCAGGCAGAGTGGATGCGATCTCACTTGCATGATCTCACTGTGTCTCCATCAGGGTCTGAAGGAGCTGGAGCTGGACCTCTGTGGTGGTTCAACCCCTCCTGTTCTTAGCTCTGGCCCTGGGTGTGATTAATGTCCCTTCTAATCACTGGAAGAGATTGCATCAGAGCCATCAGCTTCATAAATCCTCCTCTGGGGACTGCTGTTTGGAAGAGCTCTCCATGTTCCCAGGAGGTCCTGGGCCAAATGTCTTTGCTTTCTTCCCGGAGGCCCATTACCATAATTTTCTTTTAAAATCTTTACTGGGGTAGATGTCTTCGGTGTTAGATCATAGCTGCAGCCGACCAGGTCCTTCCTAGAGATTGTGACCACAGACAGATGCTCTCTCCAAAGCCTTGAGCAGCAGCGGACACTTAAGAATTGATTTAGTAGGGCAATAAAAGTGACGGTGATCTGTTTAGGACCTTGTGTTCACCTGTCATTTTGGGTGCTGGTCCTTTTGTCTTTCTAGTTTCCTCTATGGAAGTGGAAGGTGGTGGCCTTCCCTTTGAGCACTCACTGTATTGGAACAACTTTTGCTTTGAAAGCCCTGCCTCTTGTTTCTTATTGCCAAGTCTTATTCTTTCCTTTGCTCTCTATGTCTGACACAAGATCCTGATTTTTTTTTTTTCAGTCATATAGCCCTTGAAGGGCTGTGTCTTACTATTTGTTATTTGCATTTATGGTGTCTCTTTGGAACAGAGCTTCTGACAGAATCACACAATAGACAGGCTTGTTCCCAGCTACTGCCTTTGAGTTAATAATCACATAGTGTTACATTTATGTGCAGCTGAGGAGTGGTGACATATGCAACAGCATCAAAGCCGTTGTCTGACTACATCTCTTTAAATCACATTATCTCTCAACAAGAAGGCTGAAGGGGGAAGAGGATTCAGACCTTCTTGCAGGCAGTTGTCCTGGGTCTGAAGGTAGAGATAGGGTTGGCTAATATAGGTTGAGATCTATCTCCTAGGAGCCAGTGAGCAATTGTAGAGCATCTCCAGAGTTCTGGCAACTGCCACAGTGGTCACATTCCTGTCCTACAGAAGTATCTTCGCCATTAGGCCTGGAACTCGCTCAACCTGCTCATGCCTGGTGGTCCTCAGATCACATTCATTTGCTTTGTGTGTGGTGATGGGGCTAAGGCTCTGGGAAGGGACACCTGAGAGCAGAGGGGTCTCAGAACACCCCACAGATAGGGCTGCATGTTTCCCTAAGACCCTTCCCACATTTCCTTCCTGCAGCCTAAGTCTTCCCCAGGCCCGTGCCTGCAGTTGTGAAGACGAGAGACTGGCTTAGATGGGGGAAGGTTTGCTTGCAGGGCAGTGCAAGGCGCAAGCCCATCCCAGGTTCCCAGGGCTCTGTTGGCAAGCAGAGCCAGCGCCACAGCAGCACTAGGTCCACCCTCTGTCTTGCCCCAGCTTTCTCTGCTAAAGAAGGAGCTAAACAAATGGCAGGTGTGCGGGCCGAGCCATGCTGCTCAAATTAGCTGTGTTGCTAAGGAAACGAGTCAACTGGTTGAAGGAAGGAGCATTGGGTAAAAGGGATAAATCAATAAGCGAACCTATTTTTATCATTTCCCTAATGATTGTCTTGAAGCTGCTAGACAGGGAAGGGGAAGGGAGAGCTGCAGACACTCTAGTCCTCATTAACGGCTCCACTCGCTCGGAGGGAGTGAGCAGGGAAGGGGTGTTTAGGAAGGTTGCCAGGAAAGTTTATGAAGTGAGGCCCCTAGCGAGCAGAGAGTGACATAGAGGGGGAGCTTCCTTGCAGGCTTGAAGCTCTTTTATGGTCATGTTCTTCTTTGACTTGGTCTAGGCCTTTGTTCGCTGGCATTTGATCTTCCGTGGATCTTCCATGGGCTTCCGTGACTGTCTTCTTTATATTCAGGTCGATGGTGGGTTTTGGTATTGGTTTGATTTTTTTTCTCCCTCCGAATACATATAGCTTTAATTGATTATATGATTATAAGTTAATATGTGCTCATTATAACAGTCAGACAATAGATAAAGGAGTAAAGAGAAAAATGAAAATAACCCTATTACTCAGAGAAAACTCATTATCCTTCTAGCAAAGCAGGGCCCCACCCCCTTCCCTCTCTCTTAACATTAAAGAGAATGTCTGTGCATGCTGCCTCTTTTTTTCTTTTTTGATAGATAATGTATGCCCACAGTATGCAGTACAAAAGTTCAGATGGGGATACTGTGTAGAGAGAATATAGGATGTCTTTTTATAACGATAACCCAGGCTCTGGTGTTCCTGTGCTATCTATGTATTGATTAGTCCCTTATTCATTAAATATCAATCATTAGAGACCCACTATTTCCAAGCAAAGAGTTATTCATCAGGGACAGGCAAAGCCTCTGCCCTCAGTTTCCCAGGCCTTTCTGTTTCATTGGTCCCTTCAGACACCAACAGACCCAATGGATTCACAAGAGGCAGAGGCTTATGTAGCTTGAATGAGAAAGGGCTCTTTCCCGTTCTTCTCAGGCAGGTCCTGGGTCTATGGAGAAGCTGAGTGGGTTTCTGAGCTTGCACTGGGCATTTCTAACCGTGGGCAATAGCCAGGTGATCCCAGTGCTTTTGTGAACAACTTTATTAATAGCATTGGCATGCATGTGTGTGTGTGTGTGTGTGTGCATGTGTGTGTGTGTGTTACATGGAAGAGTCAATAAACGTGTCACTCAACTCAGAGATACCAGCCCCTCCTCAACTTGTGATGGCCAATAAAATCTGATGTTTGTTTGTTTGGTTGTTGTTGCTTTAATTAGGGCTCGTTACCATGTTCCCATGAGTGCCAATCCCAAGAGAGATGCTCTGAACAAAGGACTGCCTGGTGAAGCAAGTCTGGAGTGTGCTGTGTACCACTCCCCACCCTATTGTGTGTGCAGTTACACACTGTGTACAGTAGCATTAAAGGCTCCAAGCAGTCCTGCTGGGAAGGAACCTACTTAACTTTACTTAACCCGGGCTTCCCTCATTTATTTTATTGCAACTTTCTGTAGCACTAGTATTTTGTGACCTACATTGTAGAGGCAGCACCCCAGATGCCCTCAGCATCTGTAGCCATTCATCAATGCTGCTTTGGCACGCTGTCAGTTTCCTTTCTGGACCAAGTTTCCAGGCAAGGTCAGAAATTCCTCAGCCTCCACTTTTGCCTTATTCTCTCTGTCATCAGATTCATCTCGGAATTCCCAGCCTCAGCACCAAGCCCAGCATAGCCTAGCCTGCTCCAGAGTCTTGTGAGATGCTTTTGCCACTCTACATGAAAAGCTCTAAGTTAGAGCCAACTATATGGCAGGATCATACTCCTTCTGATGCTGTGATCTGATAGCCTGGCCAGGGTGTGTGTTGTCCTAAGGTTGGGGACTTGTCCTAAGACAGTGGGTGTACAGGCTAGTGTGCCTGCAGAATGTTCAGATCTCAAAGGTTGCCCTTAGCTTCCAGAGTTTGAAGCAGAAAGGGTATCTAATAGTACTTATGAGCTTCCATGCAGTGGCTTCCCTTCAGCTGTGAGGGCTTCAGGAAGCATAGTAGAATCTGGGGCAGAAGTCCATTTGGAAGTCCAATGAGGCTCATCCATCTCCCAGTATCAGGTGGCGGAGCATGAGGAAGCAGAGAATTTCTGGGCTGGGGATGCTGTGTGTGAACTGGAGATGTGTGGGAAGGGAGGACTGCCAGCTGTGAGAGAATGCCTGTGACTCAGGGATCCATGGAAATGATGGTGGAGGGGATAAGATGGTACTACCAAATGCAGTGCACTAGAAAAGCCACCGTCTCCCCAGCTTCCTGTGCTAGCCCAGGACCAGAGCAACTGGAGGGCTACTAATGTCTTTGTGCATACTTGCTCACTGCTTGCCCCTCCCCAGAGATCCCTGGACCCTCATTTGATGCCATTACCACAGGGTTACAGTGGAAGTGGGAAGAGAGACCTCGGGGTACTTCTGGATGATCAGTGTTCTGTACTACGAAAGAGGTGTTTAGGCCCTGTCCTACACTGACAGGGCTGCTCTGCGGGGGGGGGGGGGGGGGGGGTGTGTGACACGAAAATAGTCTCTGTCCTCCCCTCTCTGTGAAATAGTCTACCCTTCTCCCCAACCTGAGTTGTGGAATTTGCCAGAGAATAGGTTGAACTGCAAGACTAGTGACACATCTGGCTTGTGTTTGTCATAACAGTAATTACAGAATGAAATCCCAACCTGCAGGATGACTGGGCCCTGCGAGGGAGCTGGTTTTTCTCTTTTCTAGCCATGGCCCCACCTCCCCTGAGCTTGCAGCAAAGTCTTTCTGCAGGAGTCAGGGAACCTCCTTTGAATCGTGTTTTTTGTTTTGTTTGTTTGTTTTTGTTTTTGTTTTTTTTTTCAAAAAGACACAGAGATTGCCTCACTGGTCTTCAGAAAAACAGCAGGGGGACACTTATATACTTACTCATTGGATTCAGTTTGGTTCCCAGAGGCTGGATTCTGCCATGGGAGATTCCAATCCATGCTATGCCTTTCCGTTACCTATAAATGCAGAATCTTAGGAGAGAATAAAAAGAGACCAAATGTTTCTTCTGGTTTCAGGATGTGCTTCTGTGTCAGATATTAAAACAGAAGGGGGCTCACATCGGGTAGGGAAATGGTTTCCTTTCCAGGGATTCTTTTTTCCCTCAGTTGATCAGAGGTCCAGAGTGAAGGGTGACTCTAGATGCAGTTCTGAAAGGGTAACAGGCAGCCACAGCTTGGTATTTATTGAGGCCAAAGCTGGTTCTTCTGTGGTTCTTCTGCCCAGGCACCTGAAGCATGGGAAGAGCAGGATTCTTGCTTTGTTCTCCCCACCAATTTGAAGCCCTGGATTTATGTTTTATTTCACTCACTGATTGGAGTATCTGACATATGCCTAACTCCAATATTTTCTGCGTGCTTCCTTTTCTTAAAGAAAATGCTTTGTTTTCACAGGCCAGTCCTAAATGATAACGCCTCCTCTGTGAAGGGTCACAGGCTATCCTGCCTGCCTGCTTGCTAGTGTAAATCATTCATGCTGCAAGGGTCAGTGGGAAGACATTTGTATGTGAATGTACATGGCCATCTTAGAGGCTGTAGCCCCTCTTACATGAAGTTGATCCTTAACTCCTCTGTCTCACGCCGTTTGAGTACATGATCCTGGCCACCATCATTGCCAACTGCATCGTCTTGGCCCTGGAGCAGCATCTTCCTGAGGATGACAAGACCCCAATGTCTCGCAGACTGGTATGTGCTGCTTTCTTCTCCCTTTCCTTTTCAGGTTCCCTTGACTCAGCTTCCCTTCCCCCACTTCCCTTATCATACAACTCTGTGAAGTCTTTATTCTTTGCTGAGGGACAAGTTAGCAATAAACCCTGCTGGGACTCAGGAGGAAGAAGGCTTTGCAAATACTGGCGTGTATATCACATGGCAGTCAGGCAAGAAGAAAGGGCAGGCACGTGGGCCATTTGCTTCACTCCTTTTTCCTCAGGGACTGTTGGAGTGAGAAAGAACAGGGAGGGAGGATGCTGAAAGCTGAGTGTGCTGGAGGTTATGAACTTGTTAAATGCCGACATCCTTATTCTCCTAAAGGAATGATTCACATGTCTAATGTATTCCTCCAGAAGAGAGGATACAAATTATTTTAAATCTAAACACGTGGGCAAGTGGCCATACAAATGACCCAGGCATGAGAACTCTGAAGTTTCCAGCTAGGGTATACATAAAAATGGAGAAATAACCTCCTTCTAAGCAATGCTATGCCATCAGGGGCTTCCAGGAGAAAAATGTCTAGTCCTTAGGTGGGACACATCTGTCCGTTTTTACAGGCCTTTCCCCTACTCTGTGTATTCCATGCAGCTTCAGGTCCTCTTGGTGCTTCAGTAACCTAAGCTGTACCCATATACAAGGTTGGTCCTCATGTACAGGAGATGGTCAAGGTGTGCCTTTACCTGTGTCTGATAAGAATAATTATTTTATTGTTGCTCTGTTATTCATCCTTGCAGGAGAAGACAGAACCATATTTCATTGGAATCTTCTGCTTTGAAGCTGGGATCAAAATTGTGGCTCTAGGGTTTAT
This sequence comes from Arvicanthis niloticus, assembly GCF_011762505.2. Lineage (NCBI taxonomy): Eukaryota > Metazoa > Chordata > Mammalia > Rodentia > Muridae > Arvicanthis > Arvicanthis niloticus. The sequence continues at coordinate 41,811,988 of NC_047667.1, read as the reverse complement.
CTTCCATAAGGGTTCATACCTCCGTAATGGCTGGAATGTCATGGACTTCATTGTAGTCCTCAGTGGGTAAGTCTTGCTTCTTGCTTTCTTCCTTCTTGCTCTCTTTATGTGTGTGTGTGTGTGTGTGTGTGTGTGTGTGTGTGTGTTGGGAGGCTCATGGTGACATGAGGTAGCTGGTACAAGGAACACACAGAGGACAGAGATCAGAATGTATAGTAGAAGCCAAAGAAAAAGATCAAGGTTGAGAATCTCCATAGAGCTGGACCATAAAGGACCCATCCTTGGAGGAGTTGAGTGTGTGTTGCATTAGACAGAGTCGTGGACTCTCAGGGGTGCCTTGCTTCCCATTGTATATTTGCTAGATTGCTCAACACCTAGTTCTCCAAGAAGGAGCCTTTTAACTGAAGCAAGCAGCTTGTCCTGATCTAGGGAAGGGGTCATCCCAAGAGATCAGTCAAAAGATGCTTGGGTGTAGTTTCTTCGGGAGATTGGAGAAGATTCCAATTATGTTTTTCTGAACTAAAAATTGAGATTAACACACTGAGAACAGAATTAATGATTTGTGGATTTATTAATGGCATAAAATTGAATCACATGAAAATTGAGAAGTCATTGCTTAGAACTTAGTATAGTATATATTGGAACTGACCTGGTGTCATAGGCACATATAGGATGGCAATCCATTTAGGTGAATATTTGCAACATCATTCCTTTGGGTATGATGTTGATGGGTGGATGTGTGAGGATGATGGATGGATCCAACACTGTTGACAGCAGGTGGGAAAGGCTTTGGCATTGGGAGTGATAAGAATCTTGTTCAGGGCTTCTATGGCTTGCGAGTCTTTGAATCCATTGTCTTGCCAGAAAGAAGAGTAAACTTGTATAGGTGAGGATTAAGTGTTTGCTATGGACATTTCCTTCCTTAAATGCCTAGCTCTCTGGTGAGGACAAGCAAAGACACTGGAAACTGAAGGGAGGGCTTATGTAGCCACAACTATGATGAAACATGAGAAAAAAGGAAATTTGTAGGGAGTTGGGTAAGGGTCAAGACTGAGAAGCTGAGCTTGGAAGCCATGTATCTAGCCACTGTCTTGTAATACAGATACAAGTGCTCACAGTTTTAGCTTTTAGGCCAATTGTGATTGAATGAAAGAGAAGTAGCTGAAGATAGAGTGGATTTGAATATAGCTTACAAGCAGCCAGCCTCAGTACGGATAGTGGATAAACAGGGTTGAATGTTCATGTTTATAAAGTATCTGTTGCCTTAAAGAAAGATTTTCTGTAGACCATTGTTCAAAAAAGTTCTAATGCTATATTTTTAAATATGACTTAATATATACAGTATCACAGAAATATATTTTCAAAATATAGCAATATAGAAAATGTAGCAGAGTGTTGTTTTAAATGTCTCTAAAATCAGTAAAATACACTATATTAGAAAAATCCTAATTGAGAACTTGAGTCATGTTATTTTATTCCATTTGAATCATTGTTGTTGGTGGTGGTATTAGTGTTTGTTTTGTTTCATAATACTTTTATTGATTATTTGTGAATTTCACATCATGCACCCTGATCACAGCACTTCTCTCTCAGTCCTTCCCCATCTGGATCCCTACCCTTGTGGCCTCCCCCATCCCCACCTTAAAAAAAAAGAGAGAGAGAGAGAGAGAAGAAGAAACCAACCAACCAAACAAACCAACAAAAAAACAAGTCCAATTTGTGTTGCTCATATACTTGCTGGAGCGTGGTCAGACTCCCAGAGGGCAGCCCTTTAAAGAAAACAGGGTCCTTCCCCACCTGTACCCCCACCAGAAGATTCAATTCTTCAAAGTGGAGAGCTACACTTCAGCATTTTTATTGCAATTTTTGAAGAGTTCTCGTCGATGGCTTTCTGTCTGGGCTGTTACTTTTTTGGGGGTAGGGGTTGTCACAGAAGCCTTCAGTGTCTCTCTCAATTGTTCATCTACAGTCACCAATACCACTGTAAAAGTAGCTTCCTGACCCTTTACAGTCAGTGGGAGAGCAGATCATAGACTTCCACATGGTTTCCAGCGGCAGCTTGTTGGTTTGTGTGTGTGTGTGTGTGTGTGTGTGTGTGTGTGTGTGTGTGTAATTAGTCCTGCTCAGTGTTATATGCACTGAAAGCATTTGAAGTTTCTGGTATAAGCCACCTATTTTTATTTTAAACTGTCATATATTGGTTTTTTAAAATACAGAAAAACAAACTGAAGAGAAAAATCCCTGCTCACTGATTAAAAGCAATTTCTGATTTTAAGAGCAATTTCTGGCTCTTATGGTATCTCCTTTCAGTCTTTTAAAGCAAAGGGAGCTTTCTTTTGGATGTCTGTAATTTTGCTGCTTTCCTCAATATATGATGAACACATCACACATCATTCCGTACTTTATGAAAATTTTGTGGTGACTGATGAACACTTTGTTAAGTGGATGCACACAGCTTGTTGCTTGTTTCTGCTTGTTATTTGACACTTAGATTGCTTTCTGTTTTTCGCTGTGATAAATAATTATTAAAAATGCTCTAACACACATCTTTTGGATGCCACACTTTACTAGACAGTTTGACAGGTTGAAGTGCAGTCAGTTCTCTGTATCTTTGGCTTCCGAGCAGATCCAGTCAAGCGTGGATAGGAAATATTTGGGGAAAATGCGTCTGTAGTGAGCCTGAAAAGACTTTTCATTCTTATCTCCATTCCCTAAGCAGCATAGAGTAACTAATATTTGCATAGGGTTTTTGCTGCATGGTCTTGTAGGTAGTATAGAGATGATTCAAAGCATCCAGGAGGGAGGGCGTGTGTACCGTTTATGCTAATAACATGACATGCTACATAACCTACGTGAGCAAGTGTAAACTTCGGTATCCACAGCCTCAGAACCAGTCTCCTCCAGGTACCATAAGACAGCTGTACTTTGCAGGAGGACTCTGGTGGTTCTGGTGTGGGAAGTGGAGACTTGGATGTGTATGAGGAGGTAGAAGACCCTTACCATCTGACCAGACAAGGGAAGATCCATACAAGCTTTAATAAGGGCTGTCAACATGGTTGAGGAAGCAGATTTATGGAAACCAGCCAGGTGCTTTTGCTGCTCTAGCTAAGATGACTCCTAGTCCTCACCTGCATCTCCAGCGAGTGCTAGTACTTGGCCAAGTCAATTATCTTGTCTATGCTGTCTGCCCAGCTTTCTTGGTGGTTCCTCAGACATTGGTGGCTCTCTGGGTAACTTTGACTATGGGTACTTCCTAGATGAACCAACAAGACTCTGGTCCTGATCTCATCCCACCTCCAGCCCAACATGCAGGAGCTCTTCTCAGTTCACATGTAGATGGTTTCCAGGCAACAGTTCACTGTGCTTTTGATCATTGAGAGCTGAGGTTCTGACCCACTACAATGGAATGGGTAATTGAACTGTCTATATTTGCACATTCACCTACCACCTTGCTTTGCTGCTAGGAGGCATACCATCTCTGGAGTCAGCTCATGTCTTAGAATACTAGCATGGCAGTATTGATGGTGTTCTCTTCTCTCTTTCTTAGTGGTGCATTAAACTATCAGACATTTTACAGTTGTGGCATCTTCAGTTAATATGTTGCAGTACCAACTAGTGAGGTGGGCAGAACAGACTGCAAAGATGGGTTATCCAGTACCCAGGATGTTATACCATTTTCTCACTATTGCCTGCTTTCTGGTGGAAGATCCTGGGGCTTAGCTCATGCTCTCTGATGCAGGACTGTTATTTTTAAAGCCCACTATATGCATTCCCTCTCCTGGCCACACAATCTTCCTTTTATTTTCTCCTTCTTGACACCTGCATCCAGAGTTATTCCTGCTGACAGCACTTCCTTCCCACCTTGTCTTCAGGTGTCACCTCACATTCTACTCCTGTGCACAGAGGGATTGACAAGTGTTGAAGCTTGACATGATGCTTCAGGGTTGAGGGTGCATAACACCTTAGCTCTCAGTTCTGGTGGTGGGTGGGGGGCGGGAGGGTCGGGGGCAGGAGGGTGGGTGCTGTGGAATCATACAGCTGGCTCAGCACGAGACCTGCTATCATCAGCATGCTGCTAAGAGACAAGTATTTGGGGGGACTGGAGTCCCCACATTCTGTCTGTCACCCCTAGCCTTCCATAGTGTTCTTAGACATGTAAGTTGAAGATGTGCATGGTTTAAGTCAGTCATTTTATATAATCCCTGTAAACTCATAAAAAGGACTGTCCGAGTCCATTTTCTACTACTATAGAATATCAGACACTGGGTGTTTTTTAATTTTTTTTTAAACAGAAAAGATTTATATCTTCCAGTTCTGGTGTCTGAAAAGTCTTAAGAGCTGATACTGGCATCTGATGAAGCCCTTTTTGCTGTGTCCTTGCAGAGCCAATGACATCGTATGCTGACGAAGAGAAGGAAACTAACCAAGCTCACCCTTTTAGTAGGAGTCTGCTCCTGTCATAAGTAGCCTATTCTGGTTATAGCATATAGTCTATGCTGTAGGGAGGGGTCCACACAACCAAATCACCTCAGAAAGGCACAAGTCTTACTATATCACAGTGCTGCTTAAATCTCAACAGGGGCATTTTCAGGGGTCCTCGTTTTCCAGACAACAACATCGAGGCTCGTAGAGGGCATGTGCCTAAACAGCAGACACTATCTAGGACAGTGGTTCTCAACCTGCGGGTTGTGATCCCTTGTGAGGGGTCAATGACCTCTCACAGGGCTGGCTAAGACCATTAGAAAACACATACATTTACGTCACAATTCATAACAGTCACAGAATTACAGTTATGAAGTAGCAGCGAAATAATTCAATGGTTGGGGGGCCACCACAACATGAGAAACTGTATTAAAGGGTTGCAGCATTAGCAAGGTTGAGAACCACTGCCCTAGGAACTTGAGCCCGTGCCTTCAGCCTCTAAGCCCATGCTACAACAGTCTTCATTCTCGTATCATCAGTCGCCTTTGCTACCTCAAGGCTCTGTAGTCGTAGATCTCCATACCTCATATTCCTTTGGTCCCCGAGAAACAGTGGATAGAGCACAGCAGGGATGTAGATCATCATACAAGTGTGTCCAACTCAAAGTCGGAGCTGCACCTGTGGTGTGAAGAAGGCAAGTTCGCCTGTGTCCTCCTGAGGTTTCAGTCTTTGGCTTGAAACACAGCACCTTGCTCTACGGCAAGGAAAGTCAGCTCTTAACGTAATGCTGTTTGGTGCCTGACAAGTAGAGCGAGAAGTCCAGCTGACTTCTTCATGAATGGGCTTGTTTAGACACTCATTCATTCATCCATTTGCTTATTCAACAAAACAAATCTTGTTGACCGAGAAATACCCAAATCAGTTAATTCTCATCTCTGCTGAAAAAAAACCCAAAAACCAAAAACCAAAAACCAACCAACCAACCAACCAACCAACCAAACAAACAAAAAAACCAAACCAACTTCTGTCTGCTACAATGTGAGACCACTCTTGAATTGTTAATAATTCAGGAGGCTTTATGTTTAAACTCTTGTCAGGTTACCTGGAATTTCTATATTACTTAAAATACTATTTTATATATTAATCTTAATAAGAAGTTATTGAACCTAAATGTATAGAGAATGATAGAAGATGATAAAAACTCAGGCATCTCTAAACCATTGTAAGAGCAGGGGCCCAGGAGACATCTAGGCTTTATGACCTTTTTCATCTCTGTATGCCCAGAGACTGGTATATAGTTACTGCCTATAATTCTGAGGTATTACTTGTTCTGCTACTGGAGTCTTACATCCTCTAGAGGATGTAAGAAGAGTGGTGAGCGAGGCCTGGGCCTGGAGTAGTAAGAGACTGTCCTCACATCTTCCCTTTGGTCTCACTGGGATCTGAGTCTACAACTCCATCTGCCTAGCTTATTCTGTTAGGGAAATGGAAGCTAAAGGTTTGTACTCCAGGCTAATATGAAATATTGGCCTCTCTGTTATGTCTCTCTGGAAAGTGTTTCTTGAGTGGTATGAGTGCTACCAGACTTCCAGAGGAAGCTGGGTGGGGTACAGGGAGGAACCAGCACTCATTTGTCCTATAACACTGGCATTTAGCAAAGCATTGTCCAAAGCCTACATTCCACAGGCAATATTTTTAATTCATAAAAGTAGTACCTTAGATAAGAATTGTTAGGTTTAATTATTCCCCAGGCCCATTTCAGGGATGAATAATCTAAGGCACAGAAAATTTTAATAATGTGCTTATATCCAAGTGAATGCTACAGTACTCTCCTTTATCCATAGTTTTAGCATCCTACAACTTCAATTACCTGTGGTCAACCACAGCCTGAAAATATTAAGTGGACACTTCCTGAGTATTGAATGGTATCCCCTTCTGAGTAGCATGATAAGATCTCTGGCTATTCACTATCCTGCCTGAGACATGAACCATCTCTTTGCCCAGGGTGTCCATGCTGTGTGTATATACCTGCCCCTCTGATATCAGGTCCTCCTTTCAAGGTATTGGAAATGTTATGCTCCAGTGTTCCATGCTGTATTTCATAATGGCCCCACTTGTGAATGCAATAATGTTGGCATTTTTTTCTGCAGTGTGTTTTTGTAACTTGTATCATAATTGTTAGTTCTGTTAATCTCTTACTGTGTCTAGACTATAAAATAAATGTTATCATAGGCAAGTAGGTATGGAAGTAGGGAATGTAAAGGAAGTCAGGATGTGTAGAGTTGTGTATTAGCAGTGGCTTTTCATGCCTCCTGGAGGTCCTGGACCAGATCTCCTGCAGGTAAGGGAGGTAGTTCTGTATGTTAAACAGAGTTTGAACCTAGCATGTGTGCCTTTAGTGTCTGGGTTTCTTTTCTGGGCCATGGTATCTTCTGAGCTCAGAGATGCTCAGATCTTCAGCCACTGAGGAAGTCCAAGCTTCTCTCTTCATTTCTTCTGCACACCATTTGGTTCAGGCCCATTGGTGAGCTGTATTCTGTTTTTCTTACACTTAAGGAATCTTTATCTTCAGATGTACTACAGTCTCGATGATATTTCAGAGCTACTCTGGGGTTCAAAGCTGTTCTTGTGTGGTTAGTCTATCATCCCATTACAAATGTCGGTATTGTGTATAGTGGGGCCATGGTCTGTTTGAGTGGCTATGTAGTACAAGCACTGTAGAATCCATGGCTGTAGCTAAACTTTTTGCCTCTGCTAAAGTTCTTGCCACCAGGCTCAGACAGCCACTTAGGAGCTATTGAAAAGACATTACTGTGCACCCACAGTCTTTGGCACCTGGCTAGGTGTGGGTAGAATGGGTCATGTGTCCCTCATCAGGACAATGAGTCTACATGTCACGAGCACTCAGAAGAAGGGCATTATACTTGGCTTTTGGGAAAGCTTATTTAAGAAAATAACACTTAAATAACATTGAGCTGCACAAAGGGGTGGATGTACAAATGTTTGGGGAATATGAGGAGAGAGACAGAGAGCATTCCTAAGACCCCAGTAGTGAGAGACAGTTTTATAGAGGTCAACAGGAGCCAGCCTAGTCCATGCAGGAGCGTTTATACTAGAATATGAGAGAAGCAGGGGAGCCCTGAAGACTTGAAGCTGGGGGTGGAATCCTACTTATAACTCTGTTCTGGACACTGCACAAGTCTTTTAAAAATTCTTTTCACCCTGGGATCACCTCTGAGGAAAGATACGGCAAAGAGAAGTGGATGCTTTCTGTGTCTTCAGCTCCAGCTTGCAGGGAATGAGTATATAACCTAGAAGAGAGAGGGAAGACAAAGGAAATCGTGGGCAGGGGAATGCGGCAGAGGAGCGGGACCAGCCATCCTGCAGCCTCAGCTTCCAGCCAGAGGCATACACAGAGTGGTTTAGCCCAAAGCCTGTTTGTAGGAGGATGATATCTGGAGCTAAATATACATCCATAGGTATTTTTAGAGGGTTTCTGTAAGAAGGCTGCCCTAACATGAGTTTCCCTAGCAGCTAAAGATCGAGGAAAGCACAATTTTCCTCTGGGAGCCCTGTCTTTCTGGTGCTGAAAATGTGGGGGAGGTGTTGCTTACGCAGCCCCAGGGGCCCCCAGCCCGATTCAAATCACTGCAGTAATAGCGTGATAGCCCTGGGTATTTATATAGCAAATCATGTCAGAGAGCCTCATGAGATCTTACCGACTTGTCTTTTACTCACCCTTTTAGCTGTGGGTGGGCCAGAGCCAGAAGTGGGAGAGAGAAAGGCTGGGTAGAGGGAGGAGGCAGGGAGCTTATAATTTTGTAGATGGGAATCTGACACTGAGAGAGGAGGTAAGAGGGGTTTTGAGCTTCCCCGCTTTGGTGAAACAGGAGTCTAGGAACCTGGTGTCCTTAATTCTGCTGGTGGGGAGATCTGTGAGTTCTTGGCCTTCCCTGCTTTTGAAATTCTTCCTCTGGAGCAGAGCTTGAAGCTGCTTCCATGGCACACCTCCCCCTCTTCCCTGGCACTCTGTTCTGGGGAGCATTACAGTTACTGGTCCACGCAGCAACTTCTTTTATCAGAACAGTATTTCTGTTCAAGTTGTATGATGAGAGAGATACAGTTCAGATGCAGAATTTTGCTTGTTATATTATTCTTTATTTTTAGAATAAAGAGGTTCATTCAGGGGAAGAGGTAAGCATTGGGCCACATATGAAACTTAAGGGTCTTTTCTGAATTCTGTACATTTGGGGAGGCTCCAAATGAGAATGCCAGTTAGAACTTGACAGATTATACATCGGTTCAGTAGGCAAATTTTTCTCATGTATAGCTCTCTCTCTCTCCCTGCCTCTGTCTCTCTGTCTGTCTCTCTGTCTCTCTCTCTTTTCTGATGAGATTCATCACAAGTTCACTGAACAGATATTTATTGAGCCCCATCTGTATTCCAGGTGCAAAGTTTTGGTGTTAGATTTCTTTCCTCAAAAGCCTTCTTCTTGTCCCCATTGGTGGAAGTTTAGTCAAGGAATAATAGAATAGGGCAAGAATTGAGCTATGGTGTCAGCCAAGAAGAGGCTAAGGCAGAGGAGGTGAAGGAAGCTTGGTGATACTGAGGACATTTGGTCTGGGGTTTTTCTTCTTGGATTTATGTTTATTAAAGGTGATGTAGAGACAGAAACAGTGGCAAATGCATTCTCTGAAGACCACGCCCAACCCTGTGCCATTCACTTCATGGGCAGCAGTGTGTGAGCGATGGAGTGAGGGGCAGTGAAAGCAGGGATGCGCTGGCACAGTGGAGGGTATAACATAAGACCTCATTCTATAGACTCCAAAGACAGAGTAGACATTAAAGGCAGTGTTCCTGTTTCCACTCTGTGGATAAAATATGTCTTCTCCCTGAAGTAGACATTGTAACTCCTGTCTGTGTTGTAAATATAGTCCACAGTTAAGTATTAATGCATTGGCATGAAATGTCAGGACACGAGGCACTGCTTAATGTCAATGAAGTCAGGGAGTAGTGTATGTGCTTAGAGAGTGGTTCTAGAAGAGAAGGACGAGGTGAGACAAGCCTAGATTTCAGAAGACAAAAAGTGGGTGGGCTGGTGTAATGGAGAGTCAATAAAAGCAAGTTAAGGCCAAGTTATTCAGCCATAGTCATTGCACTTTACATCCTGGAGAATGGTAAATTTGTCCAACTTTTTCACGGAAGAGAAAATTGATGTACAACTGGCTAAGTGCTTTGTCCAGGCTCTTTGAAGTAGGATGTATGAGCCAGGGTGTGGAGGGTAGTTTGTTTAGTACATATCAAGAGCCCCGGGCATTGTAAGTCAAAGGATCATAACTAAGAATATTCAAAGGCCGTGTTTCAGAATAGCCAACCCCTCTTGCTTACACTTGTAACTGAAGAGAACAGTTTCACTGAAACCGTCGTGAATTCTGATACCATGGCTGATAAAAGTTTCTTTTATTATCATTTTGTGCCAAGACAAAATTGAATAATAGGTTAGCTCTCATTTCTTTTTAGTAGTGTATCTAATTTTATCAACACTGGGAAAGTCCTCCATAGCTATTATTAGCAAGAACAACAAAGAAATTCCAAGAGTAAAAGTTGAAATGGAGGCTTTCATTTTTAACTTTATTAGCAATGAGAATTTCCTCGCCTTTAGAGCCCCATTTTTCCAACCTTCCTATTCCTTTGCCTTCTGGCTTTCCCCCCACTATTCACAAAATTCTTATAGATCAGAGGGGCTTCACAGAGGAAGGAGAAGACAAGTCTCCTTTGTCCATCAGTAATGTCCAGTCAGCTCTTGCACAGAAAGGAGCTAAGTTCCCATCCCCTCCCCCCCTTGTCTTTCTTTCAATTCCTACCTTCACGGCTGCCACTCTCCTGTCAGCTGCCTGAGCCTTGGTGACAGGATAGCTAGGGATGAGGTTCAAGGCCATGGCTTTTCTCCATGGCCTCCAGCTCTGGGACAGTGACTCCAAGCCAGAGTGACAGGTGTGACTGCTTCACACTTCAGTTCCCATCAGCCATGCCTTTGCAGTGATTTATATCACCACAGAAGGGACATCCTGCACCATGACCCTCCAGAGCCCAGCCAGACCTTTGTAGTTATTCCTAACCTCATGACCACTTGACTAGACATGGGGAGTTGCAGCTAAAACTATCATGGCTGGGGATGACTTTGCTGCTGAGTGAGAGGAGACAACAAGAGTGTTGTACCTCCATGACCTCACCTACTGAGGCTTAGGCCTAATCAACACCCATATGTAGACTGTTGAGGGGAAAGATAACTTTTGAAGAGTTGGGAGGGGAAGAAAAGGAAAAGGAAGAGGTGACCGATCCCATACTCAGAAAGCTGACTTCTACAGATTCAGGACTGGACAGAGATAGTTTCCATTGTCTTTGAGTTTGCTGTCTAGCAGAGAAGAGACATAGACATTTAAACTGAAGCCTAGAGGTATACTGAGTGAACAGAGAGAAGTCTTAGAGCTCTGGAATCCTGGACCAAAACTGAAGGGAGGGAGGTCAAGAAAATGATGATGGTCTTGAGACTGAGGCAGTGGAAGGGGAAGGAAGGAAAGTGTGAGGAGAGCTTTCGGCGGAGGGGAGGGCATGTGTGCAGGGACTGAACACAGGGTACACCAAGTACAACTGGGAAAGAAGATTGCTAGGGTACTTGTGGTAAGTGGTGACAGTGACCTGAAAGAAGAAAGGAATGCTTTATGGGAAGCCACCAAGGGGCTCTCAACAGGATGGTAAACAGATCATCAGGCAGGGGTGCTGTTTTCTGGGGAGAGGATAATATCCCTGAATGATTCCATGTCTACTCAGAATAGGAACTTGGAACTAAGTCCCCAAAGAATTCTTTTCCTCTCCTTTGTCTCCTCCTTCCAACTTTGGCCCTCAACTATAATTTTGTTTGACTTATTGAAGTTGTACCAAACCCCATCTTAGACCATACAATCTAGTCTATTGCATTCTAAAGACTTGTTAACCTGCCCAGAGTGGAGATGTAGTTCCTGCCCTCTAAGATCATGCTTTGAGCATCTCCTACTGATTCAAATAATGGGTAAGAATTGATGAATGTGTGGGCTTTTATTTTCAGCACTCAACAGAGAAATTATTTTAAAAATGCTTTGCTGAGAACATTGCTATATGATTATTATAATTTTTTATTTTCCAAATAGAACAATAGTCAAAAGATCAAACCAACCCACATGCTTGTTTATGGGATGTTTCTCTTCTCTCTGCTCCTTCCTCATGACACATCATGATACTGAATCTGGATCCTAATTGAACTCTGGTTAATAACCACGATAAATATAACATGTTGTGATCTAGGGGTTCTTTGTGGGGAGCTCAGAGTGCTTTGTAATTTACCTCCTCCCCGTTTTCTATTTGAGAACTGAAGATGGAACCTACCCATTCCCTTTCAAAGTATGATGTTCTTGTATAGCAGACCTCCCAGATGTGTCCTGCATATTTGACTATGAGGATAGACATAGAACTGTCTGATTCTCACTCTGGTCTTTTCTGCTGACCACTTGTATTTCATGACCTCTTTTTCTAGGCATATATTCAACTGGATTTCTTTTTTTTTAAAGTGTTCTGTCTATTGAAATAACTTGGATATCAAGTCCTTCAGTAAGTTAAATATCTCAAATAGAAGAAGTTTGGGTGAGGCTCTTCCTCTTACAGAGACTCTGATCAGATCAGTGTTGAACCAGACAGTTCTACACATAAATGGGGAGAAGCTTCAGTGGTTTCAGCTTCCCCAAGCAATTACTGGAATGAAACCACACAGAAGCCAAACAGTAACACATTTCCCAGAGATACAAATTTTACAACCATAGTCATGTAAACTTAAAGCAGGATTGGATCTCGGGCTTCACCAGTCATTTCAGTGGTGTTCAACCTGCGGGACCGTGGGACCCTGGAAACTCCTGGAATCATTGTAATGGATGAGCAAATCTGTGGTTCCATCCAGAACTAGCTGTTTCCAGATAATGTTTTCTACACGTAGGTAGCACAGTATAGTTTTTCTAATGTGTGCATGGTGTTGTTATTTATAGATACAGATACATTTAAATATATTGTTGTTGAATGGTGGCTTTTTCTTCTCTCTGGTGAGTCAGCAAAGCATAGCGATTAACAATCGGGCAGTAATAGGTAAGTAAATCCATGCTCATCTGCTGTGTTGTTTGCTACCTGTTTGACTCATCCAACCTAATTTCTGTATGCCTAGGTGTCCTTCACCTGTACTAAACTGACTTAGGTGAATAGGGGTTTTTAGTCATTAATATCAGCCCTCCAGGGAATGGAATAGGACTTGAACTTGTTGAAATTATAAAGAGCTTCTCACACTTGTAAGATAAGAATTGCTGAACCATTGTAATTAAGTGTGCTGCTCAGAGTTGACTGTCAGTAAGATCTGTAACCATTGAGGAGACATAGGCTTACCTATGAGAGAATTGTCTTGATAACAGTGATTGAAGTAGAAAGATCCAACATAAATGGGGACAGCACTATTTCTTGGGTTTGGGTCCTAGACTACATTACAAGGAGAAAGTGAACCAAGCATTGGCATTTATTTTCCATCTGGTTCCTGACTGTGGATGCAGTGTGACGAGCTGTTTCAAGCTCCTGCCACTGTGACTTGCCCACCATGATAGACTATACCCTCCTCAAACTATGAGCCAAGGCTAACCCTTCCTTAAGTTGCTTTTGTTTATGGTAAATTTTACCACAGAGATAGAAAAATAATGAAGGGACCAATCCGCTGTTACAGATGAAGGGCAGAGACTTAGAACTCTGAAGGATGTTTCGTTGGAAGGTCACTTGCCCACAGCTGAAGATGGATGCTAGTTTTCAGTCCTGTATAGGTGTGCTTGGGAGAAGTGGAAGTTGGACATAGCCCTTACACTCAAGAACAGAGCAATTTGACTGGAGCAGAATGTATAGATGGAATAGTCATAGCACACTGGACCATTTGAAGCCAGGCCCGAGCCCCCAGTTTTACGTGGGGCAGGCTAATCTTTAAGAGTGAGAAGGAAAGAATGTCAGTTGTACTGTACCACCTAGATAACTGCCAGAGGTCACATCTTTTATAATCAGCCCCCATATCAATGTCTTTCCCTATTGGCTAGAAATGGGTCCTTGGATAGTTTTGTTTTCTTGGCCACTTGCCCATCTTTCCTCTTTTTATATAGTTTCATATAGTGCCATAAAAGAACATATCTTTTTCTGAAGACTTTTCAGTTTGAACATAAATGTTGAATTGATTACTATTTGAGAGAAGAGAGCAATGTGAGAGGTGTTTTTTTTTTTTTTTTTTAAAGATGCATTTCTGTTTCCTGAAACTCACCAATGCAAATTTATAGATTCGTCACAAGCTGAGAGACTTCACAGGGGAATATAAACCAGGCAAGAAGGTGTAATCTAGTCTGTGAAGTTCTCACTGTCCCTGGCTCTTATCGAAGGAGTGTGGTGGGATAGGGGAGGGGTGGAAGAGGAAGCTGGTGTTCTTATACCAGATTTCTTTATTTTTCTTTTATTGTATGATAATCTCAAACATGCATGTAATGTGTTTTGATTAAATTTACCTCCCATTCTGTTCCCTCAAATGTCTTCCCTAATTCTCTGACATTTTGCTCCCAACCTTCTGCGCTCTTCTTCATTCTCACGGAGTCTACTTGGCGCCACCTGTATGTCCTTAGGTTTAGGACCATCGACTCAAACATGAGTAGCCTCTCAAAGTCTGTATCCCTGAACCAGCTTTCTCAGTAATTCTGCTTTTCTGTCCTTCCCAACTATCTTCCCTCTTCCTGTATATCTAACAAATTATCATGTATCAAGTGCCTACTCAGTGCCAGGCATTATCATGGACCCTGCCTACATGGAACTTACTGTTAATCCAGGTCACAGAGCCATTTAGAAGACATGAAATTGTCTAGTCTGCACTTGGTAGTTAATGAAAATAGTGATCTCATAGATCTCTCAGGAACACTAAATTACCTTGCTGGTGTAGCCCATTCACAAGGGTGTCGACAGATCTAGCTTGAACTTCAGCTTTGCTACTGAGGTGTCGTTTTGGCCAAGTTGCTTAACTTACTTGAATCTATGATGTTAAAGCACGTAAATATTTTCTTGTAGGGGTGGTGTTCTAGGTTGAGCAGGGTTAAACGTTCTAAAAATAACCTCTCAAATTTTATAGGTTAGCATGGCAGGCTTATCTCTTGCTCCCTAAACAGACAAGTGCGTTAACATTTCACTTTGTTTTCTCTATTTACTGATTTAGAGACCAAGGCCCTAGTCTATAATTCTACCATCTGCCAGGCCTCAGGATCATTTATATTCACACAGAGCCAGAAGGAGAATATGAAGGAGGAATATTCTTAATCATTTGGTATACAGGCGATGTACATAATCTCTCTTTGCATCCTATTGACAAAGAATTAGAGGTTTGTTGCAACAAAACAAGAAGATCTTGCCCTAATTGGGTAGCCACCTCTGGGAAACAAGGTTGCATTGTTGAAGGGAGAGAAGGAGAATATCAGTTTGTGATCTTTTCCCAGAGACCAGTGATGGCTGTTTCATTGTCTGCATGCAGGTTAAATAAAATACATGTATTCCTCAGACATATATGAGATATATAACAATTTTCTATTGATTATTAGTAACATTATTAAATAAACACTGTACATGCATGTAACTCTTCTTAAGAATTGAGGCTAAAATGGTAATGAGATGCTTGCCTTCAAAGAGTGTTCACACAGCTGTAGTATGTTTGTGTGTGTATAATTATAACTTGAGATTATTACATGAACTCTGAAGGAAAGACCAGAGAAATAAATTGGTTGCATTCAGGTCTCTCTACAAACCTTTTGTTGAATGCTTGCTGTATACATGGCCCAGTAATAAGCACAAGAACAACAATAGAGTTCAGTGAGGAGGCTGTGACAATATGGGGAATTTGGTTTCCTTTTCTTCGAAGGCATTAACTATTGATACTTGGCAGGTACAAGTATAAGAAGCCATTAAATCATTTTACTACCCCTTAGTGAGACTTGCAATGATAAGAACGAGAACCAATTTGCCTCGTTTTATGTTTATCCTCCCTCTCCTTCAGAATCACAGAGACTGACGGGAATTAGCCAGCTGAGACTGTTGATGACTTTCTAAGTTGGCCTAGATAACCCTGCTGGTTAATACCTGTCAGACTCTGAACTCTGTGTCCCAGAAGCACAGGGGTCTAGGAACCAGTTTCAAAGGAAAACAAGCTGATCCATTTATTCATTTATTTTCTATTGTTAGTTTGTACCAAGATGGTTGAAGAGTAAATGTTCAGTTATGGCGCGAGTGTAGCTACAATAAGTAAATTAGATACAGAAGCAGATAAATGATTTCCATAAGTCTTTGGAGAAGGAGTTATTATTATGGTAATAGTGCTGAAATAGTCCTTTGGGGTGTCAATTTCAATTATGTTCTTCTATAATACAGTTGGTAGTCAGTCTTCTATATAGGGTCCTGTAACTGGATTAGGAAGAGCTGCTCCTTTCAAAACAATTTAAATTAACTAACTAGTTAATTAATGTGCATGCATACACACACATGTGCACACAAATGCATGCCTCTTTTCTGTTTTTTAAAAATGACTGTTTTATGCCAGGGTGGTGGCACACACTTTTAAACCCAGTACTCAGGAGGCAGAAACAGACAGGTCTCTCTGAATTGGAGGTCAGACTGGCCTACAAAGCAAGTTCTAGGACATTCAAGGGCAATCACAGAGAAACCCTGTCTTCACAGAAAAAGTCATTATTTTTTGTGAATTGGTATTTTACTTACATGTCTACGTACTACTTTTGTGCCCAGTGCCCATGGAAGTTAGACAAAGACATTGGATCCCCTAGAACTGGGAGTTTGTGAGGTGCCATACAGGTGTGAAGAACTGAACCTGAATCTTCTGGAAGAGCAGCCAGCATTAATTCATCTTTCCAATCCCAAGAATGCATGCCATAGCACTGTGTGGCAGTTAGGGGACAACTTGCAAGTCTTGGTTATCTCCTTTGCCATGTGAGTCCTGGAGATCAAACTCCAGTAATCAGGCTTGGTGGTAGTTACCTTTACCTGTCAAGCCATTTCACTGGCCTTGTGCTCTGTTTTAATTGCTTTTGGGTTGAGTTTTCCTTGTTTGGAAGAACCTAACACAATAACATTTTTTTTTGTAATTAATGGTTTATATTCTCTATTTTGTTATGTTTGATACTTATTAGACCATGCATCTTACTTTATTTTTATTTTTCTGAATTTATCACAATGTCTATAAATTAGTTTTCCATACTTATCAATCAGTTTATTAAATTCTGCAATGGAAGACTCCTTTATAGCCTACAGGTATGGATATGCAGAGAACACTATGTTTGGTATTAGATTTATTGATGTTTAGCAATTATGCAGAGTTAATAGTAACACCATCAAATATACTCAATTCTAATTAAAAATAAAATAATTTGTTGCAGTTGAAAACCTACCCAGAAAAAAAAAAAAAAAGTCTTTGTAGCTATCTTCATTGGTGGTATAATCAGTGGGCTCATAGAGTTCTTGAGTCTTAATTTTAGGAGAGATACCCACATAAGATTAAGATTTGATGGAAGGACATACTTGAAATCATTTGGTTCCTTCACTGTTGCTGGTACTACACCCTGTCTATATTTATCTTCTTCCCTCTACTTACTGTTCACCAAAAGTCACTAGAATGCTTTTGTGAAGTTATCTGTATTCTGACTGCAGTACTACAGAGAAGGGAACCCATTAAAGCTTGATGGTGTTCCTGAGAACAGCTTTCCTGGAGGGAAAAAGATGGAAAGAATAAGAAATAAACTTGTTAAGAAACTTTGTAGATCTTGAAGATAGACACAGGGTCCAGGTGTGTGCCCATATATGGGTTATCCTTTATCAGACTGTATCTCCATCCAGATTCATATATGTTCATCATATTATACCTTGTTCTGAGGAGAATCTTGAATGCAAACAGTGTGGCAGAGATGTTCCCCAGCAGATTTTACTCTTTCTCAGTGATTTTGTTGGGAGGATTTGCAAGCTATTCCTTCTTTTGAAGAAAGAATTACTTGCTTCCACAAATTGCCCCAGGCCTAGATTCTACTTCCTTTCTATAGCTGCTCTGGGGACCATTCCCCCTTTTCCTCCAGCTTCATCCCTAGCCTCTGGCCCTGACCAACAGGTCTCTTCTTTGTGGGGAGGTCCAGTCTTGTAATCTCCAGCTTTTCAGTATAGCAGACAAAGCCTGGTCTTAGATAGATGTTTGAAACTGAATTTATCTTAGGAAAGACAGAGACGTAAGCCTTGTTTTACTAACAATTCCAACCTGCTGTTTGAGGGCAAACTCATCTCTGTAGGAAAAACTGTGACTTGTCTGTATTCACATAAAGGGAGGGAGGAAGAAAAGCGTAGCCAATGAATTTTGAAAGATAGCCCTCCTTTCACCTCCACATATGTCATAGAGTAAAAGGAAAATGAGACATTAAATGATTATAAATAAGGTGGATTTGTTTGTCTCTTTATAGAGACATCCTGGGACTACACATACACATATATGTGTGTGTATATATTCTCTTCTCCCATCTCTCTTCCTCACCCCCCCACAGAGATTAGATCTTTATTTTTTTCTACATTTTTGATCTTCTCCTATTGAGTAGGAAATTCTTTTTACAAAATAATGTCCCTTCCAATGCCATCATTTATATCAGTGGAATTGATCGTCTCTGTGATTAGTTATCAGGAAGAGACTTTGAAGTGGGTTCTGGAGGCCAGGATTATCCCTGGCCCTGCCTGAGTCTATTTAGGGTCCCTGACTGAATGCACCTTATCCACTCTAACTTGAAAGGGCTAGAAAGGGGGACTTTAGGGAGTCATGAGCTTCCCAGCATGGCATTGAACATTTGTATGTGGAAACATTCCCCCCCAAGGATAGGAACAGTAGATTTTCACCTAATGAGGCTCAGACCCACACTGTACTAGGTCTATTAGGTCACCTCCCAAGCTTCGTGAGCTTGAGAATTTGTCTGGCTTTTACTCTCCTGTCACCCAGCTTTTTCAGTTATGTTTGATGGCTTTGTCAATGCTCAGCTGCAGTGGATTGCAGGTATTTTTCTTTTCTCTTTGTAAGTTTGTACATCGACATTATAGTGAGAACACTAGACCAGAGGCCCCAGAAATCCAACGGATAACTAAGGATGGTATGTTTTTCTACCATTATTTTTCCATTTGATTTTTGGGGTGAGTGGTCAGACTAAATTTTTTGGGGGAGTGCCAAGAGGCTTCAGTGACTGAGGTCTTAAGCTACAATGTGATTATCATCAATGGACCCGTTTCTGAGAGAGCATAGCAACTTGACTTCTAATGTCAAACTGCCCCTTTCTATGGTTCATTATCAAATGCTTGGTTGAATAACTTCCTTTTGACAAGATTTTCTTTCCCCTTGGAAATGGCAAGAAAAAGTCTTTGTTTTTGAGACATCTGAGACTTCAATAACTGACAGTTCTCTTCTTGTTTTGATGTTCATTGCCCACCTTTCTTATCTCTGGAACCAGGGCTTCTTCACCCAAGCAAGGCTGGATTCTTTTGTTTCTGCCCTGTCTCAAATGTTTTTGTTGTTGTTGTTGCCTTATCTTCCTATTACACTTTTTTAAAAAAATATCATCATTATCATCATTATTATTATTACTACTACTACTGCCTTTAGCAGGTCCATTCTATGATGTTCAGTCTGGTGAAAGACAAGGTTCCTTAGAGAAATAGTCTTCTGCTGTGTACCCGACATTTATATGACTTTCCCTTCATAGACTAGCCAGCATTGCCTTTCCTCTTGTGATATTTTTGTGGGCCTCTTATGTCTTTACTGAAGCTGACAATGGGGCTAAGTTCTCTTTTCCATGCTCTCCAAAGTAATTTGTAGTCTCAGACCCATAATAAATGCTAAACAAATTCAAATTCACTGTAGGAGTTAGCCAGATCTGTGTATCCTGCCCATCGGTCTGAGGGCAGTCTTATTCCAGCTCCACCCGTGGTCTACGTAGGCTAGATTCTGTTGTATTTATTTGTATTTTTCACAATTGCAACCACAAAGCAGGAACCTTGACCAAGTCTAGGGCCATTGATATTGAATGTGTACCTGCTGAGCTCAGTCTTGCTAAGAGTTCTGGGGCTGAAGGAACAGAATAGAGTGGCACAGAATGTGTCCTTGATCAAAACTTGAGAGAGAACAGAATGATCCTCCCCTTGTGTTTCTGAGGCAGTCTCTGTTACTCACCCAACTCATTCAGAGGAGGGTATTTTCTTGCTGTGTGTTTTCAGGGTGTTGTTCAAAATAAATGGCATCTTAGTACTATCAGTTGTTTGCAGTGTGGATTCTTTCTTCTTCAATCAATCTCTCTTCCCACTTGCCTGCCCCCACCTCTTCCTGGACAATTAGCAAAGTGTTTGGTGTTTGGTTTGGATGAATAATTAATTCGGAAGCTTTGTGAATGATTCATGGCCCATATGCTGGTGCATCAGGATGTGGTGTCTGTGTGTGTGTGTGTGTGTGTGTGTGTGTGTGTGTGTGTGTGTGTGTGTGATAGGTCAGAGGCCTCTCCATAGGTTGATGGCCCGAGGCTATGTGTACCACCCCAGTGGCAGAGCAGGTTGCATGTGATTTTTCCATTTGGAGATTCTTCAGGGGGAAAAAAATGGTTCTCCATGGGTTTATGTATTTTAATTCTAGACTTGTGTTCCTAGTTTGGGCCATAGTACTTAATGAATTGGAGTTTATCTTTTTAAAAATAGCTATTGGCTGTCTTCAAGATGGGTAACTGATTATTATATGCCAAAGCATTAAAGGGAAAGAAATCTCTTCTTTTCCTTGCAAAGGTTTCCTAGGCAAGGGGCAATATTTTCTTCAGATTGCAGCCTACTTACTCCTTGCTCCTATACTAATTCTGTTTCCTGGTATAGCTCCTTTCTTGGCAGGGAGAACACCTGGTTACAGTTCACTTTTCAGGCTTTCCTTTGCCTTTGAAGAATGTTCTTATATACTTAAGTACATGAGAATATGGGGCTGATGCCTGGTTTATAGACATGTGACTTCTCTTTCTGCTTTGTTCATTTTGAGTAGTGACTCCTGGTTATGTCCAGATCCCTGGAAGTCCACAAAGGAGAAATAAATGAGTTACATAAAATCCTGAACTGAGTTCATTGTCTCGTAGACATACAGACTCTATGTTTCATTATATAGCAGTGAAACGGAAAGAGTCTGTGAGTAAAATCCAAAACTCTGATAAGATATGATCCAGGTTTTGGTAATTCTTTTCAGGAGAGTCATGAAAGAATTTTTCCTGTATTCCCTAGAATATTCTAAGGTTGTATTAATTATATTTTTGTCCCCAGTTTCTGTAGAACTTATTTGTATGTGAGGTGTGAGAGTTGACTACACCTATACTTCCCCCATTGCTTCTCAGTTTCAGTTTACAACTGGCCCACTGATTTAGTTCTACTTTTGTTTGTATACCAATTTCCCAAATACACACTCTATAGCTTCAAGTTCTGTCTTCTACTCTATTGGCTATTGGTAAAGACTGCAATTTTTTTAAATGCTGTTTTGATTAGTAGAGCTAATCTTGAATTTTTCTTTAAAATCCTGGGCTTTATGGTTTTATATGGACTCAGAGTTGATGTGTCAAAGTCCTAAGCTCTTGTTGGAAATACAGTGGGTTTCTTGACTAGAATGGAAGGTCCTGACATTTTAGCAATGTCAAGTGTTAGCAGCACTTCTTCATTATTTAAAACGTTTTAGATCCTATGACAGTTTGAGGAAGATTTCCATTCAGCATATGTTGCTCTCATATTTCCTATGTTGTGTCTAATTTTGCTGCTGTGAAGAGTGCATTTTCTTGTGTGTTTCTACTCAATGTTGCTGCTGGTATACATATAAATATTGTTTTGTATTTGTTGATATTATATTCAGAAATCTCATAAAATCCTTTTATTATTAAAATAAGTCTATAAATTCTCTTAAATTGCCCATGTAACAAATTATAACAACAACAAACAACTATTATTGCTTTCTAATTGCCCTATTTATATTTTTTCTTACTACACCAGCCATAGTTGCTAGGAAGATGTTGACTAATGGCAGTGAGCAACCATTTCATATTGTTTCTTCTTTAAAGCTTTTCATTGATGGGTGTTTCTTGGAGAATGAAAATGCATAACTTTCATAAAGGGCATAAGGAATAACAGTCAATGAGTTTTAATAATAGCTCAATGTTTTAATTTAATTAAACTAAAGGGGCATTGATTTTATTCTGTAAATGATTAAACACTGAACGTATGAATGCCACTGGAAAAGAGAATTCAGTTAAAAAGTTTAACAAAAATTTAATTTGTTTTTGCAGTGATCATATGCATAGGATTCTGGTGGAATGTGCTGTGATTGTATAAACAAAGGTTTTGCTTAAGAAATATATGGTGCAAAAGTATGTAGAGTGAGTCATGATGAGAATATAACTGATAATTATGGCTAAGAAAGTGGGATATCACAGAAGTTGAAATGGAAGCCGCAGGCAAATGGGAACAGTAAGAAATAAAATAGCTAAGTTTGGCAAATCCATTAAAAATCAAGAAGGAAGAGAAAAGAAGCAATTGGAAAATAAGGAGACTCGAAAACAGAGTAGAGGTGATTCCTGACTAATGGCAACCAGAACTAATGTAAACAGACCCTATAAATCGAAATACCCAGATACATGAAATGACGCTGGGAAGTGGAAAACAGAGTGGGTGGGAGAAGAATGGCTATGTGAATGTCAGCAGGAGGAAGTGACTAGTGACTGTAATGGTTAAAGACAGGAAGGTATTAGGGACAAATAGTGACTGGTTCATCAGTTGAGATGATTTAGAATTTATACACACTCAGAATAATATCTGCTGGAATACGGGAGCTTTCCAGTTGGGTTTGAATAAGAGTCGACCAAAAATTAGAATGTATGCAAATTATTTGTATTTTAGACAGGTTAGTAGAACCTCGGTGGTTCCAACCGTTAGACAACTGGACTGATAATGAGAACTAGAGAAGGGTGGTTTTGGATAGTCCTTTGCAGCCTTTCAGAAGACTTGCAGAGATGAGTCTGTATGTAGAGAAGATACTGGGATTTCAGATCAAATTTAAGTTTGTTCAAGTATACATGTATTTCTCTTTCTTGAATATATATGTGTGTATGTGTGTATATATAATATATATATATATATATTATATATATATATATATACATAGTTTCACAGATTAGTTTCACTAATCTGTACCTTATGTGGTGACTTTTATTTTTATTCTCCATGGCATTTTAGGGGGAGGTCAGCCCTTTTCTTCTAAAGGTTAATAGCTAGGAGTAGTGTAGAATGCTGCATCCCTCCCCCTACAAGTTTTCCCCTTTATTCCATATATATATATATATATATATATATATATATATATATATATATTAAAACATTACTGTCCCTTTGTTTTATTTGTTTTGCATTTCTAGTATTCATTTGGCGGACCTGTAACTCTTCATCAATTTTTTAAACGGTCTTTTTTTTTTCTTGTACTTTTCATTTTTTTATGGCTTTGTGTGGAGACTGGAAATTTTGTTCAGTTCCATCTCCAGGTTTCTAATTCAGCTGTCTATTTGACAATTCAACCTCTTTGATGGATTTTAGCATTTCCAGTGGTTGAAAGTTTCTTTTGTATTATCTCTGGATGTTTATTCAAAATGCTTGTGATATCCCCGCACTTTTCTTTAGGCTATTCATCATATGCATAGACTGTGGTGCTCAAGTTCTTTGATTAACAACTTTGTTTTTTTTCTTTGTGGTACTGAACTTGTTTGGATATTGCTAAATCTTGAGTGTGTTGCCAGCTTCTACCTGCTGTTATAGCTGTGTAAACTGCTTAAAGGGAGAAAGATTGTAAATCCAGCACTGTAGTAATGACCCCTGGCAGTTGGCTCACCCCACTGTTCAATCATCTGGGAAGACACTTGCAGTTCCTCCCAGGCACAGGTAGATACAATAAATGCTATGCCTCACCCACTAGCCATGTCTGTTTCTCCTGTCTGGTAGGCACATTTTCCTTTTACTTTCCCCTGGTCCAATGTGGTGAGGAAGATAGAAAGCAGAGCCAGGAGGAGTGATTTCAATTGCATAATATTTTTGCTACCAAACCCAAACTGTCCTGTTGGTCACACTTGGATGCCCACTGTCTGCAGACAAGAGCACTCCTGGTAATGTGCTGTGTTTAGAGCTGTCACATTCTTTTTGAGTTTGGAGGCCTTGAGTTTGTTGTTTTGTTTTGAGCTAGAATCTTGCTATACAGTGCTGTCTGACTGGGAATTTGCTGTATAAACCAGGCTGTCCTCAAGCTTGGAGCAATCTTCCTGCTTTTACCTCCTGAAGTCTGAAAAGTACTGAAACTTTTGCTTCTTTTCAAAAATAGGATTGAATTCACTTTCTGTCTTGAGGGGTTTATCAGAGCCTGCAAATTCTTTTGCCTTCTTGCTCTCCAGTAGAGTGTTTTACGTGTAAATGAAAGGTGTTCTAAGAATTTGTTAGGGAGGAAATCATAGTATGTACTCTTATGTGCACATCCTTATATGAGAAAGAAGTTGGTGTCATTTCTTTTCTTAATGAGTTTCACTACACGCGTATGTGTGTGTGCATGATACATGTGTGTATGTGTGTGTGTACGTGCGTGTGCATGCTTGCAAGCACCCATGCACGAGTGCATGTGTGCATGTGGTGTCCTGCTTTATCACTATCCACTTTACATTCTTGTGACAGGGTCTCTCATTGAACTGTAGCTCATCTTTTTTTCAGCTAGGTTGTCTACCTGATGGACGTGGTCATCCAGCAATCTACAACCTAACCACAGGGTGGGAGTTGCAGTGTTACAAGTGTGTGCTCATGTCCGGCTTTTACATGGGTGCTGGGGCATCATACAGGTCCTTGTGCTTGTGCAGCAAGCCTTGCTTACTGAACCTTCTCCCTAGTCTGACCCTCACTTTTCTCATGGTTGGAATGAGATGATGATGATGAAGATTGTGGTGATGGCAATGGTGACATCCAGCCTGTGTTTGAACCTATGCATTGTCCCTATACTTCCCTTCTGTTCACATGATTCCTTGACCTCCATGTTGTAGATTCTATTACTGTGGCCATTTCATAGATGAAGAAACTGGGGCACAAAGAGATGGAGTGATTACTCAGATGGGTGTCTAATATATAGTATTAGTTTGAAGATGGTTGAGCTGACACATGTCAAGCACTTGCTATGGTGGTTGAATAGTACTAAGATTACAAAAACCAGCAGCTATCATTTTCCTAAGAGCCAATAACAGAGGTGGCTGATAAGAGATCCTAATAAATAACTGGAGAATAAATGGAGAGTTAGCACAAAGTCCTATTCCACTGATTCTGCAGAAGATCTTATGGATGCTGTTACCAAGAGACCATCCTACCAGACTGTTGTTGTGTGTGATAAAATAACTGGGTTTTGGGAAGGGCACCGCTTGATTCATACTTCACCAGATGAACATTTTACAGTTTTAGCTATTGAAGTCATGGTGCTTGAAACTATTTTAATTTTTTTTTGATTTGTCATATGATTGTCGTATGATGTGATTATAAATAAACTAGTTAGTAGGTTTTTTTTTTTTTAAAGGCAGTGATTTTGATCCCTCATGTGCAGAATGCTGAAAAAGATGTTAAATTCTACTCCAAGGGAACTTAAGTTTTACTTTCTACATATACTCCTCTGTTTTTCCTGGGGTTCCACATCCATGGATTCAATAAACCTTGTGTGAAAAATATTCTTTGAAAGTTATATCTTTACTGGACATGGATGGTTTGTCAGTATTCTATGGACAATAGAGAGAAATGACTGTTTACATAATGTCTATATTATATTAGGTATCAAAAGTAATCTAGAGAGGTATGCATAAGGGTATGTTTAAGGATATGCAAATTTATAGCATTTTATTTAACAGACATGAACAGACAGTCTTGTTTGATTTTAGAAACAACCACCATGAATACTGCAGGGTTGCATGTACATTTGCATGTGCTACATGAGAAGAATGTTCTTTGTGGGCTGGTACTGTATTGAATAGCATTATCCAGTGCTGGGTCTGGTACAGAGCAGGTGTTCAGTAAAGCACTACTGACTGAATGGAGTGTTTTTCTTGTGTTATATGGAACTGTGCATTCATGTGTAAATTAGAATGTAATTTCTGCCTTCCTAGGATCTATAGTTTAATGGAAGAGAGAGACTGTTAAGAAGTAGTTGGAGTATATCACAGGAACATTCTGTGAATGTATCCTCTGGGTGAGGAGAAGAAGGTTTGGATGGAAGTAAGACCACAAAGTCATGTTTATCAACCCTAGTGTTGAAGATAATATGTGGTTGCCATGGATAGCATGGGAAGTCTCTTTAATCATGAAAACTGACAATATCACCTAATTAATATGAAGCAAAGTGAATAACAAAGTCCTGAGACGTAATAAAGTGAAAATCTAGTTATTGACACAGCATTGCTCTGCAAAGGCTTCTGTTGAATTATGAAAACAATCTTGGGGAAGACGGTAAACATGTAAACATGGCCTCACAAAGGCAATGCAGTTGACTACTGTACAGTGCTTGCTAGTGCCAGCTATTTGTATTGTAGCTCTTGAATTTTGTGCTATTTCATGTCCTTTGCCCTTTGAACATGCTTCTTTGTCTACTGTTACAACATCCTGACCAACTTTCTGGCTATCATCTCTTCAGCTGACTATGACTGCCTCCTTCTCATGTCCTTCCACCTTCTTCCTTACCTAGGCTGCCTCAGAACTTTACCCCCATAGTCAGTGGGGGTGTCTTCTACTGTTCCCAGGTTTCTCACTATGGGTTCAAGGGCAGCAGTGATATCCTTGTGTGCCTGGTGCTTAGTAATGAGTCAGCAAACATAGGCAATGAACAGATAAATAGCTGAGTAAACTACTGCACAGATTAAAACATGGCAGGTGTAAAAGGGGGTATGAATTTGGAAGGCAGGAAAAACTAGTCCAATGATATTTTTAAAGCAAAATGAGAAAATGCCATGTTCACTCAATCTTGGTTCAGTATCACCATCATGGGAAGAAGTTTCTATTACTCCCCATCTTTCTCTCTTTCATAGCCTCGCTATAACGTTACTGATGCTGTATGTGAGCCCCTCAACCTCAGTTGCCCTTCTATTTCTGAGTCCCATTAGACCTTTCTATAATTGTAAAAGCAACTTGGGAAAAAAAGATAAAACTTTTTTTTCCCACTTAATAAAGAGCCTTTCTTAGAACAGTAACTTTTGAACATTAGATATAAAGCCATTACATTATGTCATAGATAAGATCGCTGTTAGAATCTACTCTTTTCTCCATTAGGAGACAGATTGAGAGTCAAGACTTTATTTTCAATCTTCACATATAAAAATGATATACGCAGTCACACGTATTTCATACTTTGAGTTAAAAATGGGACAAAATCAAGGTCTGGCTCTAGGTCCTCCATGTTCTAACATACAAAAATGTCCTGTTAATACGTGTTCTGTCTCTGTTGTCTTCTTCATCACTCTGGATAGGTGTTTAATGAACACCTCCTCTTTGGGTGTTATGTCTTGTGTGCTGGTGGCACAATGAACAGGTGGAGGCTTCAGAATGTTTATCACAAGGGAAGTGTAAAATTAGTGCAAAACTTATACTAACAGTACTATCATGTCTCTATTATGTGGAGTGGGCAATAGTCTCATATATGCTCAGCATAAACACCAGAGGTCTGTTGCTTCCTCACCAATAATCTATCCTGCATCACTATCCCAAACATCATAGTGGAAGGTTTATTCCC
The DNA here is from genome assembly GCF_011762505.2 of Arvicanthis niloticus. Classification (NCBI taxonomy): domain Eukaryota; kingdom Metazoa; phylum Chordata; class Mammalia; order Rodentia; family Muridae; genus Arvicanthis; species Arvicanthis niloticus. The sequence goes on along the minus strand of NC_047667.1, from coordinate 41,784,620 downwards.
CTATGTTACCATTATAAATTGTGATCTATGGTGGAACGGGATGTATATAGTTTTATATACATTACTTATATATATGGTTTTATACATGGCGGTTTTTATTTCTCACGGGCTTGAGAGTAGTCACTCTGTAATGCTCAATGAGTATTGCATATGCCAGTGAATGAAGGATTGAATAGAAGATATTAAAGGGGGACATTGGAAAAATATAGGACTCAAAATATGATACCCCCACATATGATCTCAGTATACTGACTCTTTTAAGTAGAGGGAATTTGAGGATCTCTCTCTCTCTCTCTCTCTCTCTCTCTCTCTCTCTCTCTCTCTCTCTGTGTGTGTGTGTGTGTGTGTGTGTGTGTGTGTGTGTAAAGGACTTAGTGAATGTTCTCTGAAGCAGGTCATACAGTCCTGGTGTTAGATGGTCCCCCTTCCTCTCCCCCTGAGGAAAGGAGAATTCTTATCCCCAAAGATGGTGGCTCCCTGTAGAATCTGAATGAACAGATCTTGAGAAGCCTCCCCTGGCTTATTGCACTTAGCTCCTTATCTTTCAGTTCTGTCACCTTGCCCTGTGACATTCCATGACATTCTACTCCTCATCAAACTTAGGACACAAGTACCCAATCAGAGTCATTTCTTGGGACATTTGAAGAATAAACTTCTTGTCACATAAAACTTACATTACTAATCAAAGGCTTGTGTTTTCTACTTGATTGCTTGTCCTCTCTTATAGAACTCTTGAGTAGAACTAGATGGTAGGATCTCACATAGACAAAAAGACATCAAAGGATGCTATTGAGGGTCTAAGAGTCCTAAGATTCAGTAGGGTTTTAGGCAAAAATATTATGTTTTCCACTCTGCAATACTGACCATTCTATTGACATAGTCTTGGAGAAAACATATCCCTGACAATAAGGTGGACAAGCTCAATCAGCAAGGTTGGATAGCTAGAAGAATGGGGAGCTGTGATTCCCCTTATTAAGTAGGTAGACAGGACAGAATGAAGGGGAAGGGCAGACTTCTGGGTTAGTGGTAGCTGCATTGCTGAAAAGACAAGCAGAAGTAAATTGATGCTCAACTCCCAGATTAGTTAAGCACAGCCTAATTAGCTAATGAACAATTCCAGCCCTGAAAAGCTCTGTTATGGGGTGAGCCACAATTCTCAGCAGCATCTGCAGACTGTGTAGATGCGCTATCACAGAGCTGAGGAACACATGCTAAGTTCTGACCCACAATGGCTGGTCTTTTTATGTCACACTTGCTTAAGGGAATTTCAGAGAGCCTTGTCATCAATGCAGCAGTATGTGTGTGTGTGTGTGTGTGTGTGTGTGTGTGTGTGTTTGGGGTGTGTGGTGGGGTGAGTGCAGATCTTAGCTCAGTTATATCCTAGCAGAGTAATCTTTGCTTCCTTGTAAGCAAGAAAACACATCTGAAGTGAGGATGTGCCTTTTTTACCGGCAGATATTTATTGTGCATACTGATAGGTTTTGTACAAGTATATTATGTATTTTGGTTATGCCCATACTCCTTCTTTCTGTCCCCCCTACCTCCCTTATCATTCCCATGGCATGCATACCTCTTCCCTCTGTTTTTCTTTTTTCTATTATTCTCATTGTGTTCACATATTTCTCTCTCTGAGTCCTTCCCCTCTGCTATTATTCCTATTCATTTCCTCAGAGAGTAGCGGTTCCTCTCTCATGTCCTATGTAGATGGTTGATTTTAAGTATCTCTAGAACATCTAGAACCCATGAATCCAATAAATGCACGTGCTACTTGTCTTTCTGAATTTGACTTCAGGACCTTCTTTTTGAAGTGATGAACATATTCTCAAGTTAGATAGTGATGATGGTTGCACAAGTCTGTGTGCAATATAGAGAAAACCACTGAATCGTACAAATCGGGAGCATGAATTGTGTGGTTGCATATGTAACCCGATAAAGCTGCAGTGAATAAAGATTGCGTATAGCTTCTAAATTAGAACAGCAGCAAATGCAAATAGGCCATTACAGTAACATTGTAACTCTATTTTAATCTAAATTGCCAGGGACATATTACAAATGGTAGCAGTGATGGGCTGGTCCTTTAACTCTCATCTCTTCCCCCTTCCTATTCAAAGATAACGAATGTTTGTTGCTGACTTGCTGTGACTCTGTGTGAGTTGTGGAGGAGATGGGGAAGCAGGTGACCCTAGATAGATTGGTAATTACAGAGTACAAACCCTTCTTCAGATCTGTCATCCACAGAAGGCAGCAAGTAACAGACAGTAATTTAAAGGGCCATCCTTTGTAGAGTTTGGTTGGTCTTTTGGTTCTTTGTGATTGCTTCTTTTGTATTTTAAGAAGGCTTACAGTCATAAGCAGACTTGGTGGCTCTTGAGGCTTTATATGCACCAAAATCATCTGGAGTTCTTGTTAAAATGAGAAATGTTGGTCTTACCACGGACAGTTGGCACTTGATAGTTACCCAGGCAGTCAGGTGATTCTGATGCAGATGTTTCATTGACTTTATTTGGGACCTGGGAGGGAGAAAATCATCCTGTTATGCTGAGAAATATATGCATGGAGCCAACCTGACCAACTTCAGGACATAGTTCCCCAGGAAGGAGAAGGAGAAAGCTGGATCTGGACAGCCTTACCTGCCTCTGCAGTGTTAAACATTTGTTTAGTAGCCCGGCACTAACCACACTTCTCATGTAATTTAGGCTCAAGCCTTCTTTTTACTTTTTATTTTGAGACAAGATCTTACCATTCCTAGTCTGGCTTTAACCTTATCCTAGCCCATATATGATTTGTAATTGTAATCCTCCTGCCTCAGCCTCCTCAAACTTTTAACATATTTTTGAAAGAAAGATCAGAAAACATTAACCCCTATTAAATGCAGCACTATATATATTTTGTCTTTTATATAGATTAAAAAATATATTGGAGTGATTGTATGGTGATGAGTATTTGGAAGCTTTGGGGATTTTAGTTGTAAGGACTCTAGTAAAGACTAGCTGAGGCAGAGAGGCAGATGCTCTGTTTAGGGTGCTGTGGTTTCCAATCTAGCTAGGGGGAATGGCAGTGGTCTAAGGAGACTTCCCTGGTCATGGCTCTGGCCCTACCTCTCTAGCCCTCTCATAGGCCTTTACATAGACTGTCTAGCTGTGATTGCCTCTGGCTCTGCTCAAGCTGCCCATGAGGACAAGATTCAGGAAGTGGAGAATCCACTAGGCAGACTTTCCCCTGTGAGAACAGGAAAGAGGAGAAATGGGAAACTTCAGCTTAACTGCTCTGCCCTGGAGACTTTTGCTCAGGGAGCTTTGGGTGGATTCCATATCCGGACCATGGTAGTTGTCACTTGCATCTCTATTCCTTCCTAGCTTCCAAGCTCTCCTGCTGGTCCCTCAGTTTTGAGGAAAGAGGAGGTTTTTTTTTTTTTTTTTTTTTTTTTTTTATGGCTCAGTGCTACCTTACAGGCCCTCCTCAGTTTTATCACTTTTCTTACTGTTCCTTTGGCTTTGTTCCTTCCTCGGCTCCCTCTCCTCAAGTGATGGATAAGGAGATCAAACAATCCCCAAGGGGCTGGGGATGAACTGAAGACTGAGCATCAAATAGCCATAGGTGATAGGGATGACTGAGGGACTGCAGAACAATGTGATGACCAGCCTCAATGGAGAAAAACTGGCTTGATGGAAGAAGGGATCATGACTATGCTATCTCCGACAGTTGTAAATGCCAAATACTCAACAAGTAGGCAAAGGCTTGGCTTTGAAGGGAGTATTGCCAAGTATTCAAGTTTGAAAGCAGTCTTGGGCCAGCTGGGAAGCAGGCCAGTGTGTGCCATCCTTGAGAGAGAGCTTTGGTGGAGAGATCTTGGTCTGGCCTGAGGTTAGATGCTCTGGGCTTTTGCCAGCATCTTCCTTCCTTGAACTTCTGCCCGCATATCTGAGAACAGCGAGTGCCCTCCACTGGCCCCATACATGTGATGGGAACAATCCGGTATCTAGAAGACTGCTGTGGACCTTAGCCCTACTGGCTTCCTCCTCACCTCCTGCATCCCTGTTGCCCTTGGGCTTTCCATGTGGCCAGCTTCATTATGGCCACTGAGGTTGAGCCTGTATTCTATCTCATGTCTGTTGTACTCTTCTAGATCTGTTCTTTTCTATGTTTGGTATGTTTAAAATTCTAAAGTTATATGGGGGATTATGTGGATCTCCCTATGGACTAGAGGAGAAGGAGAAATTCTCAATAGACAGCTGCTGACCATTTATGTTGCTAAAGAAAAAAAATCATCAATAATAGATAACCTCTGTGGCGCATGGGCCACTGTAATAATATTCACCTGTCTTCCCATGTTATCTCTGACTCTTTGTGACAAGCACTAGGCTCTCAGGACACAGGTATTGAGCATGAGCACTGGACTATTTCCCACTCTGGGATTTGGAGTGGGATACCAACTTGGGTCAGCAGCATTGAAGTAGAATTAGATTCATTCACATCTACCTGCCTCTGCTTCCCAAGTGCTGGGATTAAAGGTATGCGCCACCACTGCCCGGCATTTTTCTGCATTCTTTATAGCTGAGAGTTTCCCAAATCCTGCCTGTGTTTTTAATAATTTTATGTGTATGAGTGTTGGCCTGTATGTTTGTATGTGCACTGGCTGCATTGTTTGGTTCCCTGGGAAGCTAGAAGAAGGTTTTGGATATCTTGGAACTGGAGTTAGAGTTGTTGTGAGCCACCAATATCTGGTGGTGGGTGTTGGTAATCCAACCCAGGTTATTTACAAGACTAGCAAGCTCTTAACCCTTGAGCTATATCTCCAGCCCCACAGTAAGCATTCTTAACCCTTGAGCCATCCCCCCAGCCCCTCACATCTGCTTTGAAACAAGCCACACATTCTTTAGTCCCTTGGCTACCTGTATCTCATGACTTGGATGTTATCATGGCTTTTGGCTTCTTGCCATCATATTCTCTCCAGTTTTTTGTTTGCTAATGATCACAAGAAACATGCTGAAGCCCCAGTTGCAGAGAGATACATCCTAAGATGTGACCCAGAATGCCCCTAGTCCTTAGATTCTGCAGTCTCTTTGTGGCCTGTGATGGCTTTCCTGGCACTATGCTGTCCTTATTCTAGATGTCAACTCCTACCCCAGACACTCTGGACACCTGCCTGCTCTGCTTGCTCATGCACAATGCACATCCCCATTACCCCATCACATTCCTACTAGTGATCTGCCCATCCTCATTAACCACTTCTTGTGCATCCTTTCAGTCTTTCTTCCTTTCTAAGCTTTACTCTTCAGGGATATCAGCTGGTCTTTATCCATCAAGAGCCACAGTCCATCTGAACTAAAGGGACATTGGAGATCCTTTGGTCTGACTTCTCTCTGGAACCTCCAAGAGAGGAGGTGACTTATTTGTTGTGAGCACAGCAGGTCTATTTAATACCAGGCCTCCTGTTTGTAGTGCATTGCTGTTTCCATCACAATGCGCCATCTAAAGGTGACAGAAAGTGATCTCACTCTCATCTAACTGGGATGATGTCATCAATAGAGACAGAGATGCTGTGGAAATGAGAAACCATGTTTGTAGAAGGTTTCTTATTCACTGCCTTTGCCATGCAATTAGCACCGTATTATAGTCTCTACACATTCTTACTGTCATAGCTACAGATTGAGCCCTTTATTGTATCATACTATGACACCAATTTTTTTTGTTACTTCATGCATCGAAGTAAAAACTGTCTCAATGACATCTCTCATAGCTGCAGGCAGAGGTATAGAACCAACTGTATGCTTAATTCACAGAGTATTAAGGTCAAATCTAGAAAGCCTCACACTTGAGTTACTAGATACAATAAAGACCTGTCCATTCACAGCATTAATAGCTTTTCTTAATTGTTGGAGGCTTCCTGGAGTTACTTAGCAAGAATCATGGATACTTTCTCCCCTTCTGTTTTCATGATACTTTATTAGAGTCTTTTGTTTTTGTTCAGATCACGTGGGTCATTATGGACAGACTCCTGCCTCCTCTTGGATTCTGCATTTCTGGAGGAAATAAATTGACTTTCTTTGTATGGCTCATGGGAGTCTTTGGCTATAAAGAGTGTTGCATGTTACTTTGCTCAGTATCTGGTAGCTAAATTGGATGCTCTAAGCAATGACATAGTTAACATCTTATTCATATGTGGTCTATCTGCCCATCTCACAGCCTCCTTTTACAATGTGGCCAAACCCCAGACTGGGACTAAGGCCAGGCTGGGAGGGTTTGGGATGATTTCCAGATGGGCAGAGGTAGTTGTGTATCTGGGCAGGCCTCTAACCACATCTCAAAGCCAAGTATACAATCAATTACCTTGGTCTTATCCATCATCTTTAATTGGCTAGGCTGCTTCTTCCATTAGCCCACATAATAAAGAGATGGCATTTGTCTTGTTTATGCTGTGACACAGAAAACAAAGCCACATCTAGGTAACAAGACATAGTAGCCTTTTCTGAACACTCAGATGGAAATGGCCTGGGGAAAACAAGCATGTCTGAGAGGAACAAAAACAAAAAGCTAGCCAGAAAGGAATTGTAGCCGGGCAGTGGTGGCGCATGCCTTTAATCCCAGCTCTTGGGAGGCAGAGGCAGGTGGGTTTCTGAGTTCAAGGCCAGCCTGGTCTACAGAGTGAGTTCCAGGACAGCCAGGACTACACAGAGAAACCCTGTCTCAAACCACCCCCCCTCCCCCCCCCCAAAAAAGAGAAATTGTAGTGAGAATGCTGGACTTTTGGTTTCTTTAAAAAACACAGAAATATTATAAGAATTTATTTTCATTTTAATCTTAGGTGTGAGATATGGGGCTGCTTCAGATTTTCCTCAGCAGATGACTCTGATTTGTCTCGTGCTCTAGCAGGGGCATGATTTTGCCAGCTATAAGCCATTTCTTTGACTGTATGATGTGAGGAATTCTGTGGGACCGTGAAAGGATAGCTTGGTTTCTGGTGGAGCACTGGCCAAAGATGGCCAAAGATCCAACAGATATCCCCTGCAAGGGATGGCATACATTTTGCCACACTCCCAGACTCCAGGCTCCTGATATACTGCAAAAGACCTCCATTGATTCTCACCTTTCAGTCATGTAGGGCAATGCCCCTACAGCCCTTTCCAAAGAGAGGTTTGTGTCACCTAGCACAGGTAGAGGGTGTGACCTCACCACGAGGCTGCCAAACCAAGCAAGCTAGCCAAGCTGAGCCAGCGACCCAGCCAAGCAAGTGCTGTAACCTAGAGTCTATACCCCATGGGGCACTGTGGAGCTTCTCTCTCGTCTCTCTCCACTGCGGGCCAGTCCAGCCCGTATGCCCTCCATCTCAGTTCTTCTGTGGCTCCCAACAGCATCTGGGAGCCCAAAGACAAAGACCACTGGACCACTGGTCTCCTGGTCAGCTGCCCAGAGACCCCCACTCAGGAGCTCTGCCCCCCAGGGGACTTCAGGCTGAGACCTCTCCACGCCCAGAAGGAGCCCCATGGCTTTTCAGCTCAGTGTCCACCGGCACTGCATGGAGTGAACTCAGTCAAATTCCCATGCTTCTGCCTTCCTGAGCCAAGACAGACAGGTGAGAACCACAACACAGCCCAACAGGACCCACATCCACACATGAGCTACAGCCCAGCAGAGTTCTGGGAATTTTTCAGTGTGTATATAAATACTAAGGCCCGGAGAGGCAGGGTGGGTTGTTGGTTGTTTGTTTTTGCTCAAAGTTTGTTAAGTAGTTATGTGCAAAGAAGAAACAACAACAAGAAGACAGTAGATATATTCTGATGATGAAGAACAAATTTGCCCCATGGAACTCAATGCCCCTAATCAGCAGGAAGTAGTCTAATGATAACATCACCGCTCTCTGATCACTGATTTCATTCAGGAATCTCTTTCTTCTCTCCCCTTTATCCCTTTTTCCTCTCCAATCTACTATCAGGGGGTTAAAAGGGCAAAAAAAGAGTGGAGAATGGTAGAATAAAGAAGAACCCACAAAATAGCTATATCAAGCTACAAGGAATTGATCTGCATTGATCCCAAGCCTCAGGAATCTTACAAATCTAACTCGTCTTGCAGAATTAAGAGATGGGACCCCCCACCCCCCAACATGAGGGTTGAGATTTGGACTGAACTGGATTGAGCCAATAGAGCCAAAGAAGAAGGGAGCTGATATGAAAAACATTTATGGACACTTAAGCCTAGAGGATGAGGAGGAAGGGGGAAATCAAGGTTGAACCCCAGCCTAGAGTGAGGGAGACTCCCTACACTGAGGCATGTTAACATTCTGGAGAAGGAACAACCTGAAGTGTGGAGCTTTGAGGAGGGTTTGGGCTCTGTGAGTTCAATATGCTGTTTGAACCATTGGGTAGCACTCTTAGAGGAGCACTGGAGTTTAAGGCAGGAAACCTTGGACTTTTGGTATCTATCACTGTACGTTGGCTGTTGGAACAGTAGATAGCGGCTAGATTCTTGAGAGACAGAGAGAGACAGAGAGGGAGAGAGAGACAGAGAGGGAGAGAGAGAGACAGAGAGGGAGAGACAGAGAGAGAGAGAGAGAGAGAGAGAGAGAGAGAGAGAGAGAGAGAGGGAGGGAGAGAGAAGAGAAAGAGAAGAAGGGAAGAGACAGGTGACCTGAGTTAAAGTCAGCAGTGCATGGACAGATCCAGTCTCTAGCATCATAGTTGTTGGAGACCACTAAAGGGAAATGAAGGGAGACAGAGTTTCTGGAAGAAGAGAACGGTTCTCTGGGTCAAAGGTAATATAAAAAGGCTATGCTGGCAATTGCCTGGTTAACCCTGGTGTTTCCTGTTCTTACTCTGGAAGTGAGTGCTGTTTCCTTGTGGCAGATAGTAATGTACAAGGAATGTAATTCTTTCTGCTCTATGTCTTAGAGTCCACACGTAAAAGTCCCTTCTGGCTCTGGGCTTTAGTCACATGGCACGGAAATAGTCATCCCTGGGCAGTTTGCACAGAGAAGGAGAGGGGGCTGGGTGTGAAAGATTGGTGTCTTAATTTTAGCAAGACTTTTGGAGCTCCTTGGAAGGCAAGCTTTATTTCTACAAAAATAGCAAGTATTATTATTACTACATCTCCATGTTACATTGGAGCCAAATACTGGAGTCCTCAATACTGTATTTATTTCCCTGGGCTTTGGGAAGGGTGGAAAAGAATGGGACATTTAGGTTGCTAAGTGACGTGCTTCTAAAAATAATGAGATTCCCCAGTGGCTCCTTCTCTTGTTTTTTCGGTTGGACTAAGAAGATGATAAGGTCAAATAATAGCCTGACCCTGAATTGAGGTGGCCCCAAGGCATCTTGTTGAGGAAGGATAGAATAGACTCTTCCTCTTGGACCCTCCTACCTGCTTCCCCTTAGGGCCTACTACTTTGAGAAATCACAGGAAAAACTGGGCCTCCCCCTGCCTGAATCCGAGAGCCTTGCCTAGGCAGGCAGCCCTGATGGTTGCCATGGTGATAGTGGGTGGTTGGGGGAGGCAGTGATGCAGCGTTTGGCCTGTTCAACTGAGGTCCCCAATGTAGGCTGCTGGAAGCTCAAGATCCTGACACTCCTGGTGATTCTTTTAGGATTCCAGAGGGTCTCTTGCTACAGTGTTGAAATCTTCAGACCTGACAGGCATTCAGACAGCCAAATCAATCCTTCATTGTTCAATATGCATCTCATAAACCCATAGACTTGTGGGATTAGGAACTCTACAGAGACCTTGGGGGAAAGCATATGCAGAAGAGAACTGTGCAGGGGAGAGGGCCTAATACCACAGACCTGAGAGTTGAGGATTGTGTTTAAGAGCTTCTAATTCATCAGCATCCCTGACAACTGAACACCAAGCCCCTGATTTGACACTGATTATGATATGAAGTTCATTATAGAGCAGAACAGAACACACTATTTCATTGTTAGATTAGATTTCTCTCATTCTCTTCGGCAAAATCTCTCCCTTTCTGGATTGATCTGGTCTCTCAAAAGCCATGCAATAAGCAGAGAACTTATGCCTTCATCTAATTGATGTCACCAAACAAAACATTCATCCTTTTGTATTTTAAGTATCTTTCTGTGTGTGTTCATGTATGTGGACATGGAAACACATGTACCATGGTATGCCTGTGTAGAGCCAGAAGACATCAGTTGTTGCTTCTCACTGCTCGAGACAAGGTCTCTTGTGATTGTTGCTGTATATAGCAACTTAGCTGGCCCACAACCTTCTAGCGATTTTCCTGTGTCTGCCACACCCTTCTCAGTGTAGGAGTGCTGGAATCATAGACATGTGTGATCATACCTAGATTTACACGGGTTCTGAGGATCTGAACTCAGATTCTCATTTTTATGTGGCAAGTGCTTTATCTATCTACTGAGTCGTCTTCCCAGCCCAGCCTCCAAACATAGGTAACTTTTCATCTGATGTCATCTCAAGATGCCTTGCTATGTTTCTGCTTTCCTGCATTTCAACATGGTCCCTTCTCATATGTTAGTGTATGCTAATTATAATAATACCTTGTGTTATCACACTTTCATACACTTGTATCACATGCTTTGATGATAACCACACACAGCCATTGATATTTTGTCTCAATATTACTCTTAAAAAATGGGACACTCTGAACAGAACATACAGCTGTAACTGGTCTGCTCCCCTGTGGAGTAGCTCAGGACACAAGGCACTGGGTTTGTGAAAATTCTGAAAATGGTATGTCCCCAATGTCAGACATGAAACCTATGGGTGTCCTTCCCAGATCTGCATAAAACAGTTGACCTTGTTCTCTATCTTTTCCCCATTTAAACTGTTGGTAAAAAATGCTGAATGGGAATGAACAACATAATGATAGAACTCTAGAGGCCTTCATGAAGTTTGAATGTATAACACAATAGCACCAACAGCTACATATATATACAGCCACAGCCACAGAAACAGCCACAGCCACAGACACAGAAACAGCCACAGCCACAGCCACAGCCACAGCCACAGACACAGCCCTAGCCACAGCCACAGCCACAGCCACAGCCATAGACACAGAAACAGCCACAGCCATAGACACAGACACATCCACATCCACATCCACAGCCACAGCCACAGCCACAGAAACAGTCACAGTCACAGACACAGACACAGTCACAGACACAGACACAGACACAGACACAGACACAGACACAGACACAGACACAGACACAGACACAGACACAGACACAGACAACCATAGCCTTAGCCACAGACACAACCATAGCCTCAGACACAGACACAGACACAGACTCAGACATACACAGACTCAGACACATATACATATGTGTTTGTTTTTCTGTCCCTGCATTCAATCTGCAATCGGGCAATCAACCACTGTTCTTCTGAGGTGGTTGCTGTCATTGTCACTTCATTAATGAGGAAGTCAAACCACAGAGAAGTTGTGTCCATTGCTTTTGGTCATATGGGTTCTAATAGTGAAGTTGGTATGTTGCAATTCAGTGTTTCATCTCCTGGTCAATAAAATTTGGAAAAGATGTTTTCAAGTGACAGAAACTCTTAAGTGGGCCTCTCTGCCATTGCGACAGTAGAATGTAAGAGCAGTTTGCCGAAATCAAGCAATACTCAATCCAGAGCATTTTCCTGGTTGATTTGTCCAGTAATCCTGTTGAAACAGTGGGTGAGATTCGATTGGATCAGTTCATGCTCAGCAACCTTCCTGATAATAATAAGCAGTGGCCTTGTTACGGCCCTCACTTTCCTGAGCCTGCCACTTGTGCTGGGCACTGAGCTAACATTCCTGTCTGTGTATTATATGAGTATCTTACTATCTTATTGCTCTCAATTTGTCTACAATATGAGATCTCCTGGAGGCAACAGTGAGCTCACTGGTAATCATTCTAGAATCTTCTGTTTTTGAAATCAAGATGTTTTCTCAGCTTTCCATGGTTGCTCATTTGAATAGTCTGTCCACATGAGCACTGAATTTGGGAAGAGAGTGCTCGAATTCTAATTCTGCTGTAGGGATCGACATGGCCAATGTTAAACCGTGGAAATACCTGAGCTTTAATATCCTCCTCTTGAAGATAGGGACAACAGTCCCCATACAGAACACCTCCAGATGGTGAACAGAGAGATGGGTCAATTGCCATGTGGACCATGTACATAGAAAAGTGCTTTTCAATTTCTTAAGTTTGGAATTACTCGATCCACTGTTACTATGCTAAGCGCTTAGATGCTTAGCTTTACATTGTCTCTGATCTAGACTTCACTTTTAACCAAAATTGACTCATCTCTTTAAATTATTTGTAATATTTACGAGACAGAACAATGGCTGAACGTCAGTCACCAAAGCTGGAAAGGGGTTCCTGTCATCTCCCATTGGGTGGGATTAATGAGGAAGATAGAGACTTACAGGCTCCAGGAGGGCAGGGGTGCCTTGTCCCAGTTCTCCCAGCCTGGGGTAGAGTGTCTCTGCTCTTCCATCAGTAGGAAACTTTAAACAGGCTAGCTCTGACCAGCTTGGAGGTCAGAGACTTTTACACACTTACTTTCATTTTCTGCTTTCTTTCTCTATCTTTCCTCAGCCTAAACAGGCTACTCTGGTGCCACCTGCAGTTTCTTCTAGGTTGACATGGGAAGGAGGCAGAACAGAGAAAAAGACCAGCTGCTTCCTCTGTGACTCCAACAGTTCCTGGTTTTCCTTGGGAAAACATAAAGCCTTGACCTCAAGGTCCAGGCATGACTCACATGGTGCCAAAGTTAGGGACCACTCACTCCTGTCCCTGGTCTTGGTCCTTGGAGTATGTGGTCTGCTCCATTGGAAAGTCTAAGGAGACAGGAAATAGGATACACTTACGTCAATATAATACCCTGTGTCTGCAGGAATAGATGACAGATGAGCAAGGCCGAGAATTATCTCGTCTTCATTGTGACTCCTGCCAGACTGGGCAATACAAACCCTTTCTTCAGCTTTGTGCAGAAATTCAGAACAAAACACCTCCAATCCTTGCTCATTCAACTCAGCCTGAAGAAATGAATGTCTTAAGACCAATGGAAACGTGGGCATACATGAGCTACAGTCTTTGGAGTAATCGAGGTGTGTTTAGCTCTTTAGCTACTGTTGCTGGTGATATTTTGCCAGGGACGTGTCCATATGTCTTCCTTCACTCTGAGGATACGGCCAAAGAGACGGAGGACTGGGGTGGTAGAGATGTGTAGCTGTGGTTATAGACTTGGGGAGTCTTGGGAGTCCTTCTGTAACTGTAATGATTTGTGACTGATGTAGGAGATCTAGAGAAGGCACTGTGAATAGAAAGCATAGGAACAAGGACAGAATTGATTGGCTCATCTTCCCTGGACATTTCATGGTCAGAGAGCCTCCGGCTGATGGTCCGAGACTGTTCCCTTCCCATAATCCCTATGAGGATCTTCTCTCCCAAAGATGGCTCTGCTTAAATAGAGAATCTTTCTAGAGAACATGGACTAGCTGTTGGGGCTAGGAGTTGTGAGCGGAGCCAAGGGGCAGCATGGTCATACTGAAGTAATGAGCTACTAAGCCTTCACATTCAGATGGGTTCTTTTCCCTCTGTGCAGCTGCAGCTGCTGTTTCAAAGAGGTGTAAAATGCAGGTTTAGGAGAACCAGGGGTAATTAGCTCGTTCACAGCCTTTCTTAGAGTTCACACAGAATTCTGAGCACCCCTCCCATTTCATTTAAATATGTCAGAGAAGGTGAGATCAGCAGGTGCAAACATCATGCGGTGTCAGAACAGGAAGCTGAGGTGTGCCCCTCACTTGTGCCAGGGAGAGAGGGTTTTAATGGGGCTCAGGGGAGTATCTACCTGACATCTTGGAGAGTATGTGGGGTCAGAAGTCCTACTGCCCTCCTCCCTGTCTTTCAGTCTTGGCTTCTGGAAGACTTAGCCTCCTGACTGCCAGCAGGATGTCTCTGATGCTGCTGCTTCAAGTGCTCAGTCATGAACCTTGTCAAAAAGGCTCAGAGTAGGGCAGGACCCAGATGTTCTCACTAGGTAAGGCTGCTAGAGAGGCCGGTGTTTCCTCTGTAGTGCCTCTTGATTTTTCTCTTGAGCCCTAATTTTCCCTGTGGAAAGACACAGGCACCTTCCACATTATTGTGGCCACCCTTTGACACCCAGAAGTACCTGCATTCTTTCTCCATGGTTTTCCCAAACCTCCTGGAAGCTACATGAAGCTGGCACTCCTTGCTGGTATGCTTAGCATTCTGGGGAGGTGGAGAAAATGGACTTCTAGACTCTGAGATTTCCTTCAAGTTCAGAGTCTTGCTCCCTAGAAACAGAACTTCATAGGTCATCTCACCTGTTGCCATGCCAAGCCATCTCTCCTAACCATCAACTTTCTGAGTCCTTGCAGCAGCTTTCTAAAACATAACTTTGCTCACATGATTCCTCTGGTAGAGATGCATCTGGGAGTCATTTCTGCTTCCTAGGTAGGGTGGGGGACCAGGACTTGGCATACATTAAGGAGTGGGATAGCTTCACAGGGATACATCCTCTGGCTTGCCATGACCAGCTACCAGTGTCCCAGATGAAAGTTAAGACTGGTTACTTCTAAATTGAGTCCTGGTCATGTTGCCTGTGCAGTGGTTTAGAAATGGCCACATCTTCGAAACTGCAAAAGGGAGTGGATCTAGACAAATCAACCCATAATAGCTGGGGTTTGTCCACAGAGTGATTTACAGAGAAACCCAAATGGGAATGACATGGGCTTGGAGGAGACCACAGTTCCAGGAGGAAATGACAGTCAGGGATGCTGACAGGACTGACTTGAAAGTATATGAAGAAAGGGTACTCCAAGTTCTGGGTATAGGTTCCAGTTCCTGCAAGGGACCAGAAGCTGTCACAAGCTTAGCCTGAGACATTTGATAGAGTCCTATAGATTAAGCTTGATGTCTCTCAAGATTATATCCAACTTAGTGTTTGTTTGTTCATTCTTTCTTGTCATTTATTGTGTATTTACTGCATGGAAAGTACCTTACTCCAGATTAAACTGGAAATCAGGCATAGGTCTTCTCCTGAAAGAACCATCTAATGGAAAACAGATTTAAAAAAAAAAAAAAAGACTATGAGAGAAAAGACTTGGGGAAGGGTACACCTTCCTAGAAGAGATGGTTGGGGGAAGCTAGCCTCACAGAGATGGTGGCCTAACATAAGAGCAATGAACTATGCGGAGCTTGGTCCCTTCAGAAAGCTGGATTAGTTCAGGTGACTGGAGGGTGATGTGCGTCAGGCATAATAAAGGCTAGGAGAATAGATGGGGCCAGATCATCAGATATTTCTTGGGAAAGAGGAAATATTTAGACTGGGAAGCTCCAGGTCAGAGTTGAAGTTTGGAAAGATGACTATGGGATTAGCCTGGAGCCCAGAATGAAGAAGCAGAGAGACAGAGAGAAGCCGAAGGTATTTCTGTGAAAACCGAGGAGCACACTGCTTGTGATGATACTGGGGAGAACTAAGGAGACCAATTTGAAATAGTTCAGGTCTAGCCTGGGGTATGTACTGATAGCTTGTGAGGAGAAAAAAAAGAGACTGTCCATTCTGTAGGACACTCATTGGTCAGAAGGCCTGCAGGGTACTGTTGGAGGCACCATGCTGCTGGCGGGTGGATAGGCCCCACATGTTTGCAAGAAGATACAACCTGGGAAGTTTTGCATCCAAGGAGAGTGGGAGGATTAAGATCCCTAAGGGAGAAAGTATGAGTTGAAAGTGAGAGTGAGGAGGAGCAACTATGACATCTTAGAGGATATTACTTTTAATGGGGAATTGGGGGAGGGATGCTAGCCAGGAAAGGAGAATTCAGAAGGGAAGATGAGGACTTCAAATCCTGCAAAGCAGGATGAGCATCCCTTATGGGAAATGCCCGGAGCTAAGAGTATTTTGGACTTTAGATATATTTATTTTTAATTTTGAAATATCTACACATATATATTATACCTATATGATATATCTATACGATATTTCTATATGATATATACTATATATCTCTATATTCTGTATGATATATTAAGATCTTTTGGGGGTGGAGCCCAAGCCTTAAGGCACAATTAATTTGTCATCAGTATACACCTTATGCCTACAGTCTGAAGGTGATTTTATACCATGTTTACTGTGCCTGCATTCTGACTGACACCTGTCACATGATGTGAGGTGTGGCATTTATCATGTCCACCCTCACTAATGCCAGCTTTCAGAGCATTTTGGATTTCAGGTGTTTGGATTAGGGATACTCAGCCTGCATTGCAACATGAGGACCAACATGTACATCTTGGCTCTTGGGATCTGGAGGCCATGGATGGCCTTTAGTAAGTTTATTCATGGTGTGGGAAGGGCAGACACCAGCTGGCAGCAGGCTGAGGGTGTGAACCACAGCCATGAGCTGGCCAGTGCAGAGAGAATGGTGAGCAGGGGTGCCTGGGGACACAAGGAAGGTATGTCAACCAGAGCACCAGGGTGAAGTAACAGGCTCGAAGTCGGCAGAGTGGCTGCTGGGAAAATCACAAAGAGCTGCTTCTATACACCTGTGACTTGTAGAGGTTATAGAAGCACTACAGGCAACACTGACATTACTTTTTATTTATTTACAATTATTTGAGACCAAGTTTTACTGTGCAGCCCAGGATGGCCTTAAACTCATAGCAATTAGCAGTCTTTCTACCTCAGCCTCCTGAGTGTGGGGATTACAGGTGTGAGTGGCTATATATGAATTACACTGTACTTTACAAAAATTTTAACTATTCTGATCAGAGAAGAAAGATAAAACAACCCTGTGTTATAAAAACAACCCTGGAAAATACGAATGTGCATTAAGAAAGAACAGTACTCCTTATCCACTGGATTGTGTTCACGGTCTTTAGTGGGTACCTGAGACTGTCAAGACAGATGTTTGCTGCATCTATATGTGCATATGGATGATTAAAAGTCACAAATGATGCACAATAAGAGATGGGCAGTGATAATTAACAGCAGCATATAGCAAAACCCATGGGAATGTAAACTCCCTCTCAAAGTGTCTTGTTATGTTTTATCTTTTCACCTAAAGGAACAGATTAATGCTTCTCTTGTAGGTACTCAGGTTTCTAAATCACTACCTTTGCACTTTGGGGCCATTATTCAGTATAGTGCAGTAGCACAACAGTCAATATGATGACGGAGACAGCTCCCATGGAACAAATAGGCAGGTAGTGCCTCTAGGGTGGATACGCTTGACAAACGGATGTGCTATCCTCTGATGGGGACACAGGGCAGTAGTTTGAGATTTCATTATCTACGTAAAATGCTGTATAATTTAAAGTTTATAAATAGTTTATTTTTTATAGTTTTTCATTTAATATTTTCAAATTTTATTAACTGAAACCACAAAAAATATCTAGAAATAGGGGGGACTGCTGAACAGCAACCTCACTGCCTAAAAATAATAACTGCTAGCATTTAGTGTATTTCCTTCAGACCCTTTTCCCTTCTTACACACTTCACATTGTAGAATTTATTTTGAATCTAAAATATTTACCCCTTAACATTACACTGATTTTCTTCTGTAAGGCTTTACATATCATTTACTATGTTATTAAGTGTTCTAGAGACATAACATTTTTAAATGAAGGTGATTAAAAATTTTATTTATGTGCATGCATGTTTTGCTTGCATGTGAGTCCTTAGAGGCCCGAGGAGAGCCCTGAATCCCCTGGAACAAGGGTTATGGATGACTGTAAGCCACCATATGGGTTCTAGAAGAACCTCACTCTTTTGCTAGAACATACGTACTCTTAACTACTGAGAAATCTCTCTAGCCCCGTAGCAATAACACTTTAAATGCTATATAGTATTCCTCTTAGTGGGAAACTGCTGATACATGGTTCCTTTCAAAATTCAATGCAAAGTTTACCATTAGATTCAGCAGTTCCAATTTTGGGCTTACACCCAATGGAATTAAAAGCAAGAATCAGCACAGATTTTGTACATTCATAGTAGTATGATGCACAATATCCAAAAGGTAAAAGTAAACCAAATGTGACCAACAGACTGATGAGGAGGTGATATGTATATGTATACATGTAATAATGTATACATATAATACACACACACACACATACATATATATATTCTTACAAAGGAAGGTAGTCCTGGAATACATTATGACATGGATGAACCTTGAAGCTGTCATGCTGAGTGACATAAAGAAGACAGCATGACAATAGCTGTATAATTTCACTCACATCATGTACTTGCCATGAGTGCAAGTGGAAAATGGCTGCCAGAAGCTGGCAGGACAGGAGAGGGAGTGGTTAAGTGGGTACAGGGCCTCAGTTTTGGAAGATAAAAAAGTCCTGGGTGAGGATTATGGGTGAGGATTATATATAATACACTATATATTATACTTAGAGTATACATTAATATCTTTAATGGTACAGAGGTACCTGAAACTGTTCAAAGCTGCAAATTTTATGTTCTATATGTTTTACCACAATTAGAACCAAACTTAAGGGCTGAATCTTTTGAAGTCAGGTTTACTTGTAGACAACAAAATCTATATTTTCTTCGTTTCTCTCTTTTTAGAAATATACCTGCATATATTTTGGTAGTAATGTGTGATTGACTATAGCACGTTCTAGGCACAGAATATTTCTGTACACACCCCCAACCAAGCACCTTAAGCCCCTTTCTAGTCCATTTTCTTCCTTCCCCAGTACCTGAAAAACTACTGAACTGCTTTTCCTCCTAGACACAGCTTTTCTATTTAAATGAAATCAGAACACAGCCTTCAGACTGAGGCACAATGCTTCTGAGATGTGTCCCTGCTTGGCGCACACATCAGTATACATTCCTTTTTTAATTGCTACCCAATGCTTAGTTCTGTGGACAACCAAGTTGTATTACAATTGATTGATTTACCAGTTATGTATTGCTTGGATTGTGTGCAGCCTGGGCATTTATAGGTAGAGATGTGACCAGCAACCGTCTATTGCTAACTGCAATGGCCAGAGTGTGTATAACTCCATAAAGAACACCTCGGCTGTTTTCCAAATGCCTGTGCTCTTTTTCATTTCCAGCAGAATGCCTGATTTCCAGTTGTTCCCCGGTCTCCCATTCTTCACGTTATCATTATAGCATTATCAGGCTTTAGATGGCTGTTTGGACTTTGGGTTCAGCCCTCGAATAGGTGTAGAGTCAACAGTGGTTTGGGTTGCATCTTGTGTTTCCCTGATGATTTGAAATGTATCTTTCATGTGTGTCTTTGCTTTTTATGTCTTTCTGTATTGAAGTGACTTTTCACTACACTGGGCCATTTTTAATTAGGTTGTTTTCTTTAGTTGCAGGTGGCTTTTAGATTGCTTACAATTATAGATACTGCTGAAATACCTATACTTTGGGTACTTGTATGTAAAACATTGTATATAAACATTATATAAGAAACATTTTACCTAAAACTTGTCTTCATTTTGAAATGTGTACTTCAAATAATCTGAAACTATTGAGTCAAAGAGAGTAGACACTTTCAGCATCCTTCCTTAAGTGTGTATTGTCCCATATTTTGCCAAGTGATAGTACCAGTTTATTAACCTTCCAATAGTAGCAATAGGGTGGACATGCCAGTTATTAATTTGAATTTCTTTGGCTATGGGAAATTAAAAAGGTAACCACTAAACAGTCTTTATGTGAATTTTCTACATCTTGCCCTTTTAGATATTATATTGACACAAAAGAGGGTTGGAGAGATGGCTCAGTGGGAAAGACCATTTGCTGCTCTAGTAGAGACTTGGGTTCAGTTCCCAACACTCACATGGTAGCTCATAGCTATCTGTAACTCTAGTTCCCTGGGCATCAGATGCCTCTTCTGACCACTGTGGTCATCACACGTGCATGTGATACACTTACATATATGTAACAAGCATGTACATAAAATAAAAATAAACAAATAAATCTTTAGAGAAATTACAACGATGCAGAAACTTGCCACGGCTCTCTATCTACAGGGTCACCTGCAGAGTATGTGAGGTTTAGTCTTAGGGCTGCCGGTTACACCATTTTCATTTTTTTCATAAAATATTAATTGGGCTCAGCCTGGTTTCTTTCATGCTCAGAGGTCATGGCTAATTTGCATAGCTGGCAAGGTAAAAATACTTTCGGAGCAGAAGGGAGAAAGCTTTGTCACTTGTTTAAACTTGGACACCGGTGCCAAGACTTCTACAAGGGGCAGCAGTTTCTTTGTCTAGACTCCATGATTAATGAATGCCCTGTATCATTAGAGCCCTCTCTCAGAAAATGGCCACAGCACTTAGTTGTGCGCCTACCTAACCTGTGGATTTCGCTAACAGCTCAGCACTTTATTTATCCACACTGAAAACACAATTAAAGCCACTTACGCTGTTTGTGCTAACATGCCACCATCAAATAGACGTGTGTTGCAAGCGGTTCCTGTATAGAGACACAATTCTTGTTAATTATTAAAATCGCTGCTATTTTTATTATATTTCAAAAAGGTGGTATGGGATGGGATATGACTCAGAACTGCTTGAATGAATTTTGGTTTAATGACTCTTAAAAGTAAAAAGCATTTTGTTTTCTCTGACAAAAGGCTCTAGTTCATTTGGGGTTTTACAGACAGTTGGCATTTTATAGTAGGTTTATGGCCACCTCTTCATCAAACCTGTAATTATGGGCTTGGCTTGTCTGCAACCATGAGAAATTTTATCTAGTTTTCTTTTCCCCAAATACTTGTCATACTGGAAGAAAAATGGCACATACCTGCCCTGCAGATCAAGCTCCCACACATCGTAAGGAAAGCCAGGAACAAAGAACAACGGACAAACACATTTTTCTAAAATGTATGGATCTAGGATTTGTCATAAAGATTCATTGATTTGAGACAGTTTTATGAATTCAAATAGATTCTTTAAGCCAAGTATTTCCCATATGGGGGAAGAAAAAAAAAAAAAAAAGAACAGCATATCTCACAGTATTGTGAGAAGGTAGACTTCTTCTTCTTCTTTTTTTTTTTAAAGCATGTTTCCCTCTACCTTGAAAGATTCCTTGGGTCAGCATGTGAAATGGGGGTAGTGGCACCTGTCTGGGCGAGGGTCATGTGAACCAGGAAACTGCTTTATGGTCTTCAGCTGGCCTTGTCACCAGTGCCTGCATGACAGTGACAGAGTCCCCCCACTTCCTATGCAATGTTGACTTTCCTGGGGGGAAGGAGGAGGGTTGATGTTTTGAGAAGAGGACTTCCTGACATTCCTTGAGGTCATGAATGAATACAAGTCTCGAGTCTCTTGACTGTTGAAGAGAGAGCATCATTTCTGTGTCTAAGGAATCCAGCCATTTAGTAAGGCATCAAGACAAAAGCATGCATGCTCTGTAACTGGTGTATTAACTCCATGCCAGGACATGGTTCTGTGTTTTCCTTTGTTGTCTTCTATATCTCATGACTCTTGTAGCTTTGGCCAAACCAGTTATACCAACTTTGACTTTGCTTTCTTCCCCAGGTGATATTATCCAGACAGAAAAGATGGGCAGTTATTGTGATGCCATTGTGATGGGAACCTGCCTTGGACTGTTCTGAGCAGGAAAGGCATGTCTTACAGAACTTTCATGTTACAGAAAGACCAGGAAATATCAGGGACCCTATAAACTGCAAGCACAAGCTCAATTCCTGCAGAAATCTGTTTGTTTTCTTTTCTTCTCTCCTCTTCAGGATCAGCTGTGTTCTCTCTCACTGTGACTCTCTGTTATTGAGATCACGGCTGACTACAGCTCTCAGCCTTTTGTTTTATATGGCTTCAGTTGCTGCAGAAGTGACAGCAGAGCTCTATTGCCCAGGTCTAAATATCCCAGGGAAGGAACTGCTTGTTCCTCAACCTACCGCAGCTAGCAATATTACATGAGAATGTTACAGTCGGAGGAAGACCTGCAGGGGAATGTGGGTAAAGGAGAAGGTTCTGGCAATGCAGCAGCAGGTGGCCACACTCATGGGCTGTGTCAGGTTACATAGCTAGTCCCTGGAATCTGATGTTGGAGTTCACTAGTAAATGCTAGCAGAGCCAGTGTTGGAAACTTGGCTGCCACAGGGACTGTTATTAGCCAAGCTTCTGTCCTTGGTTGGGTGCTGCTCTGTGCCTGGTTAGCCATCTCACAAATGTTCGTACCAGATCTGGAGGGGACCCTGGTGACAGAAAGTATGTAGGTGGAGGATCAGCAGAATTCTCTTGCCACCACTAGAAAGACAACCCAAAGAGCTTGTATTTATATTAGTGAGATCTTATATTGTGGAATTCCCCTCTGCAGCTGTTCTCCTTCATTGTCAGCTTTCTGAAGCACAGTTCTGGTCACCTCTATATGATGTTGCAGTCACTGGGTACCACAAGGCTCTGCAGAGAGGCAGCTCTGTAGTCACCCTAGAGAGCTGTTATCACATATGTATACCTTTGGGGCATGTTCTAGCTATTAGTCACTATCTTTCGTAGCTACCAAAAGTACCAGAGTTAGATTTCAAATGTATATGTTTGAGTCTCAATTTGATCATTGACTATTGCAGCGGCCTTGGTCTAGGCAGTTTCTCTCTCTGAGTACTAACTCTCAGACGTAGGCAGTAGGGATAATGGCACCCATATGGGTGATGTTGGTGTGAACTGTGAAGCAATGAGACAACTTTCTTTCTGTTTCTATCATCCTTTCTGGCACCTGCATACCAATTAGGGTCTCTCTTCTTCTTTTGGTATTTTCATTTTCTGGGTCTGAGTGAATACTTTATCCCCTAGAATACAGAACCCAGGGCCATTGGTAGGACCTTGATTCCTATTTCCCTTATGATAAGTTAGACAAATATAAGTATTTTCTAGCATTGGAGAATGCCCCTTTCAAAATGGCTCTACCTTGTAGTACCCCACAGGATGTATTTAGGTCATTTTAAAGGCATTTAAAGGTAATGGGGCATTTCCCCCCCATCTAACTTAATGGTCCTTCAGAGTTAAAATTTAGGGATGGGATTACGCAATCAACTTCTCGTTTCTGATTGGCCGAACTATGTGTTTTCTCCCCATGGGCCTTGTGAAAAACAGATACCACTCACTGCCTTTGGCTAGCTATGAGGACTTTCTCAGGCTCATGGGGGTTGTCGGTCAAAGTTCTTGCTGTTCACTGGTTCTCTTCCAGGGGTGACTTTGTTTCCCAGTAGACATTTGACAATATCTGGAAACATTTTGTCATGGCTGGTGGAAGGTGGGACAGTACAGGTAGTTAATGGCTAAAGGCCAAGGATGCTGCTAAATGTCCTACAGTGCAAAGGTCAGCTGTTCACAACCAAGAGCAAGCTGTCCCCAGATGTCAGCACAGCCTTTTCTGTGTGATGTGGTTCTGACTGTTGAGCTTTCTTTTGATGGACAAGGAAAGGGTTTTTGCCCACACTTTTCTTTTTCATCAGAGGTGTATTTTAGTATTACCCACTACATTCCTTTGAAATTTAACCAGGGAGTCACATTTTCTATTCCACAAGTGTTTTTCCTCTATTGTTAAAGTCAGAGGCACTTGTTCCCCTTGTAAATGGCATAGTCTTTCCTTAATAGAAAGGGCAAGCTGACCCTACCTGGCTTCCTATCCTCCTAAGAAATGTTAGGCCCTCTTGGCTATAACTTATAATCTGTGGAACAGATCATGGAATAGAAAACAAAACAAAACAAAAAAAACCCCAAAAAACCAAAGAACAGAAAAACAAACCAGAAACAGATACCATTCTGTGATGATGGTTTCTCTCTCTCTCTCTCTCTCTCTCTCTCTCTCTCTCTCTCTCTCTCTCTCTCAATCTCTGTGTGTGTGTGTGTGTGTGTGTGTGTGTGTGTGTGTCTGTGCTTTGTCTTTCATACTACCTATTTTATTTCAGGGACCTAAACAAGGAAGAAGTTTTGTTTTGTTTTGTTTTTTGTTTTCTGTAATGCTGTGTCTCCAGTTCTTGGAACACAGCAATAAAGACTTTCAATACAAACTATTTTTTGATTAGGAGAAACATCAAGAGGTTCATGGCTATGTTAAATCAGCCACTCACATTGGTCTATCTGCCCTTTTCAGAGCAGTATGCTGAGAAAGAATACTGTGTATGTGTGTGGTGGGGGGTTGGGAGAGGTAGTTATGGCTACTGTGGGTAACTTTCACTAGAGGGTCATGAAATGAACTTGTTTGCAACCAGCATTTGAACAGAAGAAAGGAAGTATTAAAGAGAAAAAAAATTGCAAGTCTGGCACATATAGGGCAAATATTATTTTATATCCTCCTGCCCTTATTATAAAATACACTTCTACTTAGCTGTGATCAGAGGGTCTGAAAAAAAATCACAGATAGATGTACTATGCTTTTACTTTGTTGTATAACACAGGTCAGTTGAAGTCCTGAAGACTATTTTTTCCTTATAGATCAGTGGCATGAATTCTATCATCTGGCCATTCCTAAACCAATTACTGCCTATGACAATAGGTGCTTATGAAGCTTGATCTAGGTCTATCCATAACAAATCTGGAGCCCAGTGCAATACATGACCACAGAATAGCCCTCCTATCAGAGAAGAATCAGATATAGAGACCAAGTCCAAGGAGTAAAGAGAAAATGAAATACCTGCAGGCTGGAAGACTCTTTTGAACATAAAGTGGCGTCGTGATTAGCTGATATACCACTGCCACATTTAAGACTGACAGCCAAAGCTCTTGGAACATTCTGCCAGGCTTCATCCAAACCAACACATCTCATAGGGTCTTTTTTTTTTGCCTGTGATAGTTTTGAGTTCTGCAAATCATTCTCCACTCTCCCTGCCTCACCAGGTTCTAGTCACACCTCTCTGGTTTGCATATCGTAAACATGCTGATCTCCTGGGTTCCTTGCTGCTCCTTCTGTGCAGGCTTCTTCCTGTGTTGAAGGATTTCTTCCCTCCTCCTTTTTTTCTGCCCTACTCATAGGTCCCCTTTGACCTTTTTACTTACTATAATGGTATCTTATACTAAGTGTGATACGGATTCTTCCCCCCTCTTGGTCTCTGTGGGAATGCCACATTTGTGCTCAGTAGGGCTCAGATGACTACAGTATAGGTTTTGGGCTCTGAGATAGAGCTAACCCCAGTGGTATCAAAGGACTACAGCACAGCCAGTGGGATGGGGGTGGGGAAGGAGGTTGCTTATAAGGATTGTGAGTCGGGCAGTCAGATGGTTTTCTCATTCTCATCTTTCTTGGCTTCCCTGTCATATACTTTGGTCAAGTTGATTTTTTTTTTCTTTTGAATAGTTTCTATGTGAACAATTTAATAAATGAGGCTTTCTTTCTTTTTCTTTTTTTATAACAATAAAATGAAATAAATTCTCTAGAAATTGATTTCCAAATCAAATCACATTCCCATAATGTATTTAAGGGAAATGAAGAGCATAACATTACATGTAATTCAATGGATTTTTGATGGATCATAATGATTTACATGTGTGGTTAAAATGCCCTTGGTTTGGATCTCTGATTATTATATAAGTGCCACAGGCACATAGACAGATCTCCTGAGCATGAGTCTAGCTTTTCTGCTCCAGAGAGACTGTATCAATGTCTATGAGCCTTAAGTTGGGGCTTTTCTTGGGCTCTACTACTCTTCCTATTGCTAGAGAAAGGGCTTATAGTGAATAGAAACAGAAAGGCAGCTCCTGCCATAAAGGCAGCTCCTGCCATAAAGGAACTTGGCTCTAAATCAAGTTATAAGGACCCAACTACTTATCATTCATTAGACTTCTTCTTGAAGACACGTAAAGCAAGTATGTCTGGGTGTTCAATATAACAGTTTGACTTGGGAACTGAGTAGCTGAATGTTCAATGTTGAACAGTATCTGGATACTGAGCACAGTTGTAAGTAAGCTGCAGAGGCTAGTGCCACTTGACTCAAGTCACAGAGCCAGAAGGGGCATGAGAGGACCTTCTTTGTGTTTATCTCATTTTACAGATGAGGAAACAGATAATGGTCTTTCTCTACCTTATCTGCAATACTAACTTATCAGATGCTTTCATGTGTCAAGCTGTAGAAGGTACTGGTTTTAAAAATTGTTATTTATTTTCTTATTTATTTGGCTCTTATCTGCCGGTGGGGAGTCCACTCTGTGTGCACTCTTGCAAGAGTATTGTTCACCTTGGAAACACTAAAAGGTTATCCAAGTGCAGCTAGGCTGTGTTCATTGGGCCTGCTTAAAGAGAGACTCCATTTCTTCATCTTCTGCATATTCTGAGGATATAGCCCTCCTGTTCTTTGGAACCTTCCTCCATCTTCAAAACGAGCAGCATGAGACAGTACCTTGCTTCTGTTCTTCCACTGCCATCTTGTCCCTAGAGAAGTCTTCCTCTGCCATCTTCTTAGAAGTACCTTAGCATTTACAGACCATTGTATATTCCAGAACAATCCCTCCATATCAAGATATTTAACTTTGAGTAAAGCTGTTTTATTCATAGCAGATGACATTCATAGGTTCCTTAGATTAGTACCTGGCTATCCCTAGTACACCAAGCTTTCTGAATTTCTCACACTAGTCTTCTGATACTCTTTTAATTCTGTGACTTCCTGGCATGTTCTCAAAAGATGCTGGGCCTGTTTGGTGCAGATGGAATAATCAAAAAGTACTTTACCTTTAAGATAGCTAAAAATTATTTCTATTGCTTATGACCAAGAATCAATGGTAAATCAATGCTATGCAAAAAAAATTAACAAGTATTAGCTTTTAAAATTCATAACCTTCCTTACAAGGCTTAGTCTCCATTTTACATGAAGAAGATTGATATCTCAGAGTAGCAATTATGTAAGTTTGAAGGCTTGTGGTGGGATAAGAGTTGAAAGTTGATTGGAGAATCTGTGCTTCATTCCTTTCCCAAGGCAGAAGTGTAGAATGTGGACCAGAATATGAGATCTGAAACATTCTGATTTGATAGGGAAGGCAAGGGAAAGAAAAGGTAGTCCACGCAAGAGGGAGGCCGGAGAAGATGAAGCATTAAATGCAAGACACAAATTTTAAGGGAAATGCATGGTAAAAATTGGTGCCTTTATGAAGGTACAATAATAAGAAAAATGAAGAGAAATGAATGACCAATGAGTCTATCTTGGATCTTAGAATACTTCTAAATGGACCCAAACTATGGGATATGTGGACTGACCACAGTAATAATACCTTGGTTCAACTCTGCTGGACATCCAGTTTGAATTAGATCCCTTCCTGAATTCTGGTCTCCTTATAATGTGGGCTGGTTAAACACGTGACACAATTTTACTAATATTAGTCACCCTCTCATGAACAGCATGCCTTTTAAAAGTGAAAATAATTTTTTCTTATATGGACAGAAGCAAATATTTGAGTTTTAGAGCTTGGGTGGCAGGCCTTGGCCTGATGTTAAAGATACCTGGCTTCTGTCTATTTTCTAAAGAGAACTTGCAGATTTTCTGAGGGTTGGGCAACAACTAACAGTAGAGCCCTCTGCACAGTAATTTCTGGCTCCCAATTGTGTCATAATCAGCTGGAGTCATTGCTTTTAGACACTGAATGAGACTGTAATGTTCTCAAGAGTGTGTGTGTGTGTGTGTGTGTGTGTGTGTGTGTGTGTGTGTGTGTGTGTGCATGTGCATACCTATATACCTACCTACATGGTAGAACAAGATGTTCATTTCATGGTGAATGATATGTACAGTAGTAAAGAGACCCAGGTTCTACAATCACAGCATCAGTAACCTTAGATCTCCCAGTGGCTCTGCCTAGTATTTCTATGAGACAGGAGCCAAGCATTTAACACACAGGTCTTGAAGGAATTCCAGATCCAAACTTCAGCACCACCTGAGTGTAATATCGAGACTTAGCAAACGGAAATGTGGGCTGCTCTGTTGTATTAGTTACTTCTCTGATTACTATGACTCAGTACCTAACAAGAAGTAACTTAAGGAAGAAGGTTTGTTTCACCTTGCATTTTGGTCATCACGGTGGGGAAGGTATGGTGGCAGAAATGTAAGACATATGGTCATACTACATCTGTCATCAGGAAATGGGCAGAGGATAGAAAGCTGGAGTAGGCTATGAAGCACCAAACTCTGCCTCCAATGATGCTCAACCTCCTGAAGTTTCTATACCCTCCCCCAAACAATGCTACCAGCTGGGGACCAGGTGTTCAAACACTTGAGTCTATGGGGGGAGGCATGTTTCACATTCACACCTCAGCACTGTTTAATTTAAATGCCAGATTTTAGATAGATAATGAATATCCCACACATTATTAAAAAAAAAAAACTGCACTAAACTTACTTAGTTGTACTAAAAACTATTTCTGTTCTTTAAGCGAAACTCAAATTTCACTGAGCAACCTATATTTTATCTGACAATTCTAAACATAAGCCCACTGCTGCAGGGTATTTTCAGACATGGAAGTGAACAGTAGAAGATGTCTGTAAAAGGAGACTATTGACCTGCATTGACAAGGAAGCTAAGAAAATTTCCTGAGGTCAAAAAGAATCTAACACTGAAGACCTGTGGGCGACTGACCTGGGAGAGATGGCTAAGTTCTAATTGTCCAGGGCATCTCTTGCATTCTCGTTTCCTCTGCCCCTCTACAGTTGCCATGAGTAGAAAGACTTTTGCCACAGACTGAAGCAATTACTAGACTGGACTGTGTGTACTACGTGCCGTGTATATTTCTGGTCATCTGCCCTCTGCTAGGGAGGATAGGAGGAATTAAGTATATCTCTGTACAGAACTTTCCATTCTTTCAATGCTTACAAGGGAAAGGTAAATGGAAAAACTAGAGCCTCTGCTCTTGAAGCACATATATATATATATATATATATATATATATATATATATATATACACATACACATAGCTCTTGGGACAGGAGAGAGCTTAAGTTTTTATTAACTCAGGCTGAACTTATCCTTGGTGGCCTTCTTCTGATTTTGCGATATGTGTGTGTGTTGCCAAGTTTATGTGTGTAAATACTGCAGCAGACACTGCCTGCCATTAAGGCAATCTTATAGTCATGGGAAAGGTACATAGAGGCTTCTGATGGTTCTGAAGGGGATCAAGGTAACTCATTTGGTGGTTTGTGGCCTTGAGATGAAAGGAATCAAATTCATTAATGTGTCCAGAGACAGAACATGGTGACTCTGGGCAATACACTAGAATAGTGTTGCTGAGAAGTGCTACGTCAACGTCACACAGCATCAAGGCACAACAACAGGACAAGGAGAGATAAATTGCTTTTTTTTTTTTTTTTTTTTTTTTTCATTTAACTCTTTCTTAGCCGGGTTTCCTCACAGAAATGAAATGTAGACAACAGTCTTGTTAGGTGATTTTTAATGATTTAATCATTAAAAACATTTGAAAATGCTAGCATCTCTGTCATGAGTCCATATTCTTCTATGTGACTGCTTCCATTGGACTGAGTGTCAAGAACCATTTCCTTCTTCTCCTCCCTGCTATCTGCCTGCATTAGACTTGATAGAGCTTTGCTGAGCGGTATACACAGCAACACTTCGTTTTTACTGGGGAGGAAGCTTTTGGCCTTTGTATCTTCATCTCCTTTTTGCTCCCTCCCTCTATCATGCCTATGGAGGACATCCTCTCATGTGGAGTCCTACCCGGGTGCATAGTCTTAGGAGTGTATTACAAGGTCCTCATCAGACTTTAGATGTTGGGGGGTGGGTTTCTGGTGCACCTAGATGCTCAAACATACCTTTGACTGAATAGTATCCCAGCTTTGCTTTTCTGATCTTCTCATCAGGAAGTTCTAGGATACCTGTGGCCTCTATCAGTTATTGATCTGTGCAAATTCATTCACTTTTGTCAGTGAAGATCAGGTTTGAACCATCAAGCATCTGTTTAGTAACTGTGAGAATACATTTGAGGCTATGGAGGTGATTCTGAAGTAGACTCCATTGATGGAGATGGGAACAGGGTTTACTGAAATCCCAGAGCAGGGCTCTGTTCCTCAATTCACTTTGCCCTCTGTGACTCCCATTGCTTCTGACCTTAACACTTGCTCAGGGGAGCCAAGTTATAGCTCCTGCCCTCGAGGACTTTGTGAACAATAGAAATGAATACACAGCCAGTGGCTATGTATGTTTTAAAAGCTCTGTTGATCATCTATCTTCCTGTACTGGAAGAAAAAAGAAATTTCTAAGGAACCAAAAAGCTTGAGAACATGGGCGGTGTGAGGTCCTGCTTGGTTGTTAGGAGTGTGAGATGGATTCACTCAAGAATGCCCTTGATGGTGGGATAGTGAACATGTCATATGGCTGGCTCTGTGAGCCCCCTGTGATAAATAACACATTTCTCTGTCTTTCATGTTAGCTTTGCTTTTATAACTTTTCTGACATGCGCTTACCTGCATGCTTCCCCGATACTTGCTTTTCCATTAGCTTTTATTTCTTATTTTCCTCCTTGCCTGCATCTCCGCAGTTTTTACTATGTATCTTAGAGTCTCATTCTCCTGCCTTCCTACCACATTTTCATTGTGTATCCTTGCTCTCTTTTAACATTGTCTTCTGCCTCTGCCTCCATGTTTCAAAGCATACCTGTCATACCCAGGCCTGGGGAGGAAATTTTTACTTCCAGCAGCTCTTTGTGTGATATGAAAGAATATCAGAGTACCTAGGTATCCTAGGAAACAGAACTCTAGTTTCTGAGCAGAGCAGATTCCACACACTGTGTTTGTGAGACACCAGGAAGGAGGGAGAGTCTAGCACCTGGGCCGCACAAGAGGCCCAGTGCTGAGTCCATCCTTTGTTCAAGGGGGAAGCAGAACAATGGGCCTGTTTTCCCTCAGTCTCTATTCCTTTACTATCCTTGAAGTTTCTTTTTTTCTCTTCTTTCTTTTCTCTTTTGTCTATTTCTGCCATAGTTTTTCAGTTCTATTTTCTACATTTGTCTTTGTTCTTTTTTCCTCTTTAGAAGTTACACCATCCCCTTCCCAGTGGTCTCTTTTAACTTTGTAAGCTAAAATTTGGTGGGGGTTGAGGTCATGAAAGATGGAGGACACTTAGAAAGCTCGCCTAGGACAAGTGCTTTATGAGAGTAGGCATTTTTTTTTTATTATTATTTGAGATTTTATGAGCACAGAATTACAGGATACTTTTTAATTTGTGTGTGTGTATGTGTGTTTCTGTGTGTAGGTGCAAGCACAAGCTTTCATGGTGTTTGTGTGTGAAAGTTAGAAGACAACTTCCATGTACTGGTCCCAGGGCAAGTTCTGCTCTCTATTTGAGACAGGATGGCTGACCGTGAGCTTTCACAAATCTACCTACTTTCCACCTCCCATCTCATAGTTGCTGGGCTCACAGGTGTGCTTCACCATGCCTGGCTTTTTAATGTGAGTTCTGGGGACAGGCAGTGCAAGTATTTTATATACTGAGCCATCTCCCCCAGTCTAAAGTCTAATAAAGTCTTAAAGATGAAAGCAATCTCCACTACCCATTCCAGTAACATAATCCAGTGTGAACTTCCTCTCTGTGTCCTAACATGAGCTGTGCAGCACTACGTGTTTGGATACGACTAACGTTGGAAGTGTCCTACACTGAGACAGCTTGTCAGGTGCCATGGCTGTGTGTTCATAGCCGTCTCTGTGATCATGTCATCCTGGATTCGAATGCTCAGTACCTGTTGACCTTGCATCTGTTTCCTAGAGCCATGGGGCCTTTCATATGGTTCGCTTTGCCTACATTTGAAATCTTGCAGGGAGGTTGCCCAAAAAACTATCCACTTAATACAAATTTCTCAAGCTCTAGCTGCTTTGTTTGTTTGTCTGTTTGTTTTGGTTGATTTGTTTGTTTGTTTTTTATCTATAAACTAGAGAAGTATAATGGCCTAGTTTTAGATATAAAATGACACTGTGTTAAGTCGGCCATTCTTGCTACTATGAAGTTTTCCAGATGACTCATTTCCCAGTGCTTCCGAACTGAGGGGCTAATCTTGGAGAGGCTGTAAGGGATAAAAAGTATTATCTCACAAAACGAAGAATAAGCCAGCAAAATTTAAATCAATATTATTGATCTTTATGTCAGAGACAATGTCAATTATGTACTTTATACTTGCCAGTACCATTTTTTTTGAGATAGTATCTCACTGAGTAGCCCATTCTGGCCTTGAACTTGCAATTCTTTGGCTCAGCTCTGTTAAGTGTAGTCATTATAGGCATGCATTACCATGCCTGGCCCAGGACGTTCTTCATCTTTAACACAGTGTCATTTTATATCTAAAACTAGGCCATTGTACTTCTCCAGTTTATAGATAAAAAACAAACAAATCAACCAAAGCAAACAAACAAACAGACAAAGCAGCTAGAGCTTGAGAAATTTGTATTAAGTTGATAGTTTTTTGGGCCAGGACTTAAACTAGCTTGTCTAACACTTAAGTTTCTGCTTCACCACTCACAAATCCTTTGTCCTGTCCTATGTGCCTTTGTCCCCACAAAGTAGCTGCTTTATCCTTGGGTTTTATGAAATGCATTGTCTCCTTAATACTTGCTAGATACAGTCTAATAGGATTCTTGTGGATGTGTAGATGTGTGTGTGTGTGTGTGTGTGTGTGTGTGTGTGTGTGTGAGTTTGTGGGTGTGACTATAGAAGGTGGAAAAATAAAAGCACAGAAGCCAGTTCAGGTCAAAGTCTGATTTGGAGGTGATTAGAAAACATATTAATAATGTATAATGACCACGGACATAGCTCCCAGTCATGAATGTCAGTATAATTTATTAATTTGCTAAGAATTCTGAGTGTCAAGGAAGAGGAGAGAGTAAGTTACTTCTTCACTGAAGTTAATCCTGACAAATTCCCTAAAGAGAAGAGGAGATAGGACTATGTGACATTGAAGTAAAAAGTGTAAGGGCCTGGTAGCAGGAAAGGAAGGGGGTGAGAAGAAAGTGAGGGACCAGGTTTGGTTCAGGTGTGGGTCTTATGCTGGAGCCCATGTGCTCTGCTCGTGATCTGGGACTAGGACTCCAGTATGATGGTAACTTTTTCTTTGCAAAGTGAAATCCAGATGGCTATATTTAATTCCACTTAACACCACTGGTGATTCACTCAGACTC
This sequence comes from Arvicanthis niloticus, assembly GCF_011762505.2. Lineage (NCBI taxonomy): Eukaryota > Metazoa > Chordata > Mammalia > Rodentia > Muridae > Arvicanthis > Arvicanthis niloticus. The sequence continues at coordinate 41,751,564 of NC_047667.1, read as the reverse complement.
AGGTGCGCCCACATACAGCTGGCACTAGCTTTGTGTACTTTCCAGGCAGAGGCTGCTATAGCCCAAACTCCCCATGAAACAGGAGGGGACAGACAGACTGAGATAACCTTGAGTCTTTTGTGTCTCTCTATCCACAGCATCCTGGCCACTGCGGGAACCCACTTCAACACCCACGTGGACCTGCGAACCCTCCGGGCTGTGCGTGTCCTGAGGCCCTTAAAGCTTGTATCAGGAATACCTAGTGAGCACCTACTTTCTTCTTTCTGATTGGCTAGTATCTTCAATTGGATCCAGGGTTTAAGACAACGTTGGGCAGAGGAGAAAGGGTTCTTGGAGGGAAGCCCTGGACTTGCAGCAATCACATAGCAGTGTGCTTCTAGATTTAACATTTTCTCATATTTAAATAATAATAGAAGATAAAAACAGGAAAGGAAAATAAAGGAAAAGTAAATGAAGACCATTCCTATTGCATCACTCTGAAATAAATGCTAATTGGATGTATTTTTCATTTATTTCCCCTATACATTCTAACATAATTGTGATCATTACATACATGTAGTGCTATCTACTGCAATAAGTGTTTCAGTTTCCTAAGGGTAAAAATTCTATGTATTGTCAGAGGTTATCAGTTTGTTGATCAGTACTGTACTCCTCTCCTAGTAGGTGGAGGGTGGGATCTGAGAAAGAGTAATAGGAAGGGTTAAGTTGTCCCTGTTTTGTAGGGTTTATCCACTGGCAGGGACTTTAGACTGAGTATGAAACACAGTCTAATGAATTGAATCTGTGAAAGGAATCTATATGTTATCACGGAGGAAACGGAGGATGATGTGTAGGTCAGGGAGTGGTGAGAAGGATACAGGAGAAGGGATATAGATGATGTCAGCCTTCTGTTTGACTTGTCTTGGTTACCTATCATCTCAGGATTAGTGGTTCAGTTTTTGATGGAAGAGTAGGAGAGAGTAAAAGAGCCCACCTTGTCAGGAGGCAATGAACGAGGTCTTTGCTTCACTCCTGCCTCTCTCTCTAGGCCTGCAGATTGTGCTGAAGTCCATCATGAAGGCCATGGTGCCTCTTCTGCAGATTGGCCTTCTGCTCTTCTTTGCCATCCTTATGTTTGCCATCATTGGCTTGGAGTTCTACAGTGGCAAGTTGCATCGAGCATGCTTCATGAACAATTCAGGTAAGGTCATGATTTTCTGTCCTCTGTTCTCCCAGTGCTCTTCCCTTTGGTCATGAGCATACATTCAGGGCATTTGGAGCTTTGCTGAAAAAGCACACTTTATCTCAACTCTAGGATTACAATCAGAAACTTCCTAGTTTGTGGCTTTTGGAGGTATAACCAGCTTAAAGATCTATTTGAAAGTTATATTGCAAAACATGTTGCCTTGTATATAGTCAGAAAGGTTCAGATAGGTGGTCTCAGATCCTCTATCCATAATAGAGGGCTTTTAGAATGCATGCCAAAAGCCATTCTGAATAAATACTCTACAGAACATATCTTTGATCCATAGACTAGTGGGACCCTGGAGACCAGAATCAGATGGATGTCCTGATGGATCTGCACAGAGAGCTCCCCTTGTGTTCCATCTCACATTTGTGAGAGAACTGAGGGGGCTTTTTTAGGTTGGCTTGTCAATTGTGCCTTGGAAATTGTGGGATACATGAAACCCAAATTCCCATATGTTTGTATCTTATTTGTTCATCACCTGCTAAGTATACTCTAGTATGACAGTCAAGGAGGAGGCTAAAAGAAATAAAGAATAAGTTAAAGAGTCCTACATAAGTACCATGTTTTTATGAAAAGGATCTCCAAATGATTTTTATTTTACCTTTAGTTTAAATTAAAAAATAATGTATTCCTAAAAATCAAAGAGTTAAGAAAATAAAGCAGCCAGGTGTTTACAACTCTCCTGGAGAAACTCGGGGAGAATCAAGGTTCATCCCAATTCCCAGGGTTTGGAAAATGAGTAAGATTTTGCCATTACCTCAGGGTCTTCTGTGTGAACCAGCCCTGGGAATTTCTGTGGCAGTGCAGGCCAAAGTAGAGCTTCAGGCCTGAAGAAGATAGAGAGTTCTTTAGAAGTATTTTGAGTTGCATGTAGATATGAATTGAGGGGTGTAGAGAGCCCAAAGTGGGAGAGGGTCTGAGGCAAGAAAGGCAAGCATCTGGCTATGGTAGGAGAATTGCTTACTTATGGCATCCTAGGATCATTTCCGGTTCATGCTAAGCACTGCATGGTTTGTCTCCCACTCTCCAAATATCTCTGCAGGTATTCTAGAAGGATTTGATCCTCCTCACCCATGTGGTGTGCAGGGCTGCCCCGCTGGTTATGAGTGTAAGGACTGGATTGGACCCAATGATGGAATCACCCAGTTTGACAACATTCTTTTTGCTGTGCTGACTGTCTTCCAATGCATCACTATGGAAGGGTGGACCACTGTGCTGTACAATGTGAGTGAGCTGGTGGATGTCATGTGGGGAGCAGGGTGGTACTGTTTTGGTTTCTCTGGAACAGAAAAGGCTAGGGAAAAGCTGGGGATGTCCATATTTAGCTTTAGAACTTAGAAGAGCCTAACAGGTTCCCACCTTCCCACCCCTTTCGGATTTTTGCTGAGTGGAAGTATGTAAGTGTCTTATTGCAATTGATAGATTGTATTCCATCGTCATTCTGTCAATAGGTGAATGAACAAGTTAAATCAGATTGCCTTGTTGTGGAAAGTTTTGGATCCACATGGTAGTGGGGCACAGTGATGCGTTCCAATAGGTGTAAAGGTCTCAGTTACTGTCCCCAAAGGGCTCACCATCAGATTGAAAAGCTGTTATAGTGTTTTTCAACCTCAGTGGCCCATTAGAGTCAGCTGGGAGCTTTAAAAATTATACTGCCTGGGCTTCACTCCAGGCCAATTAAGTAGGAATGTCTAGAGGTAAAGGCCTGTCATTGACATTTTTTTAAAGCTTCCTAGCTGATTTTAATATGCAGCCACTGTCAAGAACTACTGCATTACATGCCCAGAGAAAGCATGGTTTAATTGTGAGACTCATTAAAATGCTCTCGGAAAATTCAAGTTCCTAGGCTCCTGCCCCAGAGATTCTGACTTTGGGTAGTTGTGTATAATTGATGAGCTGTGCTTTCAGTGGAACCCTTGGTGACTCACATGGTCAGACTCGTCTGAGTTGGTACATGAGACAAAGCTGACCAGCCACCTGACAGGGTGCTAGAGATTCTAGCGAGGAGACAGAAGTCAAACAAAGTGACCATAATGTTTCTCTCTTCTACCTTCCAGAGTGTGGTTTTAATAAGTCCCCCAAGGCATGGTGTAGAGCCCAAGTTCAATCATGAGCATTGGGATGTGCATGGAATGTAAGGGGGCAGAGTGAGCAGAGCAACGGGGGACGGTGCTTGTGAAGGATTGTGTTCTCTGTGTCTTTGCCTTCAGTCCTTTGGAAGCATGATCCGACTTATGCATGTTCCTTTTACCTGGCTTTATCTCAGGATGCCCACCATTTTCTTATGTTCTCTCTCTCTCTCTCTCTCTCTCTCTCTCTCTCTCTCTCTCTCTCCCTCTCTCTCCCCCTCTCTCTCATCCCATATGTACAAAGCTAATTAAGTGAATACTGTGCGACTTACATAGAAAGCAGTCTTTGAAAGGATAAGAAAAAGGAAAAGACATGTCTTAGGAAGGGACTCAACCAAACCTGATGCCCAGAGAACAAGGATTATATGAAGCCTATACATGTAGGCAGTTAGAAACTGACTGACCATTGCAGTCAGCCCCTTTAGGTTTCAAACTATGGCTGCTACCAGCTATGGTTGTAAAATATTCTACAGCTTGTTAGGATATTGCTGGTAAGTAATTAGGCCTAATGTGGTGTGGCAGTACCTATACCAAACTCCTATAGTCAATTTTATCTTTGTCGCTATCTCCTGACTTTACAGGACAACTACTTCTATAACATTTACATTGTATTGGGCATTTTAAGTATCAGATAGGTGATTTAAAGCCATGGAAAGTTGGATACAGTTATATGCAAATACTGTGCCATATATGGGACTTGAGAAACCTCAGATTTTGGAATCCATGGAAGGTCCGGACACCTATGTTCTAAAGATGCCAGGAAATGACTAAACTAGTTTGGATCTATTCCCATACAGGATGAATAAGGTAGAACTGAGAAATTTAGCAGAAAAGAGTTGCAGGCTGTTGTGCTAACATTCCAGAGGGTAGGATAGAGGTTTCCCAAACCAGGCGATGCTCAGCAAACCCTAGGGCACTGTGATGCAGAATCCCCTGAAGACACCCTGGAATTCTTATTAGCTATGGGAGGCAGCATGGAGGAGGAGGCAAGCATGATGAGTATAGTCATTTCCCATCTGAGATGTGAAGGTTGTCTTGAGGCGATGTCACCAAGACTAGCTAGGAACCTCAGGAAATTATAGCGCTGGTCCTGCAGTGGCTGGTGTCACTTGTGGGGCTTTGAAAGTGATGAACTTCACTTAGATGTGTAGACTCACCTAAGTGATGTGATAAATGCATGGAAAGCCTAAAAGCAGAAGTGTTGCATTTGAGGATACAAGTGTGATCTGCCATTCCTCTGACCAGGGATCAGCTGGTACTGAGAGGCACAAGAGTGCAAGAGATGAGCTGCTCATCACTCCGCATTCGTTCATTTGTTGATTGATTACTTATTTCTACAACTACTGACTTTGTAGATATTCTGTATCAAGCACTATGCAGAAACACTAGAAAGATGGCAGTTGAGGCAGGGAAGGGGCACGACCCCTGCTGGCATGGTTCTCTCTTCAATTTCCCATCTCTCCAGTTATCTGTCAGTTGTAGCAATAGAGGCTACACAAAGCAACAGTGATCTAGCTCTTCCGTGGAGTTTTGCTCCATGCAGCAAGCAGGGAGGAAAAGAGGTCAATGAGACGGATCCTCTGAAACCTTTCATCACAGCAGTTCCTAGGGCCACAGACTCACACCTCTCTCTGAAGTCCAACCTATTAGTCATTGAACTGAAGCCTCCTGCTGGCCTTGATGGTTGGATCCAGGCATAGAGGAACTGGTTGAGCAATAGGGATGGTTTCTCCAAAATATCTGGCTACAAATAGGCAGAAAGAACTCTTGTGTACTCTGAAAAAATATGAGTGGCATGGGGCATATGGCCAGGCATCACTGGCAGAGGTGATAGTCATACTGAGATGGATAGATGCCTCTTGATTCAGGAGAAATCAAATACAAATGGCACTCAATTTCAGTGAGTGGAACAAAGACAAAACCTGGATTCTTCTAGAGAGCCATTAAAACTGGTCTTAGTTGGGCAAGGACCTAATTGAAGCAAGACCCAATCAGGGCTGTGTAGAGGAGTTGGGTACACCTTGTTGACTTAAGCCTCCTGTCACTGCAGAGACATGCTCCAGAAGACTGACTCTTTGGACCACTGAAAATAGGCTCACTATGGTAAAATCCCATCATAAAGGCTTTCTATTGGTTGAAATTTAACTATCTTTGAAAAAAAAGGGATAGGGAAAGGTAAAAAAATAACAGCTGAAATGATGTAGACAAACACACCTGTCAGTCCTTTCTGTGTGCTTGTTCTCCCTGACAGCCCCATTGTCAGGGCTACATGCAGACAAGCATGTAGAAAACTGGCAGAGTTTGTTTGCTTGTTTGTTTGTTTTTTAAATCTTGGAAAACCAGTGATCTTCTTGGGCTTATTGTGGATTATTCTGGCAGGTGTGTGAGTGAGGAGTTGCTTAAGAGCATGGGTTACTCGAGGCAGCTGAAAAAATCACACTGAAGCATGGGTGACAAATCATGGATGCTACATACTTGAAGCGCCCTGGCTGGCTTACAGACAACATGGTGGGCTAAACAGTGTCCCCTCCCTGGCAGTTTTTAATGAGCTTATAAGTTCAGAGAGAAAATTTGTGGATCTTTCAAGTTTTGCTTACTTTGTGAGTGTTCTGATCCCCTTCCTCAATCAAGATTTCTTTCTCATGTGATTTAAGCTTAGACTATGTGATGACAAAATGTATATGCACAAACATGATATTTATAAAGCATGGACTTAACTATGAACAGTAAATCAACTTAATATCATAAATACAAGTATGTATGTCTGGATGGTTTACACAGGAATTACTACCTCCAGTAAAACGCAGACATTAAGATGTAGATTTCCCTTTTGTATTAGTCAGGGTTCTTGACCAGAACTGATAGGATGAATATTTATGAAGGGGTTTATTAGAGTGGTTTACAGGCTGTGGTCCAGCTAATCCAGCAATGGCTGACTACCAATGGAAAGTACAAGAATCTAATAGTTGTTTAGTCCACCAGGATGAATGTCTCAGCTGGATGTCACTATACACTGGAATGCCAAAGAAGTAGGCTTTAATGTCAGTGAAGAAATAGACTTGCCAGCCAGAGCTTGGGTAAGCAGACAAAGAACAAAACCTTTCTTTTTCGATATCCTTTATATAAGCTGCCCCCAGAAGGTATGGATCTTCCTAACTCAAAAGATCCGGATTAAAGGTGGACCTTCCTGCATCAAATGATTTAATTAAGAAAAATAACTCACAAGTGTACCCAGCTGCTTGGGTTTTAGTTAATTTCATGTATAGCCAAGTTGACAACCAAGAAGAGACATCACAACTTCTGCCACTTCTCATTCTGTGATGGTTCAGTTCACCTAACTGACAAGTTTCATCAGGTAGAGCATGAAGAGAAGGGAGCTACTCTCTACCATTCTATTGTCCCTTCTTTCTAATGATACAAGACTAATTGGTCACTCAGACCAGAAAGAGAGTCATAGTTATGGGTATCACATACTAAATAAATAAATAAATAAATAAGAAGCTCTCGGGCATGAAGGTTCATTTTATCTATTTTTTCTAAAGTGTTGTTCTAGTTTTCTCTCTATTGCTGTGACAAACATAATGAGAAAAACCATGTCGTGTAGGGAAAGGATTTATTTGTCTCATACTTCTAGGTCACAGTCCATTATTGACAGAGGTTGTGGTAGTAAGTAAACTCAAGCAGGAACCTGAAATAGAAGCTACTTGCTGGATTACCTACATACCTATGCTTGGGTAGCTTTCTTATATAGCAGAGGACCAACTTCACAGGGAATGGTGCTGCCCATTGTGGACTTGGCCCTCATATAATAATTAGTAATCAAGACAATCCCCACAGACATGCCTACAGGCTAATCTGATCTGAACAGTTCTTCGATTGAGATTTCCACCTCAGATGACTCTGGGCTGTGTCAAGTTGATGATTAAAGCCAACTAGGACAATCGCAAAGGTTTTTGTCCCCTTTTTGCTGTACAGACTCTTCATAAGTGCCTTAGGTGACTTATATCACTCTGCCATTGACTACTCTTTGATTCATTTGTGGCTTCTCTCATTATCATTTTATACTGTAAGGGAATTAGTCAGGGTCCCATTGTCAGGGCTACATGGACTTTCCTCAGGCTTACTTTAGTCTCTACCAAAATTTCAATTCTGCTTGGTCCAATTCCAGCTGTATTCTTGGCTTCCTTTCCTCCTGTGGCAGAAAGAATACAAAACAGTTCAATTCTTCTGGCTGCTTCTACCTGTTTGGACTACAGCTCCCAAAGGTCTCCTCAACTCACAAACTCTCCCTGGCACATAGTAATTTAATTAATTTTATTTACCCGAAATCCGATAGGTGTTCCTTTTCGTGGCAGCCAGTCCTTTCCTTGATCAGTGCAGTTCACTCAGCAAAAGTTTCTTTGGCTTGAGTACTAAACCTTTAATCCTCTTCATGGGGACTACATGTAGCCAAGAGAATCAGCTCTTTCCTGATTCTGACCTGAGTTTCCCTCACCTTCGTTGTTCTTGTTTTATGCTGTCTGATGACTTTTGTCAGCTGTTTTCATGTTTTTAGAACTAATATTCTGATTGCCAAGCTTCTCAGGTCCCTATCTGAAGTTATTCGGGTCTCTGCTATTAATGTCCAGGTTGTCTGTCTGCCTGCCTGCCTGCCTGCCTGCCTGTCTGTCTGTCTGTCTGTCTGTGGCTGGAGTTATTTATTTTCTCACTTGCTATTGAGACAGATGTGGATGTGGAAATTCCTGGAGCTGTGCTGCTTTCTCAGATGGATAGTTTCCCTGTCTCTGTATAGGCTGCTCCCAGCCACTGTGGTGGAAGATGTCTTTGAAAGCTTTACAGGCTTTTTGGCAAAAGAGGCAATCTTGAGTCTGAGTGTCTCCTGAGAGCCTTCTTCACTGCTAAGAAAGCCTTTGGTTTATGCAGGTGGCTCTTTTTATGTGCTGCCTTCTAGCTATACAGTTAATACTTGTTAAATTTGTTAACATGTGTTTACTATCTGCCTCGTTGAGATTTTGCTCACGTGTGTGATATACAAGCATATTGAAAGAATCCCACCATATCCTAGTGCTAGTGAAAAAAAATACCATTTTCTTTTTGAAGTAATTCTGCTGTTGTGGTATCTACAGAAGATACCACAGGCTGAAGGATGAGAGACTAGGGAACTTGTCTAATCTTTGCTCAATCATCCATCCTGTATTGCATCCTCCCACATGCTTTGATGATAGGAGGACATCTGTCAAAGCTCATTTGACAGATGAGTGGCAGGAGCCCTGATCTTCTCACGGAGCTAGAATAATGAGGTACCCCATCTGCCCTAGCAGCTGACCTAGGATCATCTCGCTAACATCTGGGACCACGTCTAGCTAGTCTCATTCTTGCTCTGGAATTGACAGTTTTTCCTCACATCCCCCATCTGCCATCTCTACCTCTCTGTTTCTGTGTAAGAGCCTGTCATACAGGTGAAGCTTGAGTTCTGATACCTGTGTGTGTTCACCTGTGACTCATCTCATCAAAGGAGAGATTGATAAGTGGATCTTGCAAGCAAGTCTGCCCACTTTCCTATGAAGGCTACAAGGTAAGGTGTGCTTAGTGAGGAGCTATAACTTCCCCTTCATTGCTCCCGAGTACCCGAGAGCATATATTGTTTCCAAGTTCTTCAAGGAGGGAAAAGGAGATTGAGAGATATTGTTTATAGAACTCACAGTAAGTGTTTTTCTCTTTTCTGCCTACTCTCATAGGTATTTATGGACACATTAACTTATTATTAATTTATTGAGTATTTTGTTATATGCCAGGACTAATGTAGATGTTGGGGATATAGCAGAGTCCCTACATTTGTGGAATTTCCATTTTAAGGATATAAGTTTGGAATAGATAGTAAACATGTGGAATATATCAGATAGTGATAGATGCTGTGGGGAAAAATTTAAATGGAGAACTGGTAAAAGTGTCTTCACTTTTAAATGAAGCTGTTAGCAGGACCATTCTGAGAAGATGGCATCTGAGCAAAGACTTGAAGCTGGTAAAGAAATGAGCTAAGTGGTTTTCTTTCTTGGTTTTTCTATGTTCCACATAGCTGGAACAGCATTACAAAGATCCAGAGATGGGCATGTGCCAGTTACATTTACAGAATAGCACAGAGGCTAGCATATTGGAGTACAGTGAGTGATAGGCAAAGCCAGGGAGGAGGATATAGATCACATGAACCTGGTGACCATTGTCCACTTTTTTCACATCAGTGGGATGAAAAGCAATGGGGCAGGGTTGGAGGACAGAAGTGACATGGCCTAGATTGCATTCTAAAGATCTGGATTCTCTGCTAAGAACGGACTTTAGAGGAGCAAAGCTGGAAGTAGGAAGACAAGTTAGGATGTCAGTGAAGTGGTCTGAGGAAGCATGATGGGAACTCCCCTCAGGGAGGCAACACTATAAGAGGCAAAAGGTGGGTGGTTCTGGGTATGTGGTTGGCTAGCTTCAAGAGTAAGAGAAAGCAGAGCACTGGAGTTATCACTGGGGTAGTTAATAGTTTGAATAAAGATTAAGAATTGAGTTTGGGCGTGTTAAATTTGCCAAGCTGATTTGATGTTGTAGTAAGGTCATGATGATATTGAATAAATGGCTTCAGTGTGGAAGCTTATTCAGGAAATGTCCTTTGGGACGTTCTCAGTATATGGATGGTAGTTGAAGTTATGAGACCACAAAGAAAATGAATATAGTGTGGAGACTTGGGGGAGATTCTAGGCCTGAGTTCCAAAGGTAAAGTGTCAAGGAGAAAGTCACCAGCAAAAAGTGACTGAGAAGGAGCAGTAAGAGAGTAGGTGTCTATAGGCCAATGGAGTAGGGTGCTTCAAGGAGAAGGAAGAAGAGAAAGAGAAAGTCTGTTCTTTGAAACACCCCCCCCCCCATGTGTCAACATCACATAAAGCAGACTTCTTCTGTACTACCTTGATACTAATTTCTTGGAGATTTATTCATTACATCTTTAGGTTCTCTTTAACTCACATTCATATTTTCTCTTTCAAAAGTGCTTTGCTCATTTGAGTTAAATGCTTCTAGTTGGTTAAATAAGATGCTGGTGGGAAATGAGCCATCTTAAGGCAGGAACAATTAAGGGAGTGTGGAGACGTTAAAGGAGAGGGGCTGGTTCACTGGCAGATGAAGAGCTTGAAACTATACAAGTTTTCTTCCAATTTCTTTTGTTCTCAGGGAAGTAGGAAGGGGCTCATCAGCTGAGGGAGGAAAGAGGGAGTTGTTGGAGGTTTGCAGAGAAGATAGAAGCTAGCTTTCTAAACATCGGGGTGGTTAAGTGGGATAGGGAAATGGCCTGGTTTCTGTGCAGTGTTGAAGAACCCCTTAGTGTCAGTGGCGATGAAGTCCATGGGAGTCCAGTGAGCAGCATGGCGTGCTCTCCCAGGATCTTAACCATTTAGCTGCAAAACAGTGTTAGATAGAGATCTGGCTTTTTCCAAAGCAATTTTGCTCCATGAGCTCACTCAGGGAGAGAGAGCTGTCTGTGTGCTTGTAGCTTGGCAGTGGAACCTGAGCTAGGGAAAGAGAAAAGAGGTAGGGGTCATGGGAGAGTGGAAGACAAATGGCGCTTTATGAAGTCCAGCAAAAATGTGCTGGGCAAATCGAGTTTGTGGAGTAATCTACCTGTTTCATTCCTTGGAAGTAGCAAGTTGGTTTGGAAACTGAGAGTTCTGATTTGTAAGTGGGTGTCTTCACCCTGCCCTAGGGAGAGTAAAAATGTTTATGGTATACTGCACGTGTACACAGAGGGCCACAATCACCCTGCACATTCTCTAAGCCAGTGCTTCTCAACCGTGACCCCTGTGGTCGCCTAAGACCATCAGAAAACACAGATATTTACATCACTGTTTATAACAGTAGCAAAATTACAGTTATGAAGTAGCAACCATTTTATGATTGGGAGGCACCACAACATAAGGAACTATATTAAAGGGTCACAGCATTAGGAAAGCGAAGAGCCCCGCTAAGCCCTTGCTGACTCAATCCCAGAGAGCCTGAGCCTACTTCCACTAAACTCCAAATGTTTTCTTGAGAACATTTAGTGACTGAAAGCCCTCAGGCCTACCTAGCTGCCTCACTACCATTGTGTGCCTAAATCTAATTTCCTCCCCCAATTGATTTTTTAAATTAAATTAATTTATTTTTGAGTGCAGGGGCTGGTGCATGTGCATACATTGACATACATTGACATTGGGGATCTTCCTCAATTGTTCTCTATCTTAGTTTCGAGACAGGGTCTCTCACTGTACACGGAGCTCACCCATTTAGTTAGACTGGCTGGCCAGCCAGCCAAATTTCCTCCTGTCTTTACTTCTGCAGTGTTGGCATTATAGGCACATGCTGCCACACCCTGCTTTTACACAGTTACTGGGTATCAGACTCCCGTTCTCATGCACATAGAGCAGGCATGTTACAGAATGAATGATCTTTCCAGCCCTCAAATTTAGCATTTGATCAGCACACAAAGTAACAGGTTTCTTTATGGCATTTCCACACTTACTTAGCTTGGCTAATACACTCTTCCCTCCTGTGCTCTCCCCTATCCTTCCCTCCCCTCCACTCTTCTTCCTTCTTCTCTCCTCCCTTCCCTTTTTTATCCTTCCCTTCCCCCCTCTCCCTCCCCTTCCATCCTCTACCCTTCCCTTCCCTCCCTCCCCCTCCCCTTCACTCCCTTCCCCTCTCCTCTGTCTCCTTCTACTCTATCCCTACCTTTTCTCTATCATGTGGCCCAGATACCCCACTCCTGGACACATTCCCAAAGGATTCATACAGATGTTTACATATTTACATTTACTCCTGCTCTGTTCACAAAAGCAAGGAGATGGAATCAGCCTGGATGTCCATCAACAAATGAATGGACAATAAAAATGTGGTACACACCCACAATGGGATTTCATTCATCTGTAAAGAAAAGAAAACTAATATCTTAAAACGTGTAGGAAAACGTGTAGGTAGAACTGGGAAATGTTTTATTAAGTGAGATAGCTCAGACCTAGAAAGACAAATATGTTCTTTCTCATATGTGGATCCTAGCTTCTAATCTTTACATGTGTATGTTTATGTATGAGTAAGGGGAGGAGCTAAGAAGGTAGAGGGGGCCTATGAGAGGGGATCAATGAGGCTTTAAGGGAAGGAGGGAGGGGAAGTTAGAAACAAACGTGTGTGATTTAGAAGTTGAAGGACAGCTATGGGGGTGGGAGGTAGTTCAGATGATTTTAACTGTTTTTAAAAACATGAAGCACCATGCCATCCTGTTCTCTGGAAGTCCTGCCATGCACCCTGCTGGAATCATTGGCCTGTAGCATCTCATTCTTGGGTTCCCTGTATGGGAAGAAACAGGTTTTCTCTCTCATATGTGTCACGTTCCCATTCATAGCTGTCTCTGCCTTGAAATCATTCCTGTGCTCTGCAGATCCATTTTGATTTCTTAATAATTTGTCAAACTAGGGATGCCATCATGTTTGGGACTCGCTCCAAATGCGCCGCTTGCCTCCTGAACTGGTGCCTGCATTTCACACCATGCACCAGGCTGGTCTCCCAGTCTTTTGTCTGCACAGGGCCATTAGGCTGGCTCAGGGTTCCTTTGCCTGCTTTTAGCCCACTTAATACACAGTTTAATTTCGAATCTATGCCTCGGGTGCCTGATGCGTCACACAGCCGTAGGCTATGATCTCTCTGTTCAGAGACAATACTGAGCTTTAGGTGATCTGTCCCTGGGGCCTCAGGGACAGAAATTAACTAGAGGTGGTGAGTGGTGACTCAACAGCCATTTCAGGTACTTTTCACTGAATCTCTCTGGAATCAAATGCTTCTAGAATCCCAGCCAGGCAAGGATGGCACCGTGACAATGCTTGGCCCATTGGGAAAGCTAAGAGGTCTCTAATTTTTTCTCAATTGATTATTCACTGGGGGAAAAAGTATTGAGCAATGCTTTTCAGGGCCCCTCCAGCTATGGCCCACCTTAAAGTCACCCAGGAACCATCTCTGCAATTATAGATCACTGGGTCCTGCCCTGACCTAATATGATATCATCCCCAGAGGTGGAATGAAGGAATCCATTTTAACAAGCTCCCACAGGATTCTGAGGTCATACCCTGAGGTTTGAGAACCACTGTTCTGTATCACTGTAATTGCCAAGCACTGGGCAAAGAGATAGCCTGGAGAGTGGGAGAGGGTTGAAGGGAAGACACTCTGCCTCCAGCCTGCTCTTCCCACCAGTTGGATTTTCATGATTTTATGCATTGTCCACTGTCTGTCATACAGTGATTGACACAGAGTGGCCTCTAATTTTAATTTATGAACTTTAGTCCCAAAGGGATGGCAGGTCATGTGAAGGTGGATACACATACCCACATAGCCACAAGGCAAAGGAAGTATCATAAATGTCTGGGAGAGGGCTCTCTGGGAGGACCCAGGGGTATAGCTAACACAAAAGGGGCTTACAAAAAGCCTGTATAGACTTGATCTATTTAATGTGAGGGCCAGGGAACAAGAGGATCTAGTAATAGTGAGTTGTACAATAGGCTGTAGGGCAGAGGTGACAGAGCTCTTGGTGTTCCATGGGGGACACTGTTTTTCTAGTATGCACTTGGATGCTAGCCTATTCTCATTGTTTTAAAGGAATAACTTGAAAACTGACATCATGAGATCGGTGGATGTGTGGGGAAGGGCTAGAAGTACTAACTTTCTCTCACCTACCATCTCCTTGAGTTCTCCACATTTTTTGTGTGTTGAAAACAGTATGTGGAGGTTGCCAGCTTGAGCTCCCTCAAATTTACATGTTATGGTTAGACATCAGTTTTGTTCTCGGTTCCAGCCAGTGTCTCTTGTTGTCCCCTCCCTGCAGGAGGCTGAATTCATTTCAGACTCTTCTGAAATGGGGGGGTTGGACTGGAAAGTCTTCTTTCTCAAGTTCTAAAGATCCCCCTTGGCTGCTAGAGAACAGTTTTGAAGGGTTCCTGAGAACCTCTCACCGTTGTCTATCCTCGGATGAAAACAGGATGTTCTGCACTCACAAAGAGGCAGAGAACTGAATTAACTCCAAGGAAAGGGATTTTAGGAAAAAGACCAATGAGAACAGTTTGGCTGATCATCTATATCGGAGTGTGTCTGATGTTCTGGGAACTCATAGTAGTCAAGAGAAAATAAAGAAGCCATAATTTAAAACATGGCCACAGAGGACATAAGAGGCCTTCTGACTTTCCTCCCGTCTCAGCTGTGCTTGGATTCTGTCTACTTTGAAAGGAGAGACCAAGGCAGGAACCTTTCCTACTTGCATTGAGTGGTCTTCATCAGCCAAAACAGACTAATCTCTGCAGCCTCTGCGGATGGAGAAAATATGGTTTATTTTTCTGTCCCCTGTGGCACTCTCCTTCTATCCTTGTTTCTCCTCCTCTCTCTTTCTTCCATTCATCACCAAGGTACTGGTCCTTGCTCTCAGGGACTCTCCCACTGAGATCCATGGGTGATCTTGGTTAGCACCCATTTAAAATTCCTTTTAAATCATTTTAGTGTGTATTAATTGTACAAAGTAGTGATTTTCATTATGGTGTTTCCTACATGTACATAATACATTTTTATATTTTGTCTTTGCTTTGACATTTTTCTTCTTAAGAAAACAAGTAAACAATAAAATATGACCATAGATATTCTTATTTCACCTCTTCAACCTCCTCCTCATATCCCTTTTAGGGTAGGGGAATCCTATCCATGGCCACATTCCCAGAAAAGAATGATATTCCCTCTCCTAGAAAGCATCAGTTGCCAATCTCTCCTAGAGCTGCCAATAGCTCCTAAGTAAGGGGTGGAGCCTGGAGATCATCTACCCCATCTGTGCCAGAATTTTGTCTGGCTTGTTCTTATGAGGGTCTTTTGCAGATAATCACAGTTGCTGTGAGGTGTGATAGCCATGTCAAATCCAGAAGATGGTATTTCACAGTATGCCTCCCCAGCCTTTGACTCTCATGTTCTTTTTGGCTCTCTTTCCAAAATGTTCCCTGAGCTTTGGTGAGGGAAGCAGGACTAGCAGGCTTTCCATTGGAGTCTTGTTTAGGGATCAGTGCTCAGTCTTGTATTTGCAGCACTCTAACCAGTTGTGAGACCCTCTATTGACTTTAACTATCACACAGACTTGAATCAAGGCCCATTGATTATAAGATCTACCAAAATTTCTACAGGGAAGGAGAAAAGGACATTCCATTTTAGGGGTTATATCTCAGGCATCCTGAATTCCAACATCTTTGACTATGGACAACAACACTGCAGAACTGAGGAAATGTAAAATTAAGAAAAAAAAAATCTAATTGGAAAAGCTGCCTGTGATCAGTGTGCTTGAGACCACATGTCACATTTGCAGGCCACCTGTGGTGAGCTGGCTTAATTTGCTTTTGGTTCAGACTATGGAATAAAAGCTGCCTCTGCCACCAGCTCCTTTGAACTTTGTGTAAATGTGCTATTGATTTAGAAAGCTTTCATTCTGTATTAGCTCATCGTTCTTACAAAAAAAAAAAAAAAATCAAACTTAAACTTGTGTGCCTACCTAAAGAGTGTGAGCAAGCCCACACCATTAATATTCTACACGATTCAAGACTTTTTCAATACTATGAAACAAAATCAAATACAGGAATCAAGTGGGTGCCAAGGCTGATTCAAGACTGATTAAGCAGGTCTGTCACCTCTGCATCTAGTTTTTATCTCCCCATAAACAACCTCAATTTTTTAAGTGATATGAAACAAATATCTACACTATGGGTCCATTTTATGAAATGCATATAATGCATTTATCTCTAAGATGTCTGCCTTCATGAGTTTTATGTATTGATATTATGATGATGATCTGGTTAGAAATGATTTTCTGGACTAAAGTTAGAATGACTGGTGGGCCCTGGTCCCACCTCCACTCCTTTATGACCTGGGAGACTGCTAAAGGCTTTGCTTTTGTTTCCTTATCTATAAAGTGAGAATCATCGTGATCTTCCCCTCATGTGATGATTAAGTGAGATAATATGGATATTGCTTTTTGCACATCCTGACTCATAATTACACCATAGCCTCTGATATTATTAAATATTTTTTTAAACACCTAGTAGCGTAGACAAGCAAACATCTTCTTCCACAGCCTACTTTGCACATTTCCTGGTCCTCACAGGCTCTTCCTGTCTCTGAGTCTTTCTTCTTTGTACCTTCCATTTGTGTTACTGCCAGCCTTGATTCCCTGTTCTTGGCATTCCTGAGGTGCAGTCTTTCCTTGCAAAGCTCTGAGGTACTTCCTTCACTGAGTGTTTATTGACTGTGGTTTGGGAGGTCAGAGAGAGATCTTTCTCTAAGCTCTACTCTCAGATCTGAGTGCCAGTGACCTGCATCTGGCACTTCCCAGACTGCCCTATCTTTTAGTATCTGTGTCCCTCTCCCTGTGTTCTGCCCTCCAGCATCAGCACCTTACCCAAGGCATGGCTTAATGGGAAGCACCCACTGATGAGCTCTGTAGACTCACTCAGGGTATACCAGTGCAGCCTGGCTCTGTGTTCAGACAGGTCAGCCCCACCGGGATGGAGGTGCATCAGCACCACCACTGCTGTCTGTCTTTCACACCAGCTCAGCTCCCTCCTGTGGCTGATGAAGGGAAAAAAATATCTGGAGAAAAGTAGGGGAAAGGTAATTTGTTTCAGTGTTTACAGAGGGCTTGTGTATAATTAGCAGTTTATTTCTATGACACAGTTGGCCTCCTTGGCTCAGAACCTGGCTCTTAAATACTCTTAAAGGGATCCATACCTAGGAAGGAAGAAAGAGGGTGCTCTAGGTAATGACGTAATGACGTGTGATCAAAAGCAACCCCTCAGTTGAATATTCCTCTCTCTTCCCCATATCCTTCCCTACCCTCCTGTCCCCTCCATGACCTCCCCTCCCTTCCCTTCCTTTCTCATTCCTTCCCCCTCCTTTCCCCTCCCCCTTTCCCTCCTCTCCTTCCTTTTCCATCCTCTTCCTCTTGACTTGGACTGTTTACCAGTTCCATTTTCACATTGGCTTGGGATGCTGTGGACAGAATGGCTGCTGTCTGTCCTCCTGTCCTGAGCCCCACGATGACTAGCCAAACGCCCACTCTCTCCTTCTAAGTATCAAATAGATGAATAAACAAACGTGCACTTGTCTTTTCATCATAATATGGGGTAATATGCCTGCCGTTCTGCCCTAAAGCATTTTTGTTGCAATCGTACAAGATATACCATGCAAATTATACTTACAAAAACGAATTCATCTCTCACTATGTGACTGCTCTTTTGTATGACTTTTTACTCATGTGCTGGGCACTTACAAGCTGTTTTGCTGAGTGATCAGATTTTGTTTTTCTTTTTCTTACTCAAGGAAGGCATTTGGTTAGATCAGGGGTACGTACAACAGATTCTCATTCTATTTTCTGTTCCCCACCGTGTTGGCCAAGTCTCTGGTCCATGTCTGAAGTGCTCTCATGTTCTGTGCTCCTGCTGAGAAATATAATTTGTTCCTCATATTATCCACATATGGAAAACTCACCACGGGTGTAAACATGGCTCCAGAATGCATCCTAGGGTCTTAACTGGTTCTAGCCAACTTGAATTTTCTCTGAGTAGCTGGGGACATGTTGACCCTGCAGCTGCTTCCAGACTCCAGTGCTGTAGGACTCTTCCCCATCTACAGAAGCCAAGGCAGGTTTGGGATCCTGAGTAGAAGTCTTTCTGGGAGGATGGGTTGAGCCTATAGTGAGAGCTTTACCAGCCTGACATACTGAGAAAAGATTGGCTACATAGCTTTTCACAAAATTATGTTTGTTCAACATGCAATTGAATTAAAGAAATTCTTTTGACATTGAAATCCTGTTTTGACATGATAAACAAGCAAACAAAAAACAAAACTAACCTGTAGCCAGCCCAGCTTCTTCTGTTTTTATTTTATGACAGCTTTTTTGATCTTTGAAAGCTAAAAATAAATATTTGCTAACACAAATTTTATTCTTATGGTAGATCAATATGATCTATTAATGTAATTATATTGATATAAATAATTCACTTGTAAATGAATATAGCTATTAGCTACTTGATACCCACAGTTTCCTTTCTGTTCTAATGACACTGAAGGTTTATGTGTTTGCCTGTGCATGTGTGCTCGTGTGTGTGTGTGTGTGTGTGTGTGTGTGTGTGTGTGTGTGTGTGTTTTGAGGTCTAATAGTCTCTTCTATGACTTGTATCTTAGGGAACTGATGAGACTGAGCTGACTGGCGAATTAAGAAATATGATAATGTTAGGCATTGAGTTACACTGAGAACACCCAGTTCCATTTGATTCCAGTTTGATGCCAGGTTTTATTTCTTTACCGTTTCTGTCTCCTTTGATGACTTCGGGTAAGCCATTTGACTCATGAGCCTGGTTTTTCTCTACAGTGAATTTGACTACGGATTCAGTACTTAGTTCCCATCGTAGTTTTACGAACTAGATAAGAATGTGGAAGAGCTCTTTGTGAACCAGATAATGCTTTATGGGCATAAGCTATCGTGAGAATAACGTAAGGTTATGAGCATACATCTTAATATCTATTATTGAGATTTACAAAGAGGATCTTCCACACATTATCTTCTAACATATTTTGACAGATATGATCAGTGAGGTCCCTTGGAAATCAAGGTAAAATGTATACCCAAAATATTACTACCATCATTCTCCTTTCTTTGTGTACAAAACCTTAAAATATCATGACCTTTTATGATCATTTTGTTGATAATATAAAACAAAGCCCTGACAGAATAGTTTGTATAAAAAAATGTTTCTCAGTGGTCCGAGACAAAAATAAGGGTGGGAGTTTGAATCCCTTCCCACGAGACTCCATGCATATCTGAATGATCATGGTCTGTACCCTACATGTCTTTGAGGGGATCTCCCTTAGATGCTATCAGCAGCTACCTCATCATCAGAGCTACCAGTTTCTTTAACAATATGGAAGCAAAGGCAGAATCAAAAGGGCATCAGGCATGCCACACCTCCTGTGTGCACAGGTTCAAGACTTTGATAGTACATGTCCCACAAACGTGAGCCATGCTGGAAGAGTTAGCTAGGTTGCTATGTCTGGCGACAGCTTCCCTTTCTCTTTCTCTGTGTTTTCTTTCTGGTTTTTGTCATCTACTTTCCTGTCTAGGTGACAGGCTGGTTGTCCTTATCAGATGGCATTGGGGTGGTAGGACAACCCCCTAGGTGTGTGCTCCAAAGCCAAGCTATGAAAGAACTGCAGCAAGACACCCATGATTAGATCACTGTGATAACTCTCTCTAAGGAGAGTTTTTATGGTTCCTAGCACTTCAGATCCCATTACCTAGATGTCAGTAGTCCCGTGACAGGACCTACCACCTTTGCTATTCTATAGAGCTGTTATTGTGAGCACCCCAACCCCCCATCCCATCATATCATACCCAGAAAAGGTTGCCACAAAGCTTAATTGCTGGTGTTTAGTCTATGTGTGCTTGTGTGTGACAGAGCAAGAGAGGGGTACAAGCTTGTCTTTTGTATTCAAGTTATTTATTGCATTTTTGTCTTACGACTTCCATTTAGAGCTAACGAAACTGCAAAGTAGGTTATTTAAGCTGAATCTTGGGTGGGTGCTGTTAACAAGTGGAGAAGTGGGTGGCAAGGAAGGAGAAAGATGGGAGACTGAGCTGAAGAGATTCACAGTGTGGTGCTTTGTCCTGTAGTACTGCAGGTCATAGGTGTGTTGCAGCTTGCAGATATGATCTTCTTTGGCCAAGGGTGAAGACTTTGTCTCAGTCATTTAGCAAGAAACCTCCTGCAGGCAGGTATACACACACACACACACACACACACACACAGAGAGAGAGAGAGAGAGAGAGAGAGAGAGAGAGAGAGAGAGAGAGAGAGAGAGAACCTGGCCTAGTTCTAAAGATCACACAGAACCTGAAGTGAGGTTTTTTTTTTTTCCTGAAAAGGAGACTCCTTATTTATTTCCTGCCTTTCACTGCCACATGCACCACTACCTGTCCTGACCCCATGTGCCTTATAAAGGGCAGATGGAAGAGGAAGAAGAATGATGTCTTTAGGTCATAGCATCATCACCTGTCCAAATGAAGTTTCAAGAGTCTCCTCTTGAAGGAGTGACCCCCGATCTCCTGCACACAGCTCAATGTGTGCTTGTGCTTGTGCTTGTGTGCATGTTTATCCATGGGCCCATCTGTGCTCAAATTCTCTGCATGGCTGGGTAGCCCTTTGTCCTTTTTGAAGACTTTAGTTGATCCAAACCACTCATCAATTCTCTTTTAGTCAGGTTTGATGAGGGGTTTTTCTTGAGTACAGAAGTCCTGTACAGAATTTCTAACACAGAGCAAGATGAAGTAGAAAGGGAGAGGATAAGAAGAAGAAGCAGAAGCTCTCAACTTTGTTATATGCTGGGACAGTGAATCAGTGATGTGCGGTCGAGCTGTCCTTGGGGTAGTGGCCTGAGTGTCCAAGACCAAAGCAGGAGGAAGATGCAGGAAGACTGGCAAGTAAGAATGTAGGGATAGAGGACCAAGGGGCAGGGAGGACTCTTGTGGCTCTTTCTACTCCTGCACTGAAAGAGCATCCTGGGGTTGTAAATCATCTCCCTATGTCTCATTCTGCTCCTTAATTAAATTCCTGTTGTAATTGGGAAGAGTTTCCATATTTTCTCCAGCTATGGCAACTGAACTCTTTTATTAGACCCATCCAGTATTTATAGCCTCCTTGAGATTTGAACCCTTTGTGACTTTACAGTTGGGGGTCTATATAGAAGTGAATGGGAAGTTGGTTTTAGAGGAGACAAAGGAGTATGATGTGTTTTGCCAGTGGCATTTTGTTTTCCATGGCTTCAGTTGTGACTTGCTCCTCTGCTATCAGTGGGCAAACATTCCTTCTCCATCAGATATCTGTGGGCCTTTCTTATTACCTTCCTTCTCTTCTCTCAGGACAAAACATGTACTTAAGATCTCTATAAACAACAGACTATAAAAAAATTGAGCAATAAAAGACAGGAAAATAGAGATAGACATGCCTAATCTATTTATCTTATACCTACTGTGTGTATAGTCTTGAGGGTGACTTTGATCAGTCTTCATTTTATAAACAAAGTGATTCAGGTCTGTTCAAGATTTTGTAGCTACTCAGATGGAAAGTCTTGCCTTATTGAACTAAAAAGCCCCAGTTTTTCCCATTCCTCCCTGCTTTCATGAGTTAGAACAGGAGAGAAAGTAGATTTGAGAAAGTCAGATGAAGTTATACACCACACACCAGAGTGAGTACTTTGTGACTCCTGGGCCTATTAGCTACGAGAAGGCAGAAGAGATCTTGCTCCTGGTCTTGGGGAGAGAAGCATGACTTGTGTTCTGTGTCTGTCTTGGTACTGTGTTACAGGCCTTTGAGCATGTGGACCAAGCACCGAAGGGCATAAAGACAGCTAAATATCTTTCTGGAGTAGTCAGGAGAGACTTCATGGAGAAACTTCAAAGAGGTAGAAAGATCTTGGTTAAAAAGCAATCTTTTAAGTGTCATTGGTAAAGTGTCCTGGCTATTTCTAAGAGACACAAGCTTATAGTAGACTTCCTGGTTCTCTGGCTCTTAAAGTCTTTCTGACCCTCTCTTCCACCATGTTCTTTGAACCTTAGGTGTAGGAGTTTTACTACAGATATCCATTATGGTCAGGCACCCCAATGTCAATTGTTCTCTGCATGTTGACCAGATTTGTTTTTTTGTAATGATCTCTGCTTGTTGCAAAGCAAAGCTTCTTTGGTGAGAGGTGGGAGGTCTACGTATCTGTGGGTATAAGGGTAAGTATTTAGAATGCACTTGCAAATTAGAGTTTACTAAAGTGGTAGTAATAAGTTCTCCTCTAAGATTTATAAACACATTGGCCCTAAGTAGTTGGCTAGGCTTCCAGTCCCAGGTCTGTTTTCTTACTTGCTGAGAGGCTAAGTCAATGAGACAGCTGTTGGTTACCACCAAGACATGAATGCCATGGTTGTACTTTTAGGGATATCTTCATGCTGGTCATTGTGGCTCACAGTCTTCACAACTGGGTAGGATTATTGTTTGCTTCTCTCCCTTTGTTAGCTTGCATGGCACCTCCGTTCTTATGAACGCCAGTCATGTGGGAGGAGATTTTCAGTTATCTTAGATCCTCTGAGTCCCGGGTCAGCAGCAGTAGGAACTTACCTTCAGCCTCTGGGAGGCAATAAAAAAAATGAATGCTAAGGTTGAAGCAGAAAAACCATGGGACCTCAGCCCTAGAAAAAGAACTATAGGTAACTAAAGGGAGTACCTCTAAGATGGAGGACCAAGAAGTTCAGGGACCAGAAGTAGTTGCCTGACTGGTTTTTTGGAATGGCTAGGAAGGCAAGGAGGCTGGAGCATTCCAAGAGACAGAAGGAGGGAGGGTGGGAGACAGTGGGTAAGGGAAGAGAGAGCTAGCTCATAGCTCAGACCATTGTGAGGAGTTTGCATTTTTGTCTTGAGTATTGTGGGGAGAGCAGTAAAAGAATTTGGTATATACTGAAGCATCTCTTTCCTAGCTACATGGAGAGCTGGCTTCAGTGAGGCACACAAAGAGCAGGGCAGTGGGAGAAGTAATGGGATCTGAATGGTCGTGTAGGTGGGAGAGCTGAGCGACTCTTTAAGTAAGGTCTGTAAAGATGGTGGTCCTGACAGCTTTCTAATGGGTCGAAGATGAGACAGGAGAGAAGGGAGAATTCAAGGTTCCTCAGCTACATTAACATAGCACAACAATGGTGTCTTTCACTGAAGTGAAGGAACTGAAAGACCAGACTGCATACTGGTCAAGGTCAAGAGTTTGTTTGGAGAGTAAGTTGGAAATGCCCAATAACACCTTACAGTCAGTCATCTGAGTTAGAGATGTCATGATTAAAGTGCAGGAGGTATATGTAGGTCTGAGGCTGAGTTAGGACTTGAAGTAGACATTTGAGAGTATTCAGTTTATTAATGACAGTAGAGCCATGAGATTGGCTGGTATTCCTTGTAGAGAAGGTATAGATAAAGATGAGGACCAAGAGCTGAGTTCTGACAGCTACTGCAGTTTATTGACACCATAGCAGGCCTGGTAGCAGACCAGGCTCTAGGATCAACATATCTTGTCTATGACAGAGACTGGTTTATCAGACAATGAGCCAGGTACAGGTTTGTAACAAAGTGGTGTGGAGGAAGAGTCTGAGTCAACCTGGTCTTGGTTCTTTGGTTCTCCAGAAAATTATATAGCCTCTCAAAGTGATTTTGTTGGTTTGTATGTGTATCCATGTGTGTTTGTACATACTTGCTTGTATGTAAACATGTGTGTGGAGCTATGCTGGATATCTCCCTTAATCACTCTTTGCTTTTATTTAATTGAAGTAACGTCTCACTCTGTAGTCCTGGTGGCCTGAACTATCTATGTGGACCAGGCTGACCTTGAACCCGTAGACTTTCACCTGCTTCTGTCACCTGAGCACTGAGATTAAAATTGTGTACCAGCACGCCTGGGTCACCAACTTATTTTTCCAGACAGGTGAGATTCATCCTAGAGTTCCCTGAGCCAGCTAGATCAGCTGGCCAGCAAGCCCCAGAGATCTTCCTGTCTATACCTCCTCAGCACTGGGATCAAGCTGATTTTTAAAGCTGGATTTTTTACCTTTATAACTATTCTGTACATTTGCCACACATCGATTGGAGGCCTAGCTATACAAGGTTATACTATCCCTATACATTAGGGTGCTGCTTTTCTAAACCCATGACTCCTAAGTCCTTTCCGGCTCTGAGTCATTAACCCTTTATTACACAGTACTCACAGTATCTGCATCATGTACCCACTCACCGCTGTTCATATCTCTAACTCACTATCAGACATTGTAGCTATTTAGTCTTGAAATGACTAATCTGATTTTGTCCTGCACCTCACCCATTAGGAATTCCTCTTGGCCCATCATCCAGACTTACCAGGAAATCTCGCACCAGTTCTGAACTCCTGTGGTCTAGGCCCCCACAGTCTCTTCCCTGAGTTAATGCACACCACCTCACTTCAGAGTGTGTTGAAGATCATGTTGCATGTCAACCTGAGCATGCCACTCCTGACCACCGAACCCTTTGCTGGAGGCTCCTTTTAATACACAAAAGACAACGCTCTTGCAAGTGTCTGCAGGCTCATACAGAACCTTCTAGCCCATCCCCTTTCATTTTGTTCATCTGTTCCAGGCACAGTGGCCTTGTTACTGTAGAAGACAGTAGGACCACTCCTGCCCTTTGAACCTTGCTGGGATGTTTCTCCCTGCTACAGTGGCTCACTTTCTTCCCTTAAGTCTTAAACTTGAAGTCTTTCCTAGGCTTGCTGTATTTAAAGTGGAACTCTTTCTGTATGCTTTATTTTTCTCCAGAGAATTTAACACTGTCTATGACGGTGTGTGCTTTCTCCTTTGATTTTCTTTATGGGCTAACCCATCCCTCTAACTGTAAGCCTCTTAAGGACAGAGCTTCTGTCTCATGTACTGTGCAAGTGGTTACTGCTAGAGAAATATCAAGGTAATTGTTTAGTAAACACTTGCCGTGTAGACAAATGACAGAACAGGAGCTCATGGGCTCTGTCAGTTACTGTTATCTTGGTACCAAGCTGTCTGGTGATCACTGAGGTACATTAATGAGATACTGAGATGCCATTAGGGACTGGGTCTGCCTCTCAGAACAGCATTCCAATTCCAGGAAGCCATCTGGGTCAGGCCTACTCATTAGATGTCTCTGGTAACATTAGGCAAACTGACCCCCTTGAATTTAGGGTTCCATGACTCCACAAAGGACCCCTTTGAGGCCATGAACAAAAGCAACAACCATTTCTTAAAGATCCACAGTTGAAGCTTGAAATTAACCTCGGAGTCCTTAGCTGGGGCTTGAGTGTCAAGATCAGGATTCTCAAGGGAACCCTCCTGAGGCTTCAATTAGGCTTAGCACTGGTGCTGTGGCAATCCTCAAACACTTGTAGATACGGATTGAATCTATGTAAACCTAAAACCAGAAAGAAACACTTATAATCCTTAAGAAAAGGAGAGAGGTCTTCCTTTTCTCCTTGCAGGTGTTTAGTATTCTGAAAAAAAGCAGGGTGAGGAATACCAGCAAATGCTTACAGCATCCATCTGAGATGTGAGACACTGCTCTGATGCGCTACAGACACGTTCAATTTTCTCAACAAGTTTGGGAACCGGATGACTGCTTTCCCACTTCACAGCTGAGAAAAGCAAGGCAGTTTGCTCTCAGAGTCTATGTCCTTCTTTATTGTGCTACAATTATCTCAAAATGAGTATCATTAAAAGGGCGTTAGGGGGGAATAGAAAAGTTATTTAATATGCTTATGTGTTACACTTTGATTTGTGGAGAGTCGCTGTGCATGAAAACTGAGGATTTTTTTTTAATAAGCCATGCGTGTGCAAGCACTGCAATTAGTATTTCCAGGAGAGAACAGTCTCCCACCGCTGTGCCTCCTTATTGGCTTCATCCGTGACACTTTCCCCATAAGAGAGAATGCTAAAGCAGGGCTGTCTTTTTGATGGAAATCCTGAGGGTTCTGGACACATGGGGAGTGGTCAGGTGCTATTTAGCACTTCTCACCTTTGATCCTCTGTACTGAGGAATTTTTGATTGCGCAGGAATGAGTTATTGGTTATAGAGGAGTCAGTTTCCTGCTGTCTCCTGTTCTTGCTTTTGCCTGCTCGTGTCCTGTGTCCCGTGTCCCGCCCCATGTCCTTCGTCCTGCAATGTATCTGGCTCACCAGCAGGTGCCAGGTGGAGAGGAGGTCAGCTTTTGCTTCAGCTCTTTCTGTAAACCTTGGACAGAGAGGCAGAAGACAAGCGATGTTGAGGTAGAACTGGGTGATCACCCTCCGACTGACTGCCAGTAACACTCTGCTCTCCTCTAAGGATAAAAGAACTGGGCAGTTGTTCTCTTCTGGAAATACTCGCTTGAAGAGAGGTACCAAACTTGGGCTGGCTGGACTCACCCTGACTTCAAAGGAAGGCCCTTATGACATCCATGAATGAGGCCCAACTGTCTACTTTCAAATTCCCTTGTATTCTGGGGCCTTGTGTATAGTTGGTAACTCCACCTGACTGACCCATTTACCACCACATTGTGAGCTTTTGAGGGAACTCCCTACACACACACACACACACACACACACACACACCTACACCTGCAGTAGCCTTCTTTCATGGAGAGCAATCAGGATGCTCAGACCCTACATACTACTGCATACTCTACTTTACATACCTACATTCAACACAGCCTACAACTTCCCTTCCTTCTAGAAGGTCTACAGACAACGTTTTTCATGGAAAGGATCCTGTTCAGAATCATGTAGGAATGGGGCCAGGGTTAACTGTGCTTTTCCTTGGTATCAGACTGGGCACTAAGAAGTGGGAGGATGTGGTGTGGTTGGAACAGTCCCTGGGGTAGTGTCTACATCAGCCCTCAGCTCTCTGCAGAGTGACAGGGCTTACTCTCATGTAATTAGGCCTCTAATGCCACTTTCTATTGACAAGGGTGAGTAGCTGCCAAGTCACTTCAGATGAAATTGGGTCGCCTGTCACGATTCCTGTGGGACTGTGAGAGAACTGTGCTTATTCCATACCTTGCCCTACTTTAACCTGTGCCTGGATTTGGTCCCACACCTTCATTGGAGGGAGGAGAGGAAGCCATTCAGAGCTTCTCTGGTCTCTTCAGGCCAGAATCTGGTCCAGAGATATTGCCCACAGCTTGACATTGAGTTTTTCAGTGGAAGTCAGAGTGAGCCTTACTACTGACCAAGTCTAATTTGTAGAACAAAGGGAGAGCAATGACCTTAAATTTTCCTCCCGGTCCTTCTGAGAGTGGAAGAGGAATGGGAACTTATTTGTCTTCTTCCAGAGAGCCAGGCACTGTGGCTGATCACTCCCCTCTGTGAACTAAGATAAGAAAAGCAGTCCAGAGATGAAGCTAGGAAGGAAAAGAAGAGAAAACAAAGTAATTTCCAGTGTGCAGGCACTCCGAAAATATTCATGCATTTAACTATGGAGGAAGCAGAGAAAAATAAATGGGAGTCAGCAGGGAGAGTGCTGAGACAGGTGAGGGCTGGAGAGAAGGGGCTAGAAGGAGACATCACCCCTGAAGAGGCAAAGAAAGGACATAGATGCAGGAAGAGAAGTGGGGCCGGAAAGAGAAGCTCTTTCTGGGCTCCATCTTCCAGGATTTTCCACTGTGAACCCCAGCCAGGCTCAAGACTAAGTAGAATGTGTTGAAATCTCAAGGCAAAGAGCACTACAGCATGCACTGTGTTTTCTTTATGTCCCTGGGCCTGGAAATAATATCAACCAAGAAAGAGACACAGTAAGGAAGAGAAAAGGGGGTGGTAGTGATGGAGGAGGTATGAAACTTTAATCAATACCCAGTGCTCTTAAGAGTTCAGGAGCTGCACGGATCTTATTATCTGTGTGGCTATTTGTGTCACCTCCCAGCAATTCTCAGAGCAGCATAGGCTACTCAGGCCCAGGTCTAAGAGATGGTGCTTGATTCCATCACTTTGGGCTTCCTTGGTGGGGAGGAGGCAATCTGGAGCCATGGGGTGTGCTCTTCAGCATACAGAGGGTTTTGGCTTTCTTGGGAGTTCATCAGATGGAGATTTTTTTGTGTGTAGATATTGGTGTGTTTGAATATAAGCTTGAGCTAATGTAAAGATTTAATGCTCAGCCTTTGGCTGGGGACGTAGCTTGGAGCTAGAATGCTTGCACAGTATAGAAGAGGCTCCAGCTTCTGTTCCAAGACCACCAATGTGCTCTACTTTACCTCTTAGCACTGCCCCCAGCTCTCTAAAGCCCACAGCTGCGAGGTCATGATAGGGCACCTTCTGTCTGTCTTGATGCTTCCTTTCCTCTGGGGCTCTCATTTCTCCTCACAGACACTCTCCCAAGGGATTCCTGTTGAAAGTCCCTTGACTATTGAGTCTATACACTGGTGACTCAGATTTATACTTCTAGCCCAGAACACTTCCGAGCTGAGCTCCCAATTTATCTGTCTAATTAGTTCCTATTGGCATCTGCTGTGGTTTTTGTGTTTGGCCCTTATATTCACATGTTGGGAATTTAATCCCTAAAGTCAGAGGTTAATGACACTTGGAGAAAGACCAACTGGGAGGTGACTCCATTGTGAGGGCATTGTCCTAATGAGTGGACTTTGGATTAGTGAGTTATCTCAGGAATGGCTTTAATACAAAGGCAGCACCATATGGCTCACCTGCCCGGTATTACCATGTACACTATGTTGTACCATGACCCAGCATGAAGGCCCTGAAAAGAAGCTGCACAGAGGCTTGTGTAGGACTTCCCAACCCCCAGAACAGTAAGCTAAATAAGTCTGTATTCTTTTTTTTTTTTTTTTTTTTTTTAAGAATTTATGGTCTTTAATTGTATACATTCAAGCCAGTACCTTTCTAAGAACCTCTCTTATTAAGCAGTTAGTTGGTTTGAACCCCCAACCTCTCATTGTCTTTCTCAGGTTCCCATTTCCCTGAGTATTTCACTACCTAACACCTTCCTTCTTCCTTCCCATCCACTCTTCTCACAGTATTTGTTTCTCATTATCTTAGTTAAGGTTTCTGTTGCTGTGTAGAGGTACACCATGACCAAGGCAACTCTTATAAAGGACATTTAATTGGGGCTGGCTTATATATAGGTTCAGAGGTTCAGTCCATTATCCTCAAGGCAGGAAACAGGGCAGTGTGCAGGCAGGCATGGCGCTGGAGGAGGTGAGAGTGCTACATCTTCATCCAAAGGAAGCCAGGAGCAAACTGACTTCCAGGCAGCTAGGAGAAAGGTCTCTCAAAGCCCACCCCAGACAGTGACACACTTCCTCTAATAAGGCCACACCTCCTATTAGTGCTACTCTCTAGGCTAAGCATATTCAAACTAACACACCCATCAACTTCAAGTCTTTGGGCACCATCTCTAAGATGTACCTCAGCTCTATCTATCTGTCTTTCTGTCTATCTATCTATCTATCTATCTATCTATCTATCTATCTATCTACACACACTCACACACTCACACACTTACACACTTACACACTTTTAACTTGTTACCTGGAATTCTACAATACCGGTCTCACTAATTTTCTATCTGTTTCTCTTACTCTTCTTTATTCACTACTCTGCAGCCAGAGTGCTTGTTACACAATCCCTATTTCCTGTGCCAGTGTCCTCTATAAAGCCCGTTGTTGGGATCCTGTTGCATTTTCATGATAAACTGCAATTCTTAATGTGATCCACAGGCATGTGCCAACCAGTCCCCCACCTCCCAAGTCATCTTGCTCACTGGCTCCTGCTTTTTGTCCTTTAGACATCCTGGCTTCTGTTGGTGTCGATATCTATGCCCATGACAAACCGTGGGCCCCAGAACCTCCGCTCATATGAGTACGTCTGTGGAGGCAGCCTTCTCTCTTTCTGGTTGTCTCCCTTCCACTCATTCCCATCTGAGTTAAAGGAATATATCCCCAAGAATACATTTCTAAGGATCCTCTGCTCTGAACATTAACCATAACCAAAGCCAGTTTCGCTCAGAGCTCATGTATTTCCTCAAGTTGTCTTTGGTATGCTCAGCACCATGGTACAATCCAGGTTTTTGAGCAACGCTTTCTTTAATGTTATTTCTCCTACTAAATGAAAGCTCCAGGGCAGCCAGACCATATCTATCCTGTTGACTGTGAAGCCTCTAGAATATGATCCCATGCCTATTTAACCCATGTGGAGACTGAACACATGACCAACTTTGACTTGAAAAACCTCTCTGTCTGTGGCTTTGATTCTAGCACAGGGGCAGGGAAAAACAGGGCAGGGGTTCAGAAAGGGTATATAATACAGAAGGTTTGCTTTTAAATGTTCCCCTGGCTTTCACACAGTCTTGCTCTCTGTTTTGTGGTATTATTACCAGCTGTGTGTACAGGTTTTCCAAGTGGAGTTTACATGCTTTTTGAAGACTATAGCTTAAATAGTCTTAAACATCCACTATGTTCTATTTTTTTTTTGACTCGTCTATGTAAATACCTCTTGGTTCCTGTCTTACCAGATATACCTTCCTCACCCCCCACCCTTCAGGACTACAATCTTGATATCTTAAAATTCCCCAGGCCCTTACTGCCTGGGTTATGACAATCTAATGGCTGTATGTTCTTGGTCCTGGTTCCTGTTCTTAAGAAGCTTCAGCTCCTTGCGAATGAGATTACTAGTGCTAACAGTGCCTTGCCTATTGTTCTGATAGAAACAATGGGTTCACTGTGTCGAACACATTGAAAACCATGAAGTTCATTAAGTTTGTGGCCATGAAGAAAAGATGCTGGAGAGTGAGGACTGCTGATTAGTCACTCCTAAAGACAGTGGAGATGAAAGCTACCCCAAGAAGGTGGAGGGGTTGGGATAGGAATAAAAGATGGTGTTTCAGGCAGGGTTTTGGCCAGCTACAAAAGACAACTTCAGCTGAGGTTTGTAACAATAGTGTTTTCCTGGTTTGGGCAAGCATATAGGATTAACAAACAATGTTTAGGCCCCAGGGCTTGGCTCTAGCAGATGTTTGCTAAGTCCAAGGGACCAAGGTGAAGAACTGGCTTGATTAGGACCCAATGAAGGCTCGAATCAAGGGAGGGGCTACCACAATATTCACAGGGTCCTAGTCCTAACAGAATTAGATCTGGAAGAAAGCAGACACAGTGCAATTGTCTTCCTCCTGAGGGCACCTCTTTGTAGGACTGAAAAGGCTGGAGTGGCCGGTGAGGTCAGCTGCAGGGCTGATGGAAACAAACCAAACACGGACAGGATAACCAGCAGAAGAAATAGTATGAGAACTAGCAGAAAGGGCAGACAATATTTTGGCAGTATTCGAAACATGTAGGAAGTGGGATTTAAGACATAGGTGGTGACAATCAAGCCATGAAGGCCATCAGACAATCCAGTTTGTTCTGAAGGAGGGAGGAGCTCCAGCCAGTGTCTCTGTAGGGAGAGCCATACTGTCAGGAGAGCCTCTGGCAGAGGTAGCTTGGGAAAAGGGAGCAACTGGGATGCTGAGGTTATGGGAAATGATATGAGGAGATTGCAGCCTGTGTCAGGATGACCAGAGTGAAAACAGAAAGTTGCCTTCCAGGGCAAACTGGAGGACAGTAATAATGGATGAGACTTGGGTATGGAGTTTGTCATTCGCCAGCCATGTGCACAGGAAACATGAGATCCTGAGTGACCCCCAGTCTGCCACTTCAGGGTGGGTGAGATTCCTTTGTCTCCTTTTCTTCTGTTTTAGTCTCAGGCCAGGGTCTGTGTGACCAGGGCTTCTCTGTCACCTTCCTCATTTCTAGAGATTTCTACCTTCCCGATTCTGGTCACATATTATTTGGAATCAGAGATGGAGGCTCAGAGCTTACTGGGGCAGTGGTGTCTCCTATGTCCATTTTGGCCCTAGGTGGGACCAAGTAGGCAGCTTTGACATCAGAGGAGATGGCCACACCCCCAGGATCTGGACTGTCCACAAAGGAGTTAAGATTGGGAAGATACAGAAAGTGAACTCTCTGCTCTCCCACTTTTCTCTCAGAACCTGGTATTTTTTCCCCCTTAGCACCTGAAAGAATGTTTTCCACAGCAGGGTCACCTCCTGCCATTTCTTTATTGTAATGCCAACTCTTACTTAACATCTGCCAAGCACAAAAGGTGC
This sequence comes from Arvicanthis niloticus, assembly GCF_011762505.2. Taxonomy (NCBI): domain Eukaryota; kingdom Metazoa; phylum Chordata; class Mammalia; order Rodentia; family Muridae; genus Arvicanthis; species Arvicanthis niloticus. The sequence continues at coordinate 41,719,441 of NC_047667.1, read as the reverse complement.
ATCAGGGCTCTGTGGAAACAGAGTGAAATACTGGCAGTGCCCCCTGGGCTTAGTCCTGAAAGAAGACAAACAGGAAAATAAACAGAACCCTAGGAACTGTGGGGAGAGAGCAGGTGTGGTGGCTTGCTTTCTGGATTCCTGGCTGTGTGGCCTCCTCTTTTTATTTCTCTCTTCTTGGAAAGCCTCTTACTTTGAGAGAGAGGCTTCTATCAGTTTTGTTTCCAGCCAGGCTGGTCAGGGTGAAGTCAAGATGCTTTGAAAGAATGTATTCTGGGGGAGGATGTTAAACAGAAAACAGCCAGGGATGATAGGAAGGCTTGGAATGGTGGAATGACTTCCTGGTACCAGCCTTAGGAAGCCTGGAAGGAGGCTCCTGAGCTTGCTAGGGCACCGGTATGTCAAAGAGGAAAAAATGAAAGAGAAGAGCAGGGTGGACATTTGAACAGAACACATAGGCTTTGGTGTGGTTAAGAGACCTCACAAGCAAGCTAAGGAGCTGGTGAAGCCTTTGCTGGGCCAGTTGTATGCATATGCTAAGAAGATGACCAATAAACCAGCATAAGTCCTAATAATGTGCATTATATCAATAAGTGCTGAGATAGAATCCAACTGTCTTCCTAATCTCAATGTAGAGCTGGCAATGAAGCCATGAGTACATAACTTGCCCAAGATCACACAGCTGTACCCATTTCAATCGGGCAAAACCAGGATTGCTGATCACTATAGCTTGTAGGTAAGAACTCCTAACTGGGTAGAGAGATGGATCAGCTAGTAAGGGCACTGGTTACTTTTCCAAAGCACCTGAGTTCTGTTCCCAGCACCCACGTGGCAGCTCACAATCTTCTGACACCTTCCTTAGCTTCTTTGGGCACCAGAAACACAGTGGTAGACAGATGTACATGCAGGCAAAACCACTTATACAAGTAAAATGTAAAATTAAAAATGGCAGAAATCCTAAGGGATTGATGGGGCTAAGAGGAAATGCCAGCAGAGAGCACATCTCCCACAGCCTCCCACATGCTCCTCCAGTCACAGAACACAACTCACCTCAAGGATTATTCCTGAATCAAATGTGAACCAGTGTAGCCTGGGAAATACATATTTAGATTGCCCCAAATAACATATTCCAATGTGGAAATTGTTTTGTGTAAATTCTTAGTCACAGAACTAAATAAAGTCATAAATCAAGGCAATTTTTTTTTTAACCAGTGCATTGTTTTTAAATTTATTTGGTAGAAACAAAGCAGGTATCGAAGCATAGGAATCTCTGCCATAGGTTTTTCACCCTACTCGATGGTGTTCTTAGCTTCTAATTGCTGGGAGCTAGTGGCCTATTGATATTCCAGAAGGTTTTATCTGACAATTACAAAGATGTTTGTTATATTAGACACCAAGATGGACAGTGAATGGCTATTAAGACTAAAGATAGCACACACTAACCTGGCTCTGGGTTTTCTGCATTTCTCCCTTCCATGGAGTTCTAACTATTTAACCTTGTAGTGTAAGTGAGGCTTTTTTTTCCCTGAGAAGTTCAGTTTATATCAGAATATGCCCCAGTACTGTGTGTCCAGTGGCACAGCTCAAGTATTTACTAGCTGGTTGGTCAGAAAGGTCCTGGGAAAGCTCAGACAAATGTCCCCCTGACCTGTAACACATTTTCTTACTGTTAAAATGAGGAAGGGACAAAGGTGATTTGGCATTACTACCATAGTCTGCAGACCCTTCTTAAGGCCAGCCTCCATGGCTCCCGCATAATAGTGCAGCTAACTGATTTTCCCCAGATGCTCTCTCACCCTACCATAACCTGAATACACTAATATTGAAGGGTCTCCTCCCACATATGTCCTTAGGTCGTTAAGAGGTCTCCATCATGTCTATGAGGACTTGTTAGAAGACAAACGAGAGCTGTATTTCATTTAGTGTTTTCTTCCTTGCATGGTGGTCCATAAGACAGAGCCTCAGAACACAGGATTCTGTACCTTTGGTTTTGAAGTCTGACATGCCCAGTATTCTTAGCCATTCATTGCAGTAGACCAAAAGGTTGACTCCTAAGCTGTCTGTTATGCTTAAATTCACTGGGAAAGTTGAAGTGAGACCTGGTGACCTCTATTGTTTGAGGTCTTATTTGGAAAGACACAGTCAGATATCTGTGACAGGAGTGATATTCTGAGGGTTAGCCACTCTCCAAAAGACAAACATGGTTTTAATTATCTAGATATATTACATACATACATACACACATGCCCATTGGAAAGGATGAGGAGAATATTGGAGAATGTGTGGGAATACGCTTAACATACAATATATACTTGTATGATATATACTTGTATGAGAGAGTCCTTATATATTATAGAACCATAGACAATGGCTGTATATTATCAAAATTTTTTCAAAAGAAAGTTTTCCTGTTGTAGTCCTCTTGTTAGCCTATCTGGGCATCTTAACACCTTTAAGGAGGCTCTCCCATGGCCACCTTAACACACCACGCAACAGCATGCAGATTTGCATGGTTTAAATTAAAACACAGCAGTAGCTATTTCTGTCCTTTCTCACATGCTAGACTCTATGTTGAGGGCTTTACAGTTACTGCTTGTTCCCACCTCTCACTGTCTTGTAGTGTTAATATCACTATCCTTCCTTTTTAGACGATATAGCTGAGACTTACAGGTTAGTAGTTCACCAAGGTCACATACCTGCTCCTAACCTCTTCCCAGTTCCAAAGGACAGGCCTCTGTTACTCCAGGATGTTCAAATTCCTTTGCACCTTTGTGATGCTGAGCCTCAGAGCCAGGTGAAAGGAAGATGGAGGCCAAGTGCATCTTTGGTCCAGCCTTCTTTCCCCTTATATGGAAGATGGAGGCCAAGTACATCCTTGGTCCAGGCTTCTTTCCCCTTAGAGCCTTTTGTAAGCTTCCCTGTAACTATCACCGGCATGCCTCTTCCACTCAGTGCCTTCTCTTGCAGATTATTTTAATTTATTAATTAGTTAATTCACTCATTCCTCCAGCAAAGGCTCTAATTTCAGTTACTTCTATATTTGCTTCATGTAAGGCCAGTGTTTTTTCTTGGAAGTCATTTGTTTTAAGAACTTAACCACAAGGCAGAAAATAAACAGCTTTGTCAATTGACAAAAATCGCAAGGCCTCAGCAGGCAGATGATGAGGTGTTTGAGGCAGGTATACTTTCATTGTTAAGCAAGACACCTCTCTTTCCTTAAGGATACTAAAGATCAAGGAAGGGAGCATAGTAGGTGAGTTAAAGCATGTCTTGAATCCACCTCTAAAAGCCCCAAACCAGCAGGGTATTTCATTTTATAGAAATCAAGAGTCCAGCCCTTGGTCCCAGCCCTACCTACATTGTGGCTGGGAAGTCACCAGGGTCATGTTACTACTGTAGTTATCCTAGTTTGCTAAGAGCCACGGTGTTGAAGATCCTGTTAGCAGATGTGCATAAACCCTTGGACGGCTGGCTTCTGTTGTAGTTTTTAAGGTGAGGACTCTCGTAGCTGCTCATTCTAGTGTATAATTTACTGTTGCAGTAGTGGCAGCAGCAAGTTATAGACACGGGCAGCAGCTGGTGTCCTCTAATTCAAGACTAAAATCTTCTGAAGATCAGTGTACCAAGGTAAGAGCAAAAATAGCCAAGCCACCTGTGGAGTTAGAGAAATGCTGCTACCCAGGAAGCAGGAGGAAGAAAAGCCCCAGAAGGCAGAAGTGGGAGTCACCCCAAACCCTCTCAGAAAGAGGTGCTCTGCCTAAGGCCTGGGCCTTTGGGTCCCTCTAGAGGGGGAGCCAGCTGATCCTGCTCTCATCCCAATCATGGGACATCCTCTCCTTGCTCTGAGCAGTGTGCTAATTGCAAGTTGACTTCCATAATGGCTTGCTCTTAGGCTGTGGGTTAATCTGAGCCAGTGCGGGATTTGGTATCAGTATACTCTTGTCATTAGCATGCTCAGTGTGGTGTGTCTGACTTGAAAGACTAACCAACTGTCATGGCTGATAAATCTGATTTATGAGTGAACCATGTGCCAGCCCCACCTGGGTCTGTGCAGAATTTACTCAGAAAGGTGTTTCATTGGAGATTTTTCTGGGGAAATCTTGTCTGCTCCCACCCTCAGGCCTTTGGCACTACTCTTCAGCTGATATACAATCCAGTCCTATGGGTCTTCTTTAGTAGTGGAGTAGGGACTTGTCCCTGTACACAGACACTCTCACACTTATTGTCCACAGAGATGGAGAGTCTTCAGCACCTAGCGATCTACCTCAATATTCAGGATTTTCTTTTTAATGTAATATTTTTATTATTAGTTCTTTGAAAATTTCATACTATGCATTTTTGATCATAGTCACTCTCTCCCTCACTACTCCTTGTATCTTCTTCTGGACCAAATTCGTACCTCCTCACCCCTTCCTTTCCTCTTTTTCTTTACTATTATTATATATGTACATATGTGCATATTAATATGTAAATGTAACCTACTAAGTCCAGTTAGTGTTATTTGTATGTATATGCCTTTAGTGTTGACCACTAAATACCACTTGGTATTGGATAACCAATTAAGGGACTGTCCTCTGTCCATGCTGCCATGTCAACTAGTGTTGTCATTGCTTGAGTCTTGGTTAGGCAACCATTATGTTGAGATTTCATGGATGTAGCTTCCTCATCATAAGTAGAAGACACTACTTACATCAGACGATCTAATCCCCTGGCTTTTACACTCTTTCTGAGCCCTCTTCCCTGATGTTCCCTGAGCTTTGGTGTAACCATTGCATTTTATAGATGGAAGGGGCTGGCACCCCATAGTCAGTTGTTTCCTCCACTTTGACCAGTTGTGGCTTTCTGTAATAACCTCTAACTACTATAGAAATAGGTTTCTTTGATGAAGGGTGTAAGGTATATTTATTTGTATACATATTTAGAATGTAGTTAAGGAATTATACTAGTTTGAGTCAGTGTGTATTACATTTTCCTCTAGGTCCTATGGCCTCATCAGCCATGGTTAGTTGGTTAGGTTTACAGTACCAGGCATGAATTCTTCTCTCTAATTGACCCTAAGTCCAATCAGACAGTTGTTGGTAACACCCAAGATTAAGTGCCACTATTTTACCTTTGGGATATCTTGCCAAGCTTTTCTCCCTTGGACACATGCATAGCACCTTTAAATACTATGAGAGCTAGTCCTTAGGTAGGAGTCTCCCAGGTCTGTTTCATCTAAGTCTCTAAGTTATATGTATAAAGGCGTTTCTCTAAGTTATATGCATGAAGAACAACAGCTTTATATTTGCTATGCACACTCAGACAGCCTACAGATTTTGCTCACTGCCTCACCCCCAGGTCATGATGGCATTCTCCTGTTTTATTATCTATGAGTTTTATTGATTTCTTTTGTATGTAGTGTACATGTATGTGTGTAGGTAGGCATGTTCAATCACATGTGTATAGTTGTACAAGTGTGTGTGAGGATGGAGGTCTGAGGTTGACACCAGGTATCTTTCTCAATCACTGTCCATCTTGAAGAGGCAGAGTCTCTCTGTAGCCAGTTCTGCCTTCAGGCTATTTGGGCATCGTAGGCACCAGGCTGGAATGAAAGGAATGACGCCTGTCTGGGCAGGGTGGGTCTGCAGGAACTTAGTTGGCCAGAGTGCAGGGAGAAGTAAACCTGCTGCAAGATGGTTTTCAGTGCTATAGCCCTCTATTTTTTGGGGGGGAGGGGACCAGGGAGGAGGCATGTAATAAGGGTTATATAAACCTTGGGGAGTGGGTAGAGTTTTTAAGGGTAAATGTACATCACTGGTTGTTACTAAGGTACTGAGAATGCTTCATTTGCAGGAGAAAAAATTCCATGTGCTTGCTGGACATGACTGGTATATGACTAACATAACAATGGTGGAGGTGGGGCCTGGTGGGGAGAGCAATAATAATACCAGAATACGTACTAGAATGTGCAAGCCCAGAGCAGGGGGGGGGGGATCCTTACTCCTGCTGGTTCATGTGGGAACATCTCTCATTTAAACTCACAACTCAACAGAACTAGTCAACCAAGAATGCTTGCTCTGGGGATTATCTGTCTCTGCTTTCTAGTGCTGAAATTACAGGTTGCTGCCATGCCCAGTTGGCATTTATGTGGGCTCTGGAGATCTGAACTCTGGTCCTCATGGTTGCATGGCAGGTGCTTTGCCTACTGAGCCATCTCCCCTTCCCTTTATTTTTAATATTTAGTTTTCAGTCTAACTGGAGTTGATTTTTTTGTGTATATTAAAATTACATGAGTTAAATTTTATTTCCCCCCAAAGATATCCAGCTAACCTGGAAATATTTATTGATAGTGACTTTTCTCCTTACTTACCTATATCCTAAGTCAAGTCTGCTTATAGATTCTATTATTCTCCATGGTTTCTTTGCTTTTGTTTTTCCTTGTACCAGATGCCATACTTTCTTTAAAATACAAACAAACATTTTATTAGATTTGTGCATTTTATTTTATGTGTGAGTGTTTTTTCTGCATGTATATATGTGTACAGCATGCATAACTGGTACCTTGAGAGGTCAGAAGAGGGCATAAGATCCCCTGGAACTAGAGTTAATTAAGTACCATGTGAGTCCTGGGAATTGAACCCTGATCCTCTACAAGAGTAAGAGGTGCTCTTAATCGCCGAGCCATCTTTCTACCCACTTCCAGTTTCTTAATAACTTTATAATAAATTTGATATGTGCTGATACAATTCCTTCAAACTTAACCATATTTGCCTTGATTATATAACTTTTGTTCTCAGCATTTACACACATACATTCTAGAATTAATTGGTCATTTTTCACTAAACTCCAGATGGAATTCTAACTAGGACTCCATTGAATTGGTAGATTATCAGAGAGAATTGACGTCCTTGTCACATGTTACCATTTTTATGTTTCTTATGGGTCTGATTAATTTATTATTACAAGTCATTCTTGATGCTATAATAATTGGTATTATTCTAAAGTTACATTTTCTAATATTTTTCTAGCATATAATTGTACAAGTTAATTTTGTATATTGGAGTTGTGCTTAGCCATCTTGATTATCTAGCCAATTTTAATAGGCTACCTGAAGATCTTTTTGAACTTTATTTCATGTGCACTTCTATACTTCTCCCCTGTCTTGTTATACTAGCTAAGACTTCAAGTATAGATTGAAAAGAAGGAGTAATAAGTCATGCCCAAAATCTCAGTGGAAAAATGTCCACAATGTTCTCATTATATATGAAGTTTGCTATAAGCTTTTCGTAGACACCTTTCTGAGACAATTCTTAAATGGCTAAATTTATTTTTCTGTGCTGGAGTTGAACTCAAGATCTAGCATATGCTAGGCAAGTGTTCGACAATTGAGCTATCTCCTTAGCCCACTGTTTATTGATTCAGGGTCTCACCATGTAGCTGATGCCAGCCTTAAACTCACTATCTGGCCCAGGATGTCCTAGAACCTGTGATCTTCCTGCCTCAGCCTTCAAAGTACTGGAGTAACAACCCTATGCATTGCTTCAAAGTTTTCTTGATGAACAGAGATGAACTATACTAACTTATATTTTTGTATCTATTATAGTAATGACACAAAATTTATCCTATATTTTTCAAAAAGTAAATTACACTGATTTTCTAATATTAAAGGGGAAACTTTGGGCTAATGCCAGCTTTATTGTGATGTTCTTTTCCCGTATAAGTGGTCTTGATTGTTTAGTATAACCTTAAATCTGTGCTCAATAGAAAATGACCGGTGATTTTTCCTTTCATGCAATATTGGTCAAGGTTTAATGTTAAAGATAAATTAGATAAAAAGATACATTTACTACTCTTGAAGATTTTGTAAAATTCAAATATTCTTACCTTAGGATTCATTTATGGAGCCATTTGGCATTGTGGGTTTTGTAGAAGAAAAAATATTTATGTGTATGTATACACAAGTGTGCGTGGCTACATAGGGGCCAGTGGTTGTTGTCAGGTGACTTCCTTGAGCTCATTACACCTTATGTATTGACTCAGAGTCTATTGCTGAATGCAGAGATCATATAGTTGGCAAGTCTGACTAGCCAGCTTGACCTAACCAGGAGAAGGGGAGAAGATGACCTCCTGCCTCTGCCTTCTGGGCCTTTTATGTGTATTCTTGGGATCTGAACTCTGAACATTACCATTGTGTAGTAAGTTCTTTTCCTCTGAGCCATCTCTTCAGCCTAGTCATTTTGTCTTAATTTTTCACCTTTGTTGCATATGATTATGTATGCTACTCCCCCTTGTTTCAGGATCTCCTAGTTCTTAAAGCTGTAGCTGTTGATCTTTGCTTTCTATCTTTTTTATTAGTCCTGCTTGAAGTTGATCAAGTTTATTAGTCCTTTATTTCCTTGATTATTTTCATTTCTATATTCAGGTTCTTTATATTTCTTCCAAATTTGGGGCTCTTGATGTGCTATTCTGTTTTAGTTTTTCAACATTTTTACGTGTATGTTTATTCTAAGCAGCTTTTTGAAAATCTGGATTTTTTTAGTGTCTGCTATGTCTTGTTGTATCTGAAATGATGGTACCTGGCCCCCCTTAATGTCTCTGGCCAGGTAACAATGAATGAATGTGTGACTGAATGCCCAAGGGAGAGCTAGGTTGTTCAGTTTGTTCAGCAACAAGCTGACGGCTGCAGCACCCCTTGAGTCTCTGTGCTCTCTTCTCAGAATGTGGCAGGCAGTTTCATGCTTGTCTTTTTCACGCCAATCTCCCTATGAGGACTTTTGGTTTCCCCACTCCCATCACTCCTAATTACAGCAGCAGCAGCAAGAGTCTCATGTTCTCTGCCAGCATCTAAAGGGCCCTTCCTTGTCAATGTTCTCCCAAGGAAAGATCGCCTCCCACACCTCTCTCCATTACAAAAGAGCCCAAATGACTCTGGGTATTTTAAGGGGTACAACGTTGTGACAGTGACAGGATGATGTGACACCAGCACAATGACTCCACTGGATGTGCCATTAGGGCTTTTCATGTCTTTTGGGTGACTGCTGCTTTGTCCACATTTAGCTAGGTGAGTCCCAGAGCCAAGGGAGTTTATTTTCAGTGTGGGAAGAAAGACTTTTTGGATGTGTATGGCTTGCCCTCCCCTCTCTCTGTGTGTAAGACTCCAAACTTCACATAGCTTCCACTCCTAGCTTAAGGCACAAGGCTATGAGAGTGAGACCCTATACAACATTTTATATGTTTTAATTTTACTGATGAACCAACTATGAACTGGAAGTGTGTGTGGATACACGAATGGGGTGGGGCAGGTGAACTAGAGAAAAATGTTCTCGAAAAATGTAGATAGATAACAAAGAAAGGTGACAATGGATATGGCAGGTGACACTCAGAATGGTAGGAGGGATTTTGCAAAGTTGTTTGCTTACACCCTCTGTCTTTGTCTAGACGAAATATTCCCAACTGTTTATAATAGACAACAAACAGATATTTTGAAGTATTTAATTATTTGAGGAAGGAGTTAAAATCTGATTCTAATAGCCTCCGAACTTCAAAGCCCAATAATTATATGCACCTTGATCACCACTGTATTTTAGGGACTTAATTCTCTACCTAGGACATAGTTTGTGCTTAATAAATATTTGCTAACTGAACACTAAATACATACCCACTGCTAGTAAATGTTCCCTTAAAGTTATTTTTCTCAGGGCATCTGGCTAACCTGTCACTTAAGTACTTCTTGCAAAGATTATCAATAATTTGATTGGCAGATAGTCAAAGATATATACATCGAGTAGCTTTAGATTTATTAAGTGGGGGTCTAACAAATTTTCACTAAGTATCTGTTATCCATCACATGCTGGCTTGGTGGTTGTAAACGTAGCAGGGAGCAAAGTCACTGGAATCCTTGCTTTTTGTGAGGCTTACATTACAAACGATGTCAGCATCAAGGTAAGTAAGTAATAAGTCCTAGATGTACCCCTGAGAGGGGTGAAAGGACAGATAGTGGGGACTGGTTCTCTCCTTCCATCCTGTGGGTCCTGCTGGATTGATCTCAGTCTTAGAAGCAAGTGCGCTTGCTGAGCCATGTCTGTGCCCCATGATGGCATATTTTTTTTCACAATCATTTTTTTATTAGATATTTTATTTACACTTCAGATGGCATCCCCTTTCCCAATTCCCCCCCACCCCCCCTTAGGAAACCCCTATCCCATGCCCCCTTTTCCTTTTTGCATTTATACATTTTTTAAAAATAATGTTAATCATAGGCTTTATAAGTTTGGAATTGTTCAATCAGAGGTGTAACCCACTGACCAACCTAGATATAACAACTGTCTTTGACTGGTGGAGATACTTGAACCTCTGCCTCCCTGTTTCCCCCCTCTTTCTCTCTTTCTTCACCTAGCTTCTCCTCTCTTTCTTCTTCTCCTCTTCTTACTCCTTTTCTTCCTCTCAGTACCCCTCCTACCTTAGCTCCTCCTACACATCACCCTTCCTGTTAAAATGAAACTTTTCTCTCAAAATACAATTAGAACATAATTATGCCAATTTGTACCAGTGAGGTACAGGATAGTCCTAATACCCAGTCCATCCTTTTGTTGACTAACCAGCTCCTTTGTCATCTATTCTAACTAAAACATGTAGTTCTGAACCTGGCTTTAGGATGAATGTCAGCTGACAACCATCCACTCAAGTCTTTTCTCTTAAGGTCAATAGCTATATGTTTTCAACCCCATCAGAAATCCAGAATGACTGAGTTAACTATAATTGTGGGAAGCACAAATCATAGTTTCTAAAACTTAGCCAATTTATAGAGACCTCTGAACACCTGGACACTCGCTCTACTTCAAAACGTTGGAGCATCTGTTCTTCTGCCTTCTGGCCCAGGATCATCTGACAGACCTTAGTGCTGCAGAATTATTAAGGGCTGATTACTCTGTCTAGGCAGATATAATCAGTCGACTATTCTGCAAGTGTGTCCTTTTCTGGACAGTAATTTGTCTGTAGAAGGAAAGTGGCAATTCTTGCCTAGTGGCTGTCTCACCACAACTGGAGTAACTCCAAGGATGCTCGATTTCTTCTTAGAATTAAATATAGGAAGCTGTCCAGAGCAGACAGGTCTCTAATGAAAATGAACATTAATACTGAAATGTTTGTCATGTCAATTCTAAGGATTTCTGATGTTTTGAAAACCAGCTATCCATGTAAGGTAATCTGGCCTGTTGCCTGTTAACTCCACTCAGCTATTTCTAAATAAAACATAGAGAACACCCTTATAATAAACTCCAAGCCATGAATTTGCTATAGTCCCTTAACTCACAGGCTGACCATCTCAAATCAGTTAAAAAAGTTAAAGAAGGACTGGGTCTAAGCTTTGTATTCCTAAGTGTGTTATACTGGTACAATGCCTATGGCAGTAACAATATTCATCTCACTCTTATATCACTAAGAAGCTCATGCCAATGAAAATCTTAAAATTTGTAAACAAAGTAAATTGGTGCCATTTAAGAATTTATATCTTTATCTTGATATTAATTATACAGATTTCTACTAATAGGTTATGGCTATGCAATAAACCCTAGCTAATCCTCTCTATTCCGACAAAACCACTACTTTTCCCTAGAGAGACAGCCCAACATTTACCACCTTAGTCCCCAAGCCCAGGGAATAGGGGCGCTGACTCATCATTAGCTTCTTCAAGCTGATTATGGGCGTTGAGATATTAGAAGAGGAGTGGGGGGGGGGAGCAAGTTGACAATCCTCTGATGCTGTGTCTTCGCTGCCTCCAGATGGAATTCCCGGACCTCAGAGGTTTGAGCAGGTCTGCCCAGCTTGCTTGTTGAGTAGATACACCAAGGCTGGTCATTCTGCAATATACAATTCTCAAAACAACTTTTAGTAGCAAGATAGTTTTTTTTTTTTAAAGAGGGCTGACATTTTATTAAGAATGTTGGTTCTAACCGCTTTTCTATTTTTCCCCTCTTTTATTGGATATAATATTTACATTTCAAATTTTATCCCCTTACCATATTTCCCCCACCACCCAGGAACCCCTTATCCCATCCCCCCTCCTCCTGCCTCTATGAAGGTGTTTACCCACCTACTCCCAGCCCCCGTCCCCACCCTCAGATTGCCCCCCCTCTGTGCTCAGCCTTCAGGGTACCAATGATCTTGTCTCCCACCTATGCCCGACAAGGCCATGATGGCATATTTTTAATTGGATAGCTAGGACAGGTCTTAGAGAGAAGTTCACTTTATGATGTTTTTATATTCATTTATTTTTCATTTATTCATTTATTTATTAATTTAGTGTGTGTGTGTGTGTGTGTGTGTGTGTGTGTGTTGCTATGCACTTGCCATATTATGTGTGTGGAGGTCACAGAATGACATGTAAGGATATTATGTAGGTTCTGAGATTGAGCTCAGGTTGTCACGACTTAGTGGCAAGGATCCCTAGCTGCTGATCCAATTTGCAGGCCCAAGACGTTCACTTTTGAACAAATCCTTAAAGTAAGAAACTAAGCATGTATGTTTGGAAACAAGGATTTTAAAAGGAAACAGGAAGTTTGAAAGTCCCAAGGAGGGGAGTGTGTCTAGGAGAGGACAGGAAAGAGCTAGAGAGTGGCCTGGATACAGTTTATGGATAATCAGAGCCAGGTTGGGAGGAATTCTGCAGGTTACGATGAGACTGACTCTTAGACTTTGGAGAGCGTCACAACCCACAGTGCTACATCTTACACTTTCATAGGGTCACCCTGGCTGCTCTGGTGAGAAGAGACTACATGAGGACTGAACTGGAAGTAAGCAACATTTTGGGAGAGAATTGCAGAAATACACATGGGAGATATGCTGATTTAGGGGTGGCAGGGATGTTAGTGGTAACAGTGTGAAATTCTGGTCAGATTTTATAGATTTATCGATGGGTCTGAAGTGAGATGTAAGAGATGAAAGCGCTAGAGAACCAAAAGTGTTCTGAAGTTTGGTTTTTTTTTTTTTTTTTTTTTCCATGAGACAGTCTTCAAGTGGCACTGTATCTAAACTGGGAAGCATGGTGGGAGAGGATCATTTGTAACGTTTGTAAAGGGCAATAATAAACTCAGTTCTAGACATACTGACCTTGATGTGGCTAGTGGAAGTCCATGCAAGATATTAAGTAGGAAACTACATATGTGATTCTGGAGTTCAGGGTAGAGTTTATGGTCAGATGTGTGTGTGTGTGTGTGTGTGTGTGTGTGTGTGTGTGCACATGTGCGCACATGCGCTCTGTCTTTTTGTCTGTGTATATGTAAGTAGGTATGTTTAAGTGTATATGTATATATGTATGTATATAAAGGGCATACAGATTCTCAGTAGTTTTTAAGACTATGACATCTAGAGGCAATTGAAGCTGATGTTCTGAATTCTCTTGGTATATGTTCCATAGGTATTTCTTCTTTTAAGGCTGTTACATAGTTTCAGGAGCACTACTGTAGCAGCCACACACCACAAAGCTTGAGTTAACTCTGCAGAGAGAGGGGAGGGCATCCATATGAGTCTCATCAACTGAGTACAACTTTGTGTGTTGAGTCAGCTCTGCCATCATCCTTCCTGCGAAGGGGAGAACATCCTGACCCTGTTACAAATATGTAGATCAGCTCACCTGGATAATGTCATTTCACCACGCTGACACCTTCTTCCACATGTTGAAATATGGGAAAAGGTCTACAGATGAATTCATTGCTCATTTTTCTGATGGTTCATTCATCTCCAGGTGAGATTTAGAGGTAGGAGTGATAGATGGGCTAGAGATAAATCAAACCATGCTTAGGAATGGTCAACCATCCAGTAGCCATGAAACCCCGAACACAGCTTCTTTCAACACGTCAGAAATATTCTCTTCCAAGGATTCCTAAAAAGACTGTACTGCCTTCGCAGTGCTACAGTGAGTGCCAGGGATGCAGAGAGGTAGAAGATTTCGTGGGTTCCTGTAAAGGACTTGTCTAGTAGCTCAAATAATAATTCAAGATGGAAGGTAGAAAACAAAAACATGGGTTAGGGTTATTGTTCATGTGGTGAAGAGATAAGGATCAGAGAGGCCATCCTGTGCTACAAAGAAAGTTTAAGGCAAACCTGGACTGTATGATACCTGTCTCAAAGGGCAGGGGAATGATGTGGTTAACGTATGTTATTGGATAATCAGATAGCAAACTCCTTGGGGCTATGGAGTCAGAGAATGGATATTAAAACAGGAGATAAAGCTTGAGCTGGCCCTTGAGAAATGGAGAGACTTAAGTAAGACAGACATGTTGATTTCCTTATGTACTTGTGCAGGTCATACATACCTAAATCCAAAGCCTACTCTTTTATATCATATCCTATGTACATTGCCAGCCTTTCCTTATTGGAGGGATGACCTAGGTGGGAAAGACTATGTATAAGATTAGGAGGTAGAACTGTATTGATCTAGTCAAATATATACCTACTCATTCAGCAAATGAAGTGTATACTAATTGAGCAGGTCACAGTAAATACAGTGGGACATTTATTCAGGAAAGTGGTAACATGTATATGGGTTCATGTCACATGTACAGCCTTAGATGTCAAGTAATAACCTTAGACTTTGATCCCGTGGGCAATCAGTAGCTATAGTGTTTTGAGTAAATGTTTGAATTCTCTATAAGTAATGATTTGTAAGAGTTCTTGACAGCAGTGTTTAAGGAGGCTTGGGCTATGGAATGATTAATGGTAGGAAAGCAAAGACAAAGGGCCAGGAAAAGAGTAAGGAATGTTGGCAAAGTCAACATAGAGACAAGGAATCATTTCTAAGCAAAGGGCTACAGGTTGTCTAGCACATCAGTCACATGACTGCTTGACACCCTGCCTCCATGGTCCTTGAATACAAGCAAGGGGGCAGAAAAAAGCAAGACCTCTGCTGTCTCTATATCTGTCTTTTTCTCTGTTTCTCTGTCTCATTCTTGCCGTTGCCTGTCTGTGCATATTAAGCACCTGTCAACACTTCAAATGAGCCTGCTAATAATGAGGTCAGACCTCAGAGAAGTAGAACAAGATGCAGTGAGTCCACTCAGTAATGGTCAAGACATCTACCATTGATGGACATCCTTAATGGCTTAAAACATGACTAAATATTGTTAAACTTGGCTTTCTTTACAATCCTATAAAGTTGGTATCAAAAAGTTGGTATCAAAAAGTCTCCTCTTTTTCATGAGGGAGCTGAGATGCAGGGAGGCTGAAGGGCTTGTCATGAGACTCAGAAATGGCAAGGCACATCTTCAGCTCATCTGAGATGTTGGCTTATCATCTCTAATGTTGCCTTGGGCTATGTTTCATGGACTTCCCTTGTGACCATCACACATCCTGCGGAGCATGTAGGTGGGACAGTAACGGTTGGAGGAAATGAAGGCTTTCTCTATTGCTTGCTCCGTTTTTCAAGGGGGCTAAGCCTTGACATTTGCCAGAACACTTGCCAGTGTCAGACCTAAGCTTGATGCAGGCACACAAAGGGGCCTTCTAGTCACAGGGCCAACTCTGTTATCTGTGAAGAAGGTCATGCCCAGCCCAGCTATGGACACATCACCTTTCTTTCCTTAGTTCCCAGAAAGGTTTGGCCAGAATTACAGTGTCACTGAATAACAGGAAGAATAGCTGTACTCCTCTCTTGTTGCTCCTTGCTTAGCTGGGGCTACCTGAAATTGTATCAGCTTGCCTTTGGTGCTCACCCATCAGGGCTACCTCATGCTTCTTGCCACCACTATAGGGAACATTGGCATGTATAATGGTAGTTTCTTCATTTGCTAGTATTGAGACTCTTACACTTGGAACTCTGGGAAAGCCATCATTTGCCTAGGCAGGGGACTGTTCTCTCTGAGTCAGAGATGGAGCTTTTTCTGAACATGAAGGTGAAGTGAAGCTAGAGAGTTATAGTATATTAGTGTGTTAGGGTTACCTTAGCTGAACACACAGACTGGGTATCTTAAATAACACATTCATTTTGACCCAGTTCTGGAAGCTACAATTCCTATACTGTGGTCTCATCAGCATCCTCGAGTGTACTCTCCTTAGCTTGTAGATGACAGATTTCTCAGTATGTCTGCTCATAGCATATCCTCTGTGAATGTACATCCCTGGTACCCAATGTGTACTGAAGTTTCCCCTATAAGGCCATGAGTCAGATTAATGACTAATGATGTCATTTCACTTTAATCATCCATTTAAAGGTCACTTTCCACATACAATCACGTGCTGAGTTACCGGGATTAAGGCTCTGACATAAACTGAATGGAGAGATACATTCAGCCCCTAACAGTGGGGAAAGTCCTCCCCCCAGTTCTTGCTTCTTCTCTTGTCCTCACTCCATCTGACCCCTTCCTCTTTTCCTTCACAACAGGTTGGATCTAGAGAACAAAGGGTTGGTGTCTGGAGTGGTTGCTTAGAAATACCGTGACAGCCCACACGTGATCGGGAACATTTGCTTGTAGGCACCTTCCAGCAGCATTCAACCCCTGCATCGGGACCCCCTGTGGCACAGGAGACTTTCTAGTTTTATGTATTAAACTAATTAGGAAAAGAAAATAAAATTCTCCCAAAACAGCACTTTTTAAAAAAAATCAAATCAGATACTGCAACTAGGGCAGGATTACTGATTCTCATCTGCATGATGAAAGTTCATAGATCATTCAACAAATATTACCCATTCCCACTTTCCTACACTGCTCTTCAGCTGAAACCATCACTGTCTCAAAGGTATTCTTCTTAGCTAACTTGGACCACAATGAACTCTTCGCTTTTCCAAAACTTCTGTAATATCTAACATATTTAGAGCCTAGCTGATATATACACACACATATATATGTGTGTGTGTAAATATATATATATGTATATATATGTATATATATATATTTATATCTAATATATTAGATATATATTAGATATAAATATATATATATATTTATATTTACACACACATATATATGTGTACACATACACACACACATATATATATATTATGATATAATACAAAGTATATTATATACTTTGGAGCCTACATTTATATATCCACCCACCCATCCATTCATCCATCTATACATCCATCCATCCATTCATCATACATTCATACATTCATACATACATACAATAAACTAAAGCCTTCAGGGATCTAAATTTTGCCTGCTTGAAGCCACAAAGAGAAGCACCTAGTAGGTTCCTCATGTCTGCTGAATGGCTGAGTAATTAATGGGTTCATCTGAAGAGGGAATATTAACTAAACTCACAATTTAGAAATTCCTTTTAGTTGAATAAGGCACTTAATAGGTCATCATGTAGATTTTGTGGATTATGGCCTTTGAAAAACTTTGAAATGTAGCAAAATATTCTTATCTGCCTCAGAAGTGTGAAATAAACAAAGCCCTAGACCCACATTAGGCTTTTGCTTCCTCCTTGCCCTCCTGGGCATCTGCACCTTAGGGGCTACTCAGCCTCTTTCAGGATCTTTCACCATTTGTAAGACAAGAGGATAAACTGTAAGATGCCAGGTGATTTTCACTTTGGCTTCAGTTTCAGAGAGTGGAGGTGGGTATCTGGAGAAGAGTTCTGAAGGCATGTCTGACCCTTCTATGAGGAATATCAAGAATGATGAATCATGACCACCAAGGTACAGGAGGAGGGACAGGTGGCATATGTAGACATCTTCTCCTAGGTCACTCTCAGCAATGAAGCTCTCTGAATTTATGATTCATAAGAACTCTGAAGAAACTTGTGGGGCCCCATAATCACCAGGAAGAACATTTGCGAATATTGTAAGTGGGAGTACTCATTAGCAGAGATTTCTGGTCAACCAAATGCTGGCTAAGTATGTATTATATGACTTGATCTAAATTCAGGAAAATGTGCCCTGGGCGTAGGACTTCCCATACATAAATTTGTTTAATTGCACTGATGTAAAATGTGCAATTAAGAGGGTAATGAGGGTGGTTGTCACTCCATGGTGGTTGTGGGTAATTTTTTTACTTTTCTGTTTATACTTTTCTGTACTTTTCAAACGCTCATGTGCTATTTTTATAATTAGAAGAAAGGAAAAAGAATGATTGAGCAGCCAATTGGGGTTAAAAAAATGAAACCTGAAAACTTCAAAACTTGCTTTAGTTTACCTTAGTAAACATGTGTCCAGGTCAATCAACAAACATTCATTACTTACACTATCACAAGGACTTGAGGGTGACCAGGGACTATGAGTCAAGACGGAAGGCTGTTCACAGGAGAAGATGTTTCATAGAAAACATAGCTATTGAACTAGGCCTTGTAGGGAAGGCTAACAATTTGCACACTAGGGTAAGTGGGCATCTCAGGCAGAGGATACACCTGTACCTAGAGGGTACAGTGTTCTGGGAAGAGACTGGAAAGTCAGGAGAGGTAAACAAGCTAGACCCTATTGAAGAGATTTGGCAACAGATTGGATCCAGGTTGATATGCTCAGTCTCTAACTGCTACTGATTGTTCATGAGGATAAGGATAACTGCCACTCCATTTCAAAATGGAGCCACTGCAGGGCCCCGAGTAGAAGGTAGCAGTGTTGGTAGGCTCACTGGCTGCAGTGGGTTCTGTGGGGCTAGTGAGGTTGCTACAGTATTTCAGGCTACTGTAGGGATGCAGTCAGGATATCCTAGGTCTTCCAGAGGAAGCAGGCTTTTCTAGATGGGATGTCTCTTAATCCTGTGCTTTTCTCTGGCATTCTTGATTATTACCATTCAAAGAAACCAGGGTTTAAGTTATGTCAGTAACATATTTTCTTGGTGGGTAAGACTAAGGCTTGTGAAACTTGGAGTTGTGTTCATAGTTTTAATATCATGTCTCCATCCACCTCCATTTTCTCTGACTCTCTCCTATCCCATGCTATTAGCCTTAAATTCACATTCATTTTAATAGTAAAAAAGAATTAAATATTATGAAGTTTGATTCTGGATATATTTTATAATGTAATAGGGTAGACTTTTAAAAAATGGTATCAGCTAAGTTAAATTCTTTTAGCAGAGAAACCTGAAAACTGTTGGAGGTGGAAGAATAGGATGGGCTATAGGTGACTGGATATCAGTAACCTTTGAGCTCTAAACGACTTTATGAAAACCTTATAGTATGTCTCTTAGTATGTGCTATGTTCATCTCCTGAGCTAGCAATAGTTGCAGGGGCCTCATAGGAGCGTTCTATTTAGGAGCTGTCAGGTGGAGTAAACCCTGGAGTATGGAAAGCTTAGGCAAGTTTATGAAGCAAAGTAGGAGGGTACAGAACAGAAACGGTGGGTCCATTTCAAAAGAAGGCCAGATTGCCTGTCTTTCTTTCCTGATTTTAACCAATAAGCAATAACAACAACAACAACAAAAGTCTGTGGTTCATGTGACATCACCCTGGACAGCTTGGTCCTATCAATGTAGCCTTTATGTCAGTCTTGTGTTTATAACAACTCTTCTGTCTTAGCCTCCTGAGTGCTGGAATTATAGGCATACTCTATTGAGCCCAGCTTCAGAATGTCATTCCTTTATGTAAAAAAATTAAATCCTCCTTTCCAGGAGCTCACTGTCAGCAGCCTTGTTTGTAGCCTTATTATGAATTCAAAAATATGTCACATCTGGAAGATCTGTGCTTGAAGTGTGAATGCTATCACAGGAATCATTTTTTTCCTTTTTAATCATAGGAAAGTTTTTTAGGTGGGGTGTTATTGTCAAGACTAACTTGGAGAAAATTGTCTGCAGTCAGGGCTAAACGACAGTGATCATTCCCCAACTCATCTAGAGCTTAAAAAATGAATATTTAGATTTTGTGTTGGGCAGAAACCATTTGTCCCAGAATAAAATATGGTAGCTGGAGAATGGCAGCCCGCAGCCCTGAAGTGTGGGCGAGCCTTTCTTTATGAACTAGGCATATTCTTGAGATCCCATGTGTTAGTCAGGTTTTTGCAAATGGAATCTTTTCTTTTTCCTTCATTAACTTGCCCTGTAATTTCAGCAGTATTTAATGTTCATCCCTGATTGATCTTGAGTTGGTAGTTGGCTGCTGACATTCAACTCTGGATCTAAGAACTTCTTCCTTGCTTTCCTCCCTTTTATTCTTTGATTTTTTTCAGCAGATCTTAGGGAGTAGATACTATGTCCCAGGTACAGTTAGTTATAGGTGTTGTGAATATTAATAAGGATAATGGAGTAAATAATCCGTATAGGAGACAGTGAACCTCAATCCTGTGGGTGCAACACAGCTGTCATGGCACAGAACCCCTCTGGGATTGGGAGGGAAAACTTCCTGGGCTGAGAACTGAGGGTATGAGGAAGAACCTGCTTGTGGGATGCCCACCTAAAGACTAGCATCAGAGATATGGTTGGAGCTGATTTTCTAGAACATTGTTTTGGTGCTGGTAAGGAAAGTGAAGCAGTTGATGATCTATGCTTAGCTTCTCTGTGGAGGAGAGCTGAACAGTTTAGCTTTTATTAACCTGATGGGGTCAAGAGGGTGATTTCTCTCTTTTTCTTTGTGATCATTTTGTAGTATGAACTATCTTCAAGAGGATGCACCCAAATAAGAGGAAGACTGAAGAGAGCATGAATATACTTATGTCCAATGGGAGGTCTAATTTTTGACTCAGCTTTTTAAAGAAATATTTATATAGAAATTACCCTTTTCCCCCCTAAGGTAAAGACACAATGTCAAGAGATAATTAATAGACTGAGGGAGAAAAAGGCCTGAAATACAAAGTCCTAATATATAATCTTGTACAAAGAGTTTCTTCAAATGTATTAGAAAAAGACCACCAGGCATAGGCGAGATGACTCCCTGGATAGATAAACTGCTTGCTGTGGAAGGACAAGGACCTAAACTTGATCCCAGTACCTATGAAAGCTGGGCATAGTGACAGCACTCACCTGAACCTCAGTGCTAGAGAGGAGGAGACAGGGGAATCTCTAGGACTTGGGGCTGGCTCCTCTTAGTACATTCTGGGAGCTCTCCAGATTCAGTGAGCGAGAGTGTTTAAAAAAAGAAAAGCCATACTAGCCTGAGATTGGTCACATAAGTCCGTTGCCATGAATTGTAACTGTAATTCCAGTACTTCTGTGGGAAAACAGGAAGCAGGGGCAAGAGAATTGTCCAGAAGCCCAAGAGCCAGATAGCCTGGAGTTTACAGAGTGACAATAGAGATCCTACCTCAACAAGGTAGAATGCATAACCAACTCCGTAAAGTTGCCTTCTGACCTCCACATACATGTTGGGGGATGCACACATATGTACACATACATGATACGTACACAGAATACAATAACAATAAATTTTAAAATAGGGTGGAGAATGAGTGAGGAGGATACACAACATTGACTTTGGCTTCTGCATTCATGTGCACACATACGCACATAAGAGCACCGGCCACAGAATAAAATGGACAGAAGATGCAATAGGATGCAGTTATCATACATTCCACTGGGCATCAGTATCACGGTCAATTGGGCGCTTAGTAGCTCTGGCTCTATGTCTTCATTTCAATGACCTAGATCTATGTGTTTGTCTGGTGTAGATATTTGTTTTACACACACACACACACACACACACACACACACACACACACACAGCTGTGTAAACAGTATAATTCTATTTTAAAGAGTATACAAACAGCCTGATGCTTGCTTTGGTTTTCTAGAAGTTTGAATGTCCCTGGAGATAGGTGAGAAGACAGATGCATATACATCTGGCCATGAGCACTTAATTTTACCATTTACAAGTAAGTATTTAAAAATTAGGAAATTATTAAAACACCTTTCCTCCCCCTGCTACCCTCTAACCATAATGCTGCTCAAAGCAGATAAAAGAAGTCTTTATATTCTGTCAGATGAGATGTGCCTTGCCTCTTCTCAGGGATTGGACAGCATATGGCAAATAGTGCCATTAGCACTACCCCATCTTGAAGCTCCCTCTTTCAGGACACAGTGTTGGCTCATTTGTTCATTTATTTCTTTCCTTCATCATTATTAAATAAATAAAAACATGTGCACCCATTGTTTTCTGTTCTGGGCTCTCCCTGGACACTGGCTCTTCACTTTTCTTACTTCCCACACATCCTGGTTTGTTTTGTTTTGTTTTATTTTCCCAGCTCTTAGGGTAGTCTTGAGGTATGCACATTAGTGCATGTCCTGAGGTAGTTGGAAGGGCTGACCAACAGGGGCTCTGTTTTTTTCAACTCAGTGGTACAGGGCTCTTTAGAGATTTATTCTCTGTGAATACACTGCCCCACCCTGAAGCTGTGTAATAGAGGCATTTTCTCGGCTCCATGCCCAGGGTAACAGAGCTGCCAGCCAGGTGTGTGAGTGTTGGTTAATTGGGTGATTATATGTGTCCCACAGCCTGGGCTGTCTGCTGCTGGGAAGCCCTCCCTCCACCCAGGAATGAATTTCTTCTGTAAGACTCCAATGCAGGAAAATGTAGGAGGACCACTGCATGCCCAGCCTCTATCTTGTCTCCAAATGGTTCTGCTTCTTTCTTCTATCACTGCTTATGCTGTGGATCCTGGTAAGTTCCAGTCTCTGTTACTGGATCTTGAGTGGTCTGAGGTCAGGACTTGCTTCTGACCATGTGAGGTCCTGGTATTGTGCACTGATCACAGAATTCTCAGTAAACTGAGTGCTTGGAATCTGCCAGGATCCCAGGAGGTATCTGGGGTTGTATTCTCAAGTAGAGGGACCACTGTCCATGGTAAAGATGATCAGTGGGCTGGGCTTTCTGCCTCTTCAAATAAATGATATTCTCAATCCTCACAGCTTTGGGGCTGCTGAGAAAATAAAGTACTGGATCCTTGCCTCTCAGGACCAGACTGAAAATAACCATTTTATAATCTGTCATAACAATAGAGAGCTGAGGACCCCTCATCTTGACCACCCATTCTGAACTCTAGGCCCTGCAGCAGACATTTGAACTTCATGTAGTTTTCCTTAGGTCCTTCAAGGCTTTGACACCTAGGGACATCAGGTTTCAGTGGATCTCATATTCCCCCAGATTCGTGAACTTCAGAAAGCCAATATAAACAACAATGACTCTTTTGGGGTACAGAGATAAGCGTTCATTCCAATGTAGCCTTGAAGACTTTAAAATGGAATCAGATTCACCTTTAATGGAATAAGCTGATGGCATAATGGAATTTATGCATTCTTTACGGAATGTCTTATTAAATGTCCTTGTATCCTGCAGTCTATAGTAATATCACAGAGGAATGGCAGACTGGAGAGCTAACATGTTTCTTTGCATCTATATCAGAGTTTGTGCATTTTCTTGTGTCCTGAATGCTTATATTTCTGTAGCAGCCAGTTTAGAAAATAGTGTAACCCAAGAATACTGCCTGGTACTAAGGGAGCTAGCCTCTGTTCCAAATACTGTCATTGGCTTTCCATGTAAATTCGTTGGTGGAGAGAGAAGTAAGTGTAAAGGGAGATTCCTCACAGCAATGCTGGGCAGTTAAGTGGGCAACAGCTGTATTGACAGATGTGAGCTTTGTCCAATACTTAATTGCAAAATGATGATTACTAACAATAGCCCACATATAGCCTACTTCCTGGTATGGTTTGTATGGCCCACTTCTCAACTGTTTGCTGTCAGGAATCTATTTATAAACTTCCTTATTGTTGAGCCACTGTGTTCCAGTTATAAGCTGTGTGTGTCAATACTGCAGAAATAAAATTTGTACCCCCTGGACACATGCAGATTGATTTGATTCTTGAATGAATAGAAATATAACCTGTGCACGTCAAATGTATTTCTAAAGCATCTGCTGTCTGTGGGAAGCTTAGGAGAAACATAAAGACATTCAAAGCACACTTTCTTTCCTCTAAGAATCTAGAATCCAGCCAGTATTTTTACAAGGCCTCAGGGAGTGGCACACTTGCACAATATCACAGTCTCTTGAGTTTGTGGACTATTATTATTACCCTTTTCAATTACCCTTTATTGAACACCTTCTAAGATGTAGGAAACTGCCTTAGATTGGGCTCTCTGAAAGTCAGCTTGGTGCTAGAGAATAAATGCAGACTCTTCAAGGGTATGCTCCTAGGAGATACTCTCAAGGATTCGAGGGGAGATGATGTTGAACAGAAGAGATGGACCACTGCCATAGGATGTACTTTTAGGGGCATGTCACCAAGAGGCCAGCACAGTTTCACTGAGTGCAGCTGCGAGGTGTCTGTGTACTTTGAAGGAAGTCGTCACCACCGTGGTGTGCACTGCAGGCATTCAGATGTATCTTCATCACTTACTACAGTGCAGTCTTTTGAGGGCTTTCTGCTTACCCTTCCTTAAGTCAGCAAGACCTCCAGAGTCATTATGCCTAATAAATACACTTTGTAGATGAAGCAATTAGACAGGTAGAAAAGTGAAGTCATTTACCTAAGACTACACAGCCATTACAGGCCAGCCTGGCACACGGGGGAGCTGGTGACTATCAGACTTTATTAGTCACTTAATCTTCATATGACTGTTTCATGACAGCCATGAACATTTGTATTGGATGACTTGAGAAGAGGAAGTATTGACAGAATTGGTGATTTGGCCAGTGTCTCAGATCTAATGATAGGTGAGACCAGGGTTTTCCTCTTCAACTATACTGTCTTATAGGAATAATGTGTCCAGTGAGGGAGATGACACTATGGATGGTGAAGACATCATAGCAATTGTGTAGTTTACAGCCTACTGATTTGCCCTTCATTGTTCTGCACAGAATCATGTCCTTCACCATAAGTAAATGAGCAGGTCACAAAGTTGGGCAATTTGTATGACTTTTCTGGTCTCAGTTTTTCCATCTATGAAATGGGGATAACGATGGCTTCCTGACAGGAATTAAAGAAACTGTGAGAACTCTTACAACATGACACATTTTTTTTTTTGCCCCACGTTCAAGGCTTCAGGGCTGACAAAAGACGGTCTTCTGCAGACAGACACTCTGAACATAGTCATGGTTTACTGATCCCGTCTCTTCTCCTTTGTTTCCTTTTCTTGGAAGGAAAGACAGAGGGTCGAAGTCCTCTATGCAACTTGCTTTGCCTTCTAAACACTAGCCTGTTAGCCTAATTGGAACACAGTTCTTAGAAGCAAACCTAGCAATAGCACATCTTTCTTACTTTTAATGTCTAATTGGCTGTAAAGTCGATTTACTAGGTCCTTTTCCACATCAAGTGTGTGGAGTGTTGTGTGTTCCGATTATCTCAATGTCCTCTTCTTCAGCCAATCTTCTTGTTACTTGAGAAGCCAATCAGACGTTTGCTCTCTGGGCATGCGCCCTGGGAGCTCTAGCCATTCCCAGTGAAGGGTAACGGCAAGCCTTCTGTTCCACATGAGCCACGGGGTGCCCTCCCACTGGAATCTCCATGTGGGTGTCCTCACCCATCTTCAGGGTAGCCATTCCCTGATCTCTGATGCCCATCTCCTACCTTGTACCATCTGTGTTAAACCTGCAGCTCAGATGGGCTTCCTCTATTCCTAAGCCAGCCACGCCTCACTGTAGGTCCCAATGCTAGCCTACGAAGCCTTTCTTACAGTATGGCCTGGTGGGCTGAAGACATACCTTGGTTCTACCCTGCTTTCCAATAGGAATGTCTCCCTTTGTTGAGCTTCAGATTGCTCTCATGTTAGGCTCAGCCTTTCTTGAGGGGGCAGCCAGGGACCAGCACCCACCTGGAAAGAGCGTCTCCTAAATTCTCCCTCAAAGATTTTTTTTTTTTTTCAACTGAAATCTCAATCCACTGCTGTGTAGGGCTCCGGCCCCTGTGAGGGTGCCTGATGCTTGGTCATCCCGGAGGGGGTGGTTGAAGGGGTTGTGCCTGTTGCTATGGCAGCACCCAGCTGAGATCATGAACCTATTTCATTTGCAGAGAGTTGCAAGATGAATCAATCTCCTCACCCACTCCTTTCCAGCTTCTTCGTGTCTCCCCACAGCCTTCTGTCATCTGTCCTCCCCACTCAACCTCAGAAGTTCTTTTTCTCAGCTCTCTCTCTCTCTCTCTCTCTCTCTCTCTCTCTCTCTCTCTCTCTCATCTACATAGCAGTTGGTGCTACTATGGTACTATGACAGACTTGTTGATATTACTTTTGGACCTACACCTTTAAACTTTAATCAGGTATCCATGGAATGTCTTTCTTCAGACATGTCCAGCCTGTTGACTGCAAGCCACATATGTCCCAGGAAAGCTATGGATATGGCCCATTGTACTTGTAGATGGCCATGGTGTTTCACAGTGTCTAAAGCTTGGATATGCCTAGCTGCTCTAACAGAATATCTGAGACTACGTGATTTTTTTATTGGATATTTTATTTATTTACATTTCAGATATCATCCCCTTTCCTCATTTCCCCTCCCTAGAAACCCCCAATCCCATCCCCCTCCTCCTTTTTGCTTTTATACCATTTTAATTACATGCAAGTTATAAAGAATAAATTTGTTTTTTGGCTCATAGTTATGGAGGTCAAAAGTGCACTGGCATTTGAGGAGGACCTTTGTCACCAGCTGTCTCAATGATCACTACATCTTCTGGAAGGGCAGAGTGCTGTGTTCTCATGTGGCAGAAGATGGGTGGGGGGCGGCAAACATGGAGGCTCCATGAAGCCTTTTTGTTACATAGCAGAATTTCATTCAGAAGGGCAGAGATCTCATAAGCTAAAACCTTCAACCAAAGGCCCTACCTCCAACATAGTCACATTGGAATTGATTTTCCAAGTCCACAGCAGGTATGTGAAAGTGTGTGTTGCTAAGGTTTAGCAGAGTTCTTATCTAGAGACTGAGTTGGGATCTAAGGCTATGCATTTCCACAAGGTCCCAGCTGGTGCTGATGCTGATGCTGATGCTCTAGGCCCAGGGTCCACCCTCTGGAACCTCTGGTCCAGGCTGAATTTCTCCAATAGGAATTGGCAGTGACTAGAATAGTTCTTTTCACTTTGATTCTAATGACTGGACCTATTCTTTCATACATCACGTATTTGCTGAATCCCTTTAAAGTGGCAGACACTGTTAGGCACGTGATATCTAGAGGCTTCTTTTTCAAGAATATATAGATATGTATAGAAGGAAGACAGTAAATATATGCTATAATGAACAATTTAGGATTCTAAGAGTAATAAAATAGAAGAGGTTTGGGAATAGGCAATTGTTTCTTTTCTCATGGAAATTAAGTATTTAGGTAAGAGTATAATTACTGGTGATTCATTCCCCCAGCTCCAAGACTGTCTAGAGAGAATTGGACTTTACCTATTTAGGTTAATATTAAAATCTAATGTTTGTAGAATATTTATTCTATTTCAGATACTGTAGCAAGCACTGCCTATGTTGGCTTTCCTGCCCTGTCACTCTGTGTAATCTCAGGAAAGTAATTCAACCATTCAGCCCTTCAACTTGCTCTCCAGAGGGAAAAAAATGGAAGTGCTAGTATCTGCCTCAGAGAATCACTGAGAAGATTGAGATTTCTTGTCAATGTGGATACAACATCTATAGAAATCACTTAATAAAATGCTGACTCTTATTTCCAATATACTCTGACCTATTGCCCTAGAAAACAAGCTACAGAATTGCCCTAGAGAGCTTCCTGTCATCCAGACTAAATCGCCAGCATTTGGCCAAGAGAACAAGGCTTGGGTTTAAGTGTGGTCCTTAGAGGATCCCAAAATATACCTGGAAAGCTCCTGTAACACCAGCCAGAAGAAGCAAGCCTCCCTGGACATTAAGGACATTGGGGTCACTGAGATGAGACCTCAGGAAGGCTTTGCAGGATGGTTGAGATTTTAAAAGTGAATTATGTGAATGTTTGGGATTGGATTGTGAAGTTGATCATTAAAAACATTTCCCAGCAAGGAGCACCTCTAGCCAGCCCTCAGTCAGGGATGTAAAAGAAGCAAACTTAGACTTACCTGGCCCTAGCGAGCCAGGGTTGGTCCTGGAGGATGTTTTCTGCCCTATTACATTTGGGGCCCAGTACCATAGGTGCTGTAGTACAGGATGAACCTTTCATAATAGGCAGTAATCATTGCTTTCTGATGTCCCTACAAAGAACTCCCTCTTCCTTGGTCTCTAAGGATTGCTGCATATTTTTCTGAAATGAGGGAGAGTTCCCTGGGTCTTTTGGGGGGTTCTCCAAGAATCATGGTCCATGCCCATGCCCAGCTAAGCTGTCTTTTCTATCTCCCTTCCCAGCTCTGCGTACAGCTGTGATTGTCACTGTGTGAGAGGAGAGTCTAGCAGTCCTGTTTTAATCCTTTCCCCAGCTCATCAGAGATAAGAGTGATAGAGGCCCTCTCCTCCAGGGAGGATTATAAGTTAGTCTTTGTGGTAAGATAGACCCAGGAAGAGCTTATTAAATGATAATCCCCAATAAATTCTCTCTAATCATCTACTACCTATGCCCTCTTAGTCATGGAAAAACCCCTACAACATTCAATTAACTCTTTGAAAGACTTTTCTCATCCCCTTTCTTCTTTTCCACTGCTTCCCTTCCCCAATTCCTGCTTGCTTTCTTCCTCCCTGCCTTCAGACTTATTTGTTTAGGGTGTGTTCATGTAATTGTATGTTCATGTGGATGTGAATGCGTGCTTTTGGGTGCTTGCATTCTTGCACATGTTTGCACATAGAGGCCAGAGATCAGCCTCAAGTGTAATTGCTCAGGTACTAATCTCTTTGAGACAAGTAAGACAGGGTCTCTTACCGGCCCCCAGGAGCTTGCTGGTTAGACTAGGTTAGCTGTCCAGAAGGCCCCAGGGATCCACCGGACTCCACTCCCTAGCACTGGAATCACAGGGGCATTGCTCAGCAAAAGCATTGCTAACTGAGCTACCAGGGCCACTCATTAAGCTTGTTAATATTTATTCTTTCAACAAACATATACTGTGTTCCTACTGAGAGCTATGTTGGGGTGAGAACTTAGACAGATCCACCTGTTCCTTGCAGTTGAGTGTGGAGCCTTGTGGTAAAGAACTGTATACTACACTCAGCAGTTACAGGAGAGAGGTAGGTTAGGTATTGGGATAAAGTACAGAAAACTCAAATGTGGTAGCCTCTGGGAAGGCTTTCTAGTAAATTTCAAGTTTTGAGTCCAAACTTCTCAGGTAGAAAAGGGGAGGCAGGCACCCCGGAGTATGGTGACAACATGAACGAAGAACATGGAGATAGGAAAGAACATGGCATTCAAGAAATTGTGGTCTTGTATTTGGCAGGTGCTGTGGAGACAACTTATACAGGGTAGGCTAGCCTCAGACACACTAGAGGCTTTGGCCAGGATAGCACAGCAGTATATTAAGGGAAGTTATATCAGTTAGAAATGATACTGTCCCCTAGCTCTGAAGACTAACAAGATCTCCCTGGCAGCAGAATGGTAGTTGTACAACTAGCCAGAGAACTGGCTGTGTCAGCTTTCCAGATTCACCAGGCTTCCGAGGCAGAGAAGAAACTGTGAAGTCAGTGTGCAGAGTTAAAACAATATCCCTTCTGGGTCGGACTCTGAGAGTCAGAAACCCTTCATCCTGCTGACATTGCTGCTGTGAATGCCTGCACCTGTAGCTCTGTTTTCAGACATCCAAGGAAAACGACACTGTTATTTCTTTCTCTTCTCCACCCACAGGCCCAGGTAACACAGCATAATGAGAGAAGAAAGAGAAAATCTAGGTGTGGGTTCTGGCTCTTTAGTGTATTAACCAGGAGATGTTGAGCCAATCCCTTAGCCTTTCATGCCTGCGTTGAGTTCTTTTATTTTCTGTCCTTTTTATTATATATTTTTTAAAGTTTGAAATTATAATGTAATTCCATTATTTCTATATTCCTTTCCTTCTTTCAACTCCTCCCATGTACCCCACTCTGTAATTTTCGTTAAAATCGTGGACTCTTTTTTTATTTACTTATTTTTACACACATACATATACACGTGCTTGTACACATGTATGTATATGTGTTTGTGTGTGTATGTGTAGGTATGTATGTGTGTTTGTATATGTGTTTGTGTGTGTATATGTATGTGTGTGTTTGTATGTGTGTTTGCATTTGTATGTGTGTGTATGTGTGTGTATGTGTGTGTAGTGTGTGTGTGTGTGTGTGTGTATTACTAAATACATTGAATATAACCTGCTCCATTCATATAATGTTATTTCTTTGTATAAGCTTTTGGGGCTGACCATTTGTTATCCTCCCGTGGGAAGACTTCTTTTTCCATCTCTCAGTATCTAGTTGCCTGCAGCTCTTTGTCCAGGGTTGAGACCTCCTATATGTTTCTACTTTCACATTAACATACTTTTTGGTGTCCTTGTTCAGTCAGATTTTGGTAGTCTTGTTGGTAAGATTTGACGGGTGTATCTTCTCCAGTATTTCTGGGAGACACAATCTCATAGCAAAGTTCCTGTTCCTCTGGCTCTTTCTGCTCCCTATTCTGAAATAATCCCTGAGCCTTAGGCGAGGAGTTATGCTATAGATGGATGAGTTGGGTCTTGGGTCTGCATCTCTGCATTTTGATCAGTTGTGGTTTTCTGTAATGGTCTCTGTCTATTAGAAAGAATAGTTTCCTTGATGAGGACTGAGAACTGTATTTATCAGTGGCTATAAGGATAAACATTTAGAATATAGCTAAGAATTATATTGATTTAGTAAAATGGCAGTTGTAGGTTCTTCTCCTCCGAGATCCATGACCTCAGTAGCCCTAGGCAGTTTGCCGTGTGTCCACTCTCAGGCTGACCTCGTTGGTGTTTAACATATAGGGTGTAGATTAGGGTCAGTGGGTCAGTATATGCTATGCCCTTGGTTGAGTGTCCAGCCCAAAGTAGAAGCTTAATGAGAGGAAGTGAAAACTACTTTTATCTTTTTAATTCTATGAAACCTTGGGTCTAAGACATAGGATAATATATGAAGATGTTTTAATGATTTTCTTAGTGTCCCAGGTGGAGTATCTGCCTTTGGACAACTCATGTGTGTTCTTGTGATACTCATTGTCTTTGACCATATCACATCACTCCTGGATGAACTAGAAAGTTTACTACAAGTAGTAAACACGCAAAGGAATTCATTCCACCATCCTCAGATTGGGGAAATAATGACCATTATTATTATTCTCAGTACTCTGTTTCAGATGTGTACCCCAAGTGAATAGAAATGTTGAGTTGAATTGAGCTTTATATACATCTTCGAGGCAAGGGAAGAATCAACATGAATTTCTATGAGGGCAGCGTCAGAGTGAACCAGAGAGTATAAACTCAATGGATGAGAAAAGAACACTGGGAAGTAGTGGATTAGAACTTGGGATGGAGGGCAAAGCGAATGAGCTGGAATGGGAATAGATGTCTCACATGGACACCTACTGAAAGGATGAATACCCCTTTAGGTAGTCATTGGGCACAGCAGTTAGAGACAGTTATAGGACACTGGTGATGTGCACCAGGCTTCTCACAAGTAAAGGGGACTAGCATTTAGACTCTGACTACCCCTAAATTCCACAGTGGCCACCAGAAGGGAAGAAGTGGTACCTTGTGCATCCTTGTAGCCCAGTACTACAGGTATGGGAAACTGATCTGTCATCACATCTTAGAGAGTTTCAGCTAGGTCTTCTCATGTCTCAGGTGATAAGCAGACATTCATTCTTGCATTCATTTATCATAACATCAGTGAGAGTGAAATCTGAGCATGCTATCCAGAGATGTTGGCTCAAGTCCTGAAGAACCAAAAACTCATGAGCCTTGGACCCTTGCTTTCAAGCTGTTTTCCTTCTATTAATTAATTTATTAATTTTACATACCAATTGCAGTTCCTCTCTCCTCCCAGAACCCCATATAGCCTCTTCTCCCCACTTGTCCTCTTCTCCTCTTTGAATGGGGAGCCTCATCCCTGGATATCAATCAACGTGGCACATCAAGTCACTGCAGAACTAGGGATATACTCTCTCACTGAGGCCAAGCAAGGCGGCCTAGTTCTTATTGAAAAGCAGGTTTTCCTGGGGCCACAAAACCCAAAAGTGATTGCCCTGGAGTCTCTTCAGGAAGCCAGCAAGGCTAGCCAGCATCAGCATCACCTAGGGTTTGGTGCACAATTGTTAATTAACCCAGATATCTTCCATAATAAATTAATTTACCTTCTGTTCAGAATCTGGAGAGAAGGAAGAATGAAAGCCAAGGCAAATGATTATCCTGATGCCTTTTTTTCCTTGGGTGTCTGCTCTTATATACTGTGCTAAATATTTGAGTCAGCTGTATGTCAACAGAGATGCCATTTTGCAAGTGATCTATTTATTTCCAGAGAAGGAAACTCATATAGGCCTGTGAAGCAGAAGAATGTCAGCAGATTTATAACCTTTTATTAGTCAATACTATTATTGAGAGTCTCTTGTTTGTAGAGATATTCCTTGGCACGGGTAGAAGTCCATGCAGAAATATGAGATCAGGTTCTTTCTCAAAAAAGCATTTAGCCCTAATGGGAAGAGAGGGACAATATGTAAATGTGACAGAACAAAACACATTTTTAAAAGATCTATAAGTGAGTGTGACTAAATGCTGAAGTATAGCACTTAATGCTGACGTTCCAATCGCAGGTGGGTGTTTTCCTCCTGACTTAGCCTTCGTATGGATACCAAAGCCCTTGACTACTACTTTCCTTTCTTATTGATTTGATGCACAGTTCCTACTCAGACACGTTGAATGAATACATATGCTATGAGGTATACCTAATTGCTGATGGAAATCCTGGAGTGGTGTACTTAGGAAAAGCCTGGGGGAGAGTCTCCAAGTATGAAAGGATCCAAGATCTGATAGAACCAGGAATAAGGGAGGGAGCAAAAACAATAGGACTCTTGGAGAATGGCAGATCTGTATAGTTCAGGCTATCAATGAGAGTCCCCTATAGCCTGATTCTTCTTGTCTTATATTGCCTTCCTTGCTACTGCTGATGTAACCATTGGAAGATTCATCATTATCATCTATCTCCCTTCCTTGAAATGCCTTTCTTTTAATTTGCCATTAGGAACTTCCTTTTTTCCAAATCCAGATGAAAGCAAAGTCCCCCAAAACTTTACTTGATATCTTTACCGTCTTTGTTTAAATTGCAACATTCACAGTCTGATGTCAGTAGCCTTGACCTTGAGCAGAGGTGTCTTCCTCATGCCCTTAAACCTTATAGAATTCCCAAATAAAATCTTGTGACAAGACTAATTCCATAGGAAATAATAATGGGACGTGTGGCCATATGTAAGATTAAGTACCAAAGAGAATATGTAGAATAGGAGGGCTTTGCAGAGTGATTTGGAAGTTAGGAGCCTGGTACTCTAGTTCTACTTGTGTATATGTAAGGCTTAGCTGTACTCTTCATGACAGTTATTGACAGTGCAGGCCAATGGAAAGAAGTTAGTTGCACCAAGCTCAGGTAGCTTGGCTGACTGTACTCCACAGAGAGCCTCAATTATTTACAGCAGCTCCTGGCTCAGGCAGGTGCTACCCTGGGACTTGCTTGTATGTACTTGGCATGTTTATGAAATCTGCTCTAGGACCTGAGACATAATAAGACAGCTTGCCTCCTGGAACTCACTAGCAGCTTTCTGTCTGCTCTCCTCCCACCTGCTTTCCCATTCTCCTCTTGCTGGGGGCCGGGAGGATAGCTGATGCTTTCCAGTGGTAGGATCCCATTTGTGTTTGTTTTCTCTTAGAACAGTGGTTCTCAACCTTCCTAATGCCATAACCCTATAATACAGTTCCTCGTGTTACAGTGGCTCCCAACCACAAAATTATTTTGTTGCTACTTCATAACTGTAATTTGCTACGGTTACAAATTGTAATGTAAATATCTGATATGCAGGATGTCTGTTATGTGACCCATAAAGGGATCATAACCCACAGGCTGAGAACCACTGTCTTAAAGATGGTAACAATATGGATGCAATTGATTTCAGGCATTGTGATGCTACTGGATAAAGAGAGTCAGATTCTCGAGAAGCTGAGTCACTATGGCTCTGGACTGTGGACACAGGTCCTTCAGTAATTTGCCTGTGTCCTCAAAGGTGTCATTATGCTTCTTGGGGGCTTCAGTTTCTTCTAGAAAATGATAGATTGGGCCATGTAAACTCATAATTTTCTTCCTGGTATGCAGGAAATCAGCTTCAATAATACATGGGTGGGATTCAGAATATCCAACAGCTTATAAGCTACACTATTCATTGTCTCATTTTCCTAAAACATGGGGTGGCAAAGGCATACAGTGGCTCTGTTGCTAGAAATGTCACAAAACAGCTGTGATTCAGGTGCTGCCAGCCTGCTAACATTAGTCAAAGCCCTGGTAAGGATGGTATAAAATGTCTCAAGTCTGATTCCTTAGAAATTGACTCTGGGATAGAGGTGCCTACTGAAGACATTATAGAGGAATCAATACTAGGAGATCCCTGGAAGAATGGGAGAAAAGTAGCTAGGTTGGGGAAACTGAGGCAGAGATGTGGTCTCAGAAGTGTTGGTATCAGCCTTGTTCCATAGGCAACTCCAAGTGAGAATGTATCACTTGAGTGTTCCATCCAGCCTGACAGAGGATGGACCATCAATGCTGTTTCAGTTGAGGCAGCTCATGGCCACTGGTCCTCCCATTATCACCACAAGAGTATGATGTTCATGGTGAGGCTGGTCTTTCAGCCAGGGACAGGCTTCTGAGGGAGGCGCCAAGAATGAGGCCAGTGTGAGAGCTATTCATAGATAGCACCCATAGCAGCTGGGGATGAGTATTCTTGTAGGTTATCAGTAGAAAGCCTGTCTGTCACACCCAGATCACTGACTCCCATGGGTGGTTTAACATATGGAAGAGAGCATTCACCTGGCACTAACCAATGATGAGTCCTGTCAGGTGGATAGTTATAGAAGTCAAGATTTGGTTACATTTAAGATAGGAAAATGGTACTGGGAAGAGACCCAAGGGCTATTGGATACTGCTGTAGTAATGTACAGTTTGGAAAGATTCATCTAAGAGGTAGCCTGCATTATTTATTTATTTATTTATTTTTTGGTTTTTCGAGACAGGGTTTCTCTGTGTAGCCCTGGCTATCCTGGAACTCACTCTGTAGACCAGGTTGGCCTCAAACTCAGAAATCCGCCTGCCTCTGCCTCCCAAGTGCTGGGATTAAAGGCGTGCGCCATCACCGCCTGGCATAATTTTTTTTATATATATTTCAGAATATCTGCATGGGATTGGGCAGGAGGAGGTACTGCAAGACAGTATCATTGATTCAAAGAAGGCACTCCCTTCCCTTCTTCTACACCACACCTTGCTTTTATTCAAAGAATTCTTTCTCTATGACACATTGTCCCCTTTTTGTTGACCAGAGTGAATCCACCACCTGCCTGAGCACTCCACGGTCCCTTCACAACACTGACCTTATTTGGAATTATACTTTTCTGTGTGTTTATCTGTTTACTCAGTCATTCCCTATTATACTACAAGCTCCATGGTGGCCAAGACTGTGGCTGTTTTGCTGTTAAAATTTACTCCTTAGCAGGTAGTTCATGAATGCATAGGATGAAGTCATTTGAGTTCCAAAGCAGAGCATCTAAGTCCCTGGGGGTAGGATGGAGCCTCTCATGCTAGAAGGGAAGGACAAGGAGGAATAGTTACTTAGTGAGGAATAGTCTACCTGGTTCAGGACTGAGACAGAAGGAATTTGTTGAGAAAGCGCATCTGTATTCACATTTCACAACCATGTTCCTTGTCTTAAGAGTGTTTAGCGTTGGCTGAGACAAATGGTCTGTCTCTTTTGGCAGGCTGGTAGCTGCTCCACCACCTTCCAACCTGAGCTATTAGTAATTAGTGAAACTGAAGATCTCTAATTAAGATGGAGCCCCGAGGCCAGAGGCGTTTGGTCTGAAGCTGTTTTTATCTTTCCATGCAAAACATTTGGAAATCCTGGAGACATTTTCATTTGTCACAACTCAGGGATTCCCACTGGTATCTGTTAAGTGGAGGCCAGGGCTGTGCTAACACCTGACAGAGATACGTAAAACCCTGACAGAGAATCCCCCTGACCTCAAGTGGAAGCTGTGCTTCAGCTAGGGAAGCCTTCTGCAATTTGGCTTGGGTCTTCCAGCCTCAAATTTGGGAATGAGGGGTTCCCCCAAAGACTGTTTCTAAAGAATCCAGGAACCTGTTCTTTCTTTCCCAATACTTTCAGCCATAAGTATGTCATGGATAGTTCAGCCTTTCTGTTCAGAGCTGCTCTGAGAAGCAAGAACATGACCGACAGGTACTTTAGCATGCTTTCCACAGAGCCTGATAGGACCCTGTA
This sequence comes from Arvicanthis niloticus, assembly GCF_011762505.2. NCBI lineage: Eukaryota > Metazoa > Chordata > Mammalia > Rodentia > Muridae > Arvicanthis > Arvicanthis niloticus. Next base: position 41,683,207 of record NC_047667.1, on the reverse strand, counting down.
AGAGTTCTGAACATGCGACCTCTGACAGGAAGAACTATCGGGCCCCCTTCTTCTTGCTCTTTCCGTTCCTATCTTTCTCTCCAGTCTGGCTCCTCCTGCCCTATCTTCGTGCATCTCTCCCACCCCACCCCCGAAGATTAATGTGATAATTGCCATGTGTGCCTGTTTACACAGGGAGTGGGTGAGCTTACCACCCTCAATCAGGCAGGTTCCCAAAGAAACGCATTCTAACGATGTCAGGACTGGTACCGGCTGAGCACTCCTGTGCAGGTGGGCTGCCACCCCCAAACTTCTTTCTCTGTCTGTCATCACCATTGTCACATGCACATGTGCATGTGTGTGCCATTCAGCGAAGCGACAGGTGAGAAAGAGGAGGAACAGCTAGACTGGCATCAAGAGAAGGGCCAGGCAGAGAAATTGCTGTGCGTTGTAGGTACATCAGCCCATAAAGTAGAGGACAGTGAACCAAGGAAAAGCGCGCTCTCTCTAATAGCTCCCATACGGTAGGCATGCTAGGGTGCTTCAGAGAAAAGCAAATGGCGAATGAGGAAAGGGTTCAGGAGAGCCAGTGCACTTGATCAGAGGCTGGGAAGTTCACGTGAGGCTGTTTGCAAACTGGTGAAGCCAGCAGAAACCAGCAGAACCAGTATGCTTTCACCTAAATTGGGAGCTTTAGAACAATGGAAGGTGATGGTACAGCTCTTAGACCAAAGCCAAATAAGAGCCACAAGTCCTTGGGAGGTCACTTGTACAAGTCCCAAGGTCAAGTTCAGCTGGCATTCTAATGGCCAAGGTCAGGAGAATAGCATCTGTCCCTGAAGAACAAAGCATCAATGTGAGGTTTGAGCTTGTCATATGAGTGACTCCACCTTCTCATTTCTGCTATACCCATCTCATCTCTAGCAAGTGGGAGGCACCTATAATCTGGTTGAGGTATCTTCCGTACTTGGGACTCTGATTCACAAATTTTCTCTGGGTATGATATATCACACAGACCAAGCTTTTGTCAGCCGCTCAGACATCCCTCAGTCCAAAGCTCATCACTGTGGCAAGTGTTGCATAGGTGTGAACTGAAGAGAATGCTGTTCTCTAGGTAACAGTCATTGCAGGGAAGGGCCTGATTCATAGTTGTTTCCCATTGGCAGTCTGGGTGGTGAAGATGCTCCTGTGACACTCTGACTGGGGCAGAGACTAGCAGAATAGATTTTGGAAGCTATAGGCTCATGTGCCAGGATTTTATCCAAAGACCTTAGCAGGGCTGTCTCATGTTTTAAAGTTTAAAAATAAGATTTGAGTATCCAATATACAAAAGTTGCCTGTGAGCATCATAAGAGTCACAGATACAATGAAGAATGAAAAGGAAAGCTCCTACTTTTCTCCAGACTGTGGCCTCCCATCCCCTCTAGAGAGAGTCACCTAGACAGAACAAGAGAATGACCATACTCTATGGCCACACTGCCAATGGTATCCTGACTCACAGTATCAGGATGCTTGATGTCTTCAGAGTTGTTGATTGCTTCATTTTTAAGTCTCAAAATATACACACTAAAATATAGACATCTCTCCTACACTGGACAATTTTAAGTTTTTAATAATGATGAATCAGAAGGAGACGAAAGCTCCATTTAGCATCTGAAAGAACCTTGCCATTTTGAAGGAGGGAATCGTGAGCAGAGTCCTTTGCTTGCCCACTTTCTGATGAGGAATGTCCCCTTCATCCATTGGCTATTGGACCACAATAAACATGTGAAGGAGTGGGAAGCCACTCGGCCAGAAAAGGTAGAGGAAGAAGGGCAAGGAGTTAGGAGTTGAGCTTGAGCGTGGAGGGGACTCAGCAATGATGTGAGAAATGGCGGGAAGGCGCTGTCAAGCTTCTCTCCCCTGTAGGACCTTTTAAGCTGTCAGTCAAATTTTCCTTAACCCCCAGAGCATCACGTTGCTAGGGCTGATGTCTTCACGGCTCTTCATTTCCCCCTTCTCTTCCTCATCTTCCTTTTTCTTCTTCCAGGATGCCCCATTACTGAAGTACATGACATGTGTAATTCAGAGAAAATTCCACAGAGGGAGAAAGTGTTACCAGAATGGATTTGTATTGGTCTATTTTTAACATGCGAGTCATCTTATTTAAAGTGTGGCCATTTATTAATTAATTAGCTCTGTGTGTGCCAAAGTCTTTGTCACATTCCAGATATTAAAATATTCAGATAGTTAAAAGTAAACCCCAAGCATTCTCAGCCAACTCTGGCTGGACCCGTACTGTTTGTCATGTGTGTTTTGTAGAGGAATTAGGAAGGATATTTCAGAGTCCTCAATAAGGGAGATTGTCTTATCTTTGTGTCATGAAATATATTCTCTGATGTATTGATAGATTTTCTTTGACAAAGAAGGTTTCACCACCAAGAAAGTTAATGAAATGGCATAGTGAAGTAAGTGCTACATCTTTTCCACCGTTCTCACTAGCAGTGAGTCATAGATAATCTGACGTTTCCCTAACTTCCTCTGGTTACCAAACCCATTTTCCATAAAATGCCATCCTTGCCTTCTACAAATCACGGCAATGCAGAGTACACAATGTTTTACACAGTTATATAGGTCTCACTCTGTCGCCATCCTAGCTGCCTTTTAACCATAGCTCAGTGTGAGATCAGAGATATCTCAAAAACCACAATTTCAACATCACCACTGCTGATATTGACACTTTTAGAAGCAGCTGAGCTCTGATCTGGGTGCTTGGTGTAAATGTAGTCCCCGCTGCCAAAGAACACCGTAGGGGACAAGTGAAACCATGAAGTAAACAGATTGTATTTGTCTGGAGCCACTGGTGAACCACTGAAGTTACCAAGGCTTTAAAGAACATTTGACTCCCCATGATCAGCTACAGTGATCAGCAATCTCTTCCTTAGCTCACAGCAAGGCACTTGCCAGTCATCTCGGTCACACCCACCTGCCCTGGCCTTCACACCTCCACTTGACTCTCAGCTTCTGGTTCTGCTGCATCTTCCTTCTGATGATGAGACATGACTTTCTCTGAGATTTGCCCTGTGTCCTCTCTAATTGTATCTAACCAAGACTGGGTTAAGCCAAAGACCTAAATTTCAGACACTAAAATGGGCAGGACTTTGTTCCATACAGTTTAATTTTTTTTCTTATAGTTTGTTTGTGTCAAATGTTTAGTCAACTTTATTCCAGTGATCTGATTTTGTGATCAGTGCAGGGCCAGAACAAAAGGCACAAGTTTGCCAAAAGGACTTGGGATTATTTTTTAAAATTAATTTATTTATTTTAAACTCCAAATTTTATTCCCCTCTTGGTCCACCCTCTGAATGTTCCACATCCCATACCTCCTCCCTGCCCCCCTGTCTCCACAAGGATGTCCCCACCCCTCATCCCACCAGATTGCTAAACTCCCTGGGGCCTCCAGACTCTTGAGGGTTACTTGCATCTTCTCTGACTGAACCGAGACCCAACAGTCCTCTCCTGTATATGTGTTGGGGGCCTCATATAAGCTTGTATATTCTGCCTAGTTGGTAGTCCAGTGTTTGAGAGATCTCGGGGGTCCAGGCTCTGGTCCTCCTACAGAGTTGCCCTCCTCAGCTTCTTCCAGCTTTTTCCTAATTCAACCACAGGGATCAGCAGCTTCTGTTCATTGTTTGCGTGCAAATATCTGCATCTGACTCTTTCAGCTGCTTGTTGGGTCTTTTGGAGGGCAGTCATGATAGGTCCCTTTTTGTGAGCACTCCATAGCCTCAGTAATAGTGTCAGGCCTTGGGACCTCCCCATGAACTGGATCCCACTTTGGACCTGTGGCTGAATTTTTTTTTTCCTCAGGCTCTTCTCCATTTCCATTCCTGCAGTTCTTTCAGACAGGAACAATTCTGTGTCAGAGTTTTTGACTGTGGGATGGCAACCTCCTCCCTCACTTGATGCCCTGTCTTCCAGTTGGAGGTAGGATCTATAACTTCACTCTCCTATTGTCTGGCATTTCATCTAAGGTCTTCCCTTTGAGTCTTGAGAATCTCTCGCCTCCCAGGTCTCTGGTGCATTCTGGAGGGTACCCCCAACCTCCTACCTCCTTAGGTTGCCTGTTTCCACTTTTCTGCTGGCCCTCAGAGCTTCAATCCTCACCCAATACCAGACCAGGTTCCCCTCTTCCCCCCACCCCAGTCCACTTTCCCTCCTTGTCCCTCCCTCCCTCCCCACTTATGATTGCTTTCTTCTGCCTCCCAAGTGGGACTGAGGCTTCCTCACTTCGGTTCTTCAGCTTGTTGACCTTTTTGAGTCCTGTGGACTGTATATTGGGTATTCTGTACGTTTTTATTAGCTAATGTTCACTTATTAGTGAGTACATACCATGCATGTCCTTTTGGTCTGAGTTACCTCACTCAGAATGATATTATTTTTAACTGGAGATTTGACTGTCCAGAGACAGCAGCCATAGTCAATCCACAGATATGTTATGTGGCTTGACATTAGAATGGAAAAAAATGAGACAACTGGAGAGGAAAAAATGATTGGGTTACAGAAGGCCACAGGAAACATGAGGACGATCACTTTAAAACATTTTCAGGGTTTAGTAGTAAGGAAAAAGAGGCACATAGAAGGGATGGACCGATAATATGTTGCCACAGATGCTCTGAGTTCTGGGTTCAATTTTATTAAGTCAGCACATTAGATTTAGGTCTGGCATTTGATCTTGATGGACCTGTTTCCCCCAATGAATTAGGGACAAAATATCCATTGTGGGTTTCAAATGGATATTGAAAGTGTTTCATGAAGGGTTGGGTTAGGGAGAAAGTTCAAAGGTCTGCATACAGGAAGTGCTAATCCAGAAAATCCCTTTGGAAAAACTTGAGCATGGGAATCCAATGAACAAGAACCCTTTGTTGAGAGACAAGGGTGTTAGAGACAGCACCTCAGTATTCTTTGAGTTCAATTTCAAGAGTCTCATAGGATATGGCAAGTCACCCTTCTTCAGTTCTGGGTGCCTCAACATCTCTGCATCCAACTTGGAGACAGGAATCCATAATCTATATTTCTGTGCTTCCCCTTCCACCCACACCTCTCTGTATCAGCAAGAGTTAGGGGATGATGAGAAAGGTTGTGAGACATCTGAAGATCTCCTACCATCATTCTGCAAATGTAGACATAGTCCTTGTTCTGTCCAGGGATTTGCTGAGGCTAGACCTGGGCCAGCTCTGTAGTACCAAATTGTGATCAGTAAACAGTCATCCCCAGAGCTGGGCAAAATAAACATGAACCTAATTCCTTGTAAGCAGCCCTACTAAGGGCTTTGCTAACACCCATTGAAGAGGGTGATGAGTACAACCTGCCCTTGTTTTTAAAATATCTATCTAGCTTAAGAGTACGAAGGTTGAGAATAAATGTTACCAAGAATTATAAAGCCAGTTCACCTTTTTATAACCTTGGAAAAAAATTTTTTTTGGCTTTTTCTCATTCAGGTTTTATTTCTTCCAAGTAAGGGTGTTAGAATTCTCCCACTCAGGATATTACAGAGATGCTGATGCGACCTTCAGTAGGCACAGGGCAAAATGTGAGTTGTCTTACAATAAAGTGGAGTGAGGATGGGGGCGAGGTAATGTTGAACTGTATCTCACCGTGATTGTTACATCATTGTCTGTATGAAACCGCTGGAATGTAGGCCTTGCTCCTGGGATGGCTTTAAATATTAAGAAACCGTTTTTGTCTCTTGCAGACCAATGATGCCTTAGGAGCCACCTGGAACTGGCTGTACTTTATCCCCCTCATCATCATCGGATCCTTCTTTGTTCTCAACCTCGTCCTGGGAGTGCTTTCCGGGTAAGCCAGACGTTTCGCTCTCCTTTTGTGAGCTGCTAACTGGGGGCTCATGCCTCCTGATGGATGATAGGTTCACTCACTTACCCGTCAATCACTTCAAAGACACTGGACAGAGCCTTGTACCAATGTTGTTCCAGGTGAGTCAGCGCAGTAGCAGATGACTGTTTTAATCATCTCAATTAGTGTTAGACATCACAACAATCTATATGCCGTGCACAGTTATGAACACAGCACCTTGTGAGTTCATTTGCCCATCTATATCTCCATCCAATAACTCTATGTCAAGCACTGTGCTGGTTACTATGGATACGTAGTTAAGGAAGATATAGATTCTATTCTCAAAAAATAAATTTAAAAACATTAAAATGCTTGCTTTGCAGTATATCAGGCATCACATCTCATGTTTGTGACTCGAATTCATTTATACCAGTTTATATTCCTGGTGTCTAACATGTTTTGCAGAGATGCTTTTGTCATTCGAATTGGGGAGTAAAAATTTTGTTTTTACTGACCAGTGTGAAATATAATAATTTGTTTGGGAGAAAGAACAAATCTGTGCAGTCTAAAGTCATTAGAGATAGTTTCAAACAGGACTGGGAATTGCATGAGGTATAAGATATGTGTGAGAATAACTTAGGAAAACAAAGTACAGGGAGATAAACACTCTAGTAAAGATAGAGAACAGGGCATTGTATGGAATAGGAAGAGGCTAAAATGTAATATTTTTAAGATGGCTCAGTCTAGGGAAATATTTTATAAAATACTATCTTTTACTAAATAAAGTTGAGATGATGGTGATGGTGATGATAATGGTTTTGATTATGTTAGTGATGATGGTGATGATGATGATGGTGATGATGACGGTGATTTTGTTGATTGGTGTGAGTCCTTCGAATGATAGTGTGTAAAGTGGTCTTCATGCTTACACATAGCTTGAAACAAGTTGGTGGCTTTTGGGAAAGTCTATGAATAGAGGAAATGCACACTAAGTATGTACAAGAACAAAGAAACTGAGAGGCATGACAGCAGATGAGACTGAGCCCAAGAAAGGGTTGGGAATTAGAGACAGCAAATATTCCTGGGAGTCAGAGTGTACATGCTATTAAAAACAAGAGATTGATTAGAAGTCATACCACCTGCTCAGTCTCTAGATCATACTGGCCAAGTATCTGCCCCTGTTTAGCCACACCCCTAATCATATTAGGGAACTATTCTCTGTCAAGGTCTAAGCCATCAAAGGTTGGACCAATAACACCTGCTGCATCTTAAGGTGGTCTTGACATTGTCATGGAAACAAGAGGCCTAAGTGACAGTCCCTAAGCTGAATGTCAGTTCCCCAGCCCACTTCTGTTTTCTCAGAAAAGCAACCGTCTGACAATAGTTTAGAGAATTCTTCTGAGGGGAGTCTGTCTTAAAAGAAAAAAAAAAACTCTGTTTGACAGTCTGGTGAGGTTAGGGAAACAGGTTCCAGTTCCATCACCCCCTCCCCCCCCCCCCCCGAAAGCTCACCCTGTTTATTCCCTATGGCTATTACAATAAACATCACTATCCGGGTAGCATAAAATGGATGGGCATTTAATTCTCTGGTAGCTTTTGAGTTACAAGTTCCAATCTGGCAGGCCTGTGCTCCCTCCAAGGGCTGAAGAGAATCATTTCTTCCTTCTCCTAGCTTTGGTAGATCCAGGCATTTCTTGGAATATCATCCTGCCTTCACATCACCCCAGTCTCTGCTTCAGGGCTGACATGGCCTCTTCCTCTCCAGGGTCTGTCATCTCCCTCTTTCTTGCTCTTATAAGGATACTTGTGATTTGATTTAGAATCACTGGATAATCTAGTTTGATCTCATCTTCTGAATACACTTAACTTTGCTATATCTGCAGACTCTTTTTTTTCCCAAATAAGGTAACACTCAGGAGTTCCAGGAATTAGAATATGAATGGTCTTTCGAAGCCGGTTGCCACTCACCCACTGCACTGACACACCACAAGCCCCAGCCAAGGATGTGGAGTTTTCACTGCCCTGCTCATAAGTGTGGGCACACAGCCAGGGATCATCAGCATTTGAGGAAAATGCCCAGTGTGAAAGTCCCTAGGCAACTTAATAAGTAGACATGAGACTTGGGTGAGTGTGAGCAGCTCAGGTAGTAAAATCATACACAAAAATTTATAATTCATACACAAAGTAATAGCTAATTACAAAAGGGTATTGAGATGAAGAAGGGCTGTGGGAACTCTATGTAACACGTACTTGACATGAAAGCAGTACAAAGTTGAGTTAATGTAAACATGTAATCAAACCAAAAAGATAGTAAAGTTGGAGTGTGAAATTAAGGGTACTGCTTAGAAAGTCTGGTCTTGGGAGACAAAGACAGAGAGAAACAGAAAGAGACAGAGAGACAGAAAGAGACAGAGAGAGAGACACACACACAAACACACACATACACACACACACACAGAGTGAGAGAGAGAGAGAGAGAGAGAGAGAGAGAGAGAGAGAGAGAGAGAGACTAATAGACTCAAAGAGTAAGGAATGGTGACAGGAGCTCATAACCCCAGCACTTGAGAAGCAGAAGCAGGAAAAAATCACATCCTGAGCTACAGAGTAAGACCTTGTTTCAAAAATATTTACAATTGATCCAACATTTTAGTAAGAAAGTTTAATAAAGAGAACAATGAAACAGGAAGAAAGAATTAACATAGAAAACTATGAGGGAAGTTTCTAAAACAAAAGACTCACCATTGCCAGATTTAAATAAAAGAGTTGACTCCTATGCAAAGATGTTATTTCCAGTGTATTTCTTGGCAGTGGGCATGGGAAGCATCTGGGTGTCCCAAGCTGGGCGATCAGATAGATAGCTGTTGGATGCACCTGTTGGCATATGCTGTAGCAATTAAGAGCAGCAGATACTGTGTACACATGGACTAGATTGTATCTTAAGGATGTTCCAGTGAAAACAAGGAGACAATGTGATATGTTATCACATTTGTGTATAAAGCACAATGTTGGTAAATATGTTTAAATGTAAAGTTATACATTTAGCAATATTGTAACAGCTCGTGTGATCATGTGATAGGATGTGGCTGTGTAAATTAACCATCAAAATACCCACATGGTAAAAGTACACTCGACAAAGGGAAACCACACCAAGGTAAATTGCCAGGAACTTCAGATCATCAGAGAAAAGAATGTTCTGAGAGCTTCTAGCCATTGGGTACATGGTTACTATTTGGCTATAAGGAATCAGAATGCCAGTGAGCTTCTCAGTGGCAACACTTAAAATCGGAAAGCAATATAGAATTTCCTAAACCGTCCTAACAAAAAATGACCTTCAAGAGCAAATGCTCTAACTACCCAGAGTGCAGTTACCTGTATGGACAGAATAAGGACATTGTCAGGTACCTTTGGGGGAAAATCTTGATAAAGAATACAAGTCACTAAGAATAAGGAAGCATGTAAGACAACAAGGCATGGAGTTGGGAGATGGCTCAGAGGTTGAGAGAGGACCATGTGGCAGTTCACCAATATCTGTAAACTCTACTCCCAAGGGACCTGGCATCTACAGGCTCTGGACACACACACACACACACACACACAGCACAAACATATATGCAGACAAACAGTAACACACATAAAATAATAAAGTGACTCTCAAAAAAGCAGAAATGAAGAAAAAAAGCATGGTATTCATGCACACAAGTGGGTCAGTAGAAGACAAAGACAAAGGGATTGAGCTCCAGTATTATAGTGAAATGGAATTAGGGTATAACTCTCAGTGACCTAGAGGGCATCAGCATCTGACTAACATAGGGCAACAGAGGTCCTAACATGCTATCTTTAGAAAACAAGTGAAACTAATATATGCCCCGATGTGTTGTATTTTGAAGGGTTCTGTGATTTCTTTTGGTCCAACACACACACACACACACACACACACACACACACACACGTACGCGTGTGCATGCATGCACACACACTCACACAATCATGTATTCACTCTCTTTCTCTAGGCATCTGTGTCTCCTCTCCCCACCCCATTACCCCAACTTAAGTACTTAATTCCACAACATGCACAAGTATTACTTCTAAAGCAATAGAAACACAGCAAGTTCTCTGTGTAGCTCAGCTGCCAACCTGGTTTCCATTGTTGATACTGAAGCCTGAGCTAGCCTCTCACAGTGTTGCAATTGCCTTTATAAGATTGGGAGGGAGGTTGAGCATGGGGACAGGAATAGGGTATCAAAGATCAAAATCTTAGGTTCCACAAATCATTAAGTGGCTTCTAAAATTGAAAGATAAAGAAATAGCAGTGTCTTAAGTATAATATTTAGAAAAAATTGAAATGAATACCAGAAGAAACAGAAGAGTTGAAAGCGGCTGCCTCTGGAGAGGGAGATTCTGGAGTCAGGAAAGGTGAGAGAGAGGGCTGCTATTTTTTCATTGCAATCCTTCAAGAATTGTTTGACTTTTAAAGTTCTATGTGCAGTTCTTTGAGAAAAACCAAAACCTTAAATTTTGAAGTAAAATGATTACAAAACAAGTAGGATGGATAGACAGACTAGGGGCACCTATCTAGTGCCAGCATGGTAGGACTGACATGGAGGGAACAGACACAGGATGATCAACAAGGAAGCAACTGTGCCAGTCCGACTGTGTCAAACTATAAAACATGGCAGAACTCTGTAAAATGGGCAAGGAGAAGAAAGGCAGACACTGGGAAGGAGTTTGGAACAGTGTGAATATTTGGTTGGAGCCAGTTCTGTGACTATCAACTCTCCTCTGGCTGGGAGACCATCTTCAGTCAGAAGATGCCATGCTACTGGTCTGGCCAATGCCTCTTTACTACCTGAAACCTAGGAAGTGGTGTTGGCAGCTGGCAACAGCTGGTGTCAGAAATAAATTCTGACATTTAAAGGAGTGTTAACAAGAGGGACCTTGCAAGCTGCGCCTGAACTACTTTTGCCCTGGTTTCATTTCTGTGTTCTGGTGCTGTATACAATTCTCAGTATTTGGAGGATTTTCACTGGTGACTACAGAAGGCTTGGTATCACTGGGTCCGGTGGATAGGAGGGGTCATGGGCTTTCTCTGCTGCCTGATCTGTGAGCCCTGGCCTCTAGAAAGGATGAAACCTCTCCTTGGAGTGGGGCTTTGCTTGGCATTCATAGGTTGAGCCACCTGAGATATAGCTTTGAACATTTTGTCTCCAGGGAACAAGCTTCTGTGACCTGTGAGAATGCCGAATGTTATGTGCCAGTGTGATTCTAGGAGTGGAGAAACAGCAATTTCTGTTTAGAACTAGAAGGATGATACACATGCCTCCCTACATCGAGTCCCTTGGACATCAAGTATGGCAATGACTGAAAGCCCCATCCCCAGAGGTTGAGACACTGATGAAAAACTGTGAGGTGTGTTCGCTGGCTTCATATTTAAAAGGGAAAGATGGATAGAAGCATTGTAGCATTTTTACGTGTCTCAGAGGAAATAGGATTTGATGAAAACCATTAGCTTAGGCTTGAAGAGAAGCAGAGCTTCTTGTCTCCATGGCAACAAACTAGGGCTGCATAAGCACATCCTGAAGTGCTGTCAGGGGCTACAGGGCAGAAAGCTCACACAAACAGACAATGACCCTGAGCTATTCCAGCATCTCCACCTATTGCTTCCAGGGCTTGTGAGAGAGAAAGATAAGTGTAGGAGACAATTGTGCTATCTCCAAATAGGGACAAGGAAGTTAGGCTAAGGACTACTTATAGATATACTGGGGGCCAGTGAGAAGCCTCACGTATGTAAAATGTCTTGTAGTTTTCAGAGCACCTTGCTTCCAAGATCGTATTCATTTCTTGCCACAGCTCAGTGTGGGCTCACAACATCTTTAAAGATGGAGAGAAGAGCTGAAGAACTGATCTCCAGCCAGTTCTTGTCAGAGGTAGGCCAGAGGTCATAGTTGCTCAAACTTTGGTTAGGTGCTATTCTTATTATTCCAGGTGGTCTTCAGAAAAGCTTCCCAGAATGTTGTCTTGGCCACAGTACAAAGTGTAGGTTCAAAATTTAATGCATACATGCATTGGTCACTGCTTATTCTTAACACACTGCTCTCCATATGTGCAATGTGACCTTGTACATATAAAGAAGAAGATGCCAAAACCCACTGGCAAGAACCTTTTGCTCTAAGGACTGATGGAAAGAGGTGAACTGCCAATATGAGAGGAAAGGTTCTTCTGGTTGCATCTCTTCAATGACTAGAATAGCTTCCATAGGAAGCAAAAGGACAGGTGCCTAGCTTGCTGCCAGCTTATTTACTGGCTGGGTTTAACAATCCCATGTCATTCATCAAACATTTGTTTAGTATTTGCTGCACAAAAGACACCTTGTTCTTGGGTTGCAAAGATGAATAAGACAAAAGTGATTGTAGATTAATGAAGGAAATAATTTAAGACAGCTAATTGATTGATGTTCCCAGGATTTGTTCTTTCAAAGTGTGCCTGAGCCACATAAAATTGCATTTCCTCCAGTTTTTTTATCCATTTCTGCTGCCCTTCTTCAGGTATTACACCCCTCCCCCATCATCAAGACTCCTTTCTCATTAAACCTTCTCTGACAACAAAGCAAAAATAAAAGGCATGCAATGGGGTCTAAGTTCCAGTAGCTTGGGATTCAAATTTTTGTGAAAGTTATTACTTAAGATTCATATATGTAGTCTCTATAGTTTAGGTACAAGTAATTTTGCAATGAATTATTGAGGTCATAAAGGTAAGACCTATACGGTCTTGGTCATAGAAACAGACTAACCGATGGGTCTTCCCCTTGAATCTCCTGACTCATCTGTCCTTGCACATTAAGAAGTGGGAACCGAGCCTTTTCTGTGTCTGACTTGAGACAGAAATAGTTGCTGGTTTTATAAAATAAATTATCCATGCCAAGCTCAGCAATCTAGATGAGATCCTGAGTAGTGCTGGTGGATATTAATTGACATGTGTCTGATCTCCCTCAGAGCGTAGACACAGTTAAAATCACTGCGTGATTTAACTACACAGCGGTGTTACTGGAATACTAACACTAAAGTCAACCAGGAGACATCAGTCATTTTCTCAGGCAGCAGCTACTGAGCATACACTATGATGTTACCCACTGCCAGGGCTATCAGGTTAGACAAGTCCAGAGAACTGCTATCTTTAGGGAGCTCATAATCTAGGTTGAGAGACAGAAACAGGGCAAGCATTAAAATAAGGTGGATAGCAATCTGGCTCAGTAAGGAAAGCCTACCACCAAGCCCAACAACCAGAGTTTGATCCCCAGGACGTACATAGTAGAAGGGATGAACGCACCCAGATTATCCTTCTCCACCCGCATGGATGTTGTAGCAGGCACACGTGACTTCCTACTAATAAAGACATAAATGTGATTGCAAAAACTTAGAGGGGGACTGAAAGACTAGCTGAAGAGTGTAACACTTCTGGCCAATTCTGAGAGTGGTTAATAGTTAGCTATAACAAATTAAAAAGACCTTTCGGTGGGTTAAAAATTATGGAGAAGCTTCATAGAATAGGGAGGCAAGCTGGAAGTGAGTTCCAGAGAGAAGCAAGGACTCTATGAGTTCAGTACAGCAAGGATAGAAATGGCGTGGTAGGGTGCTACCTACAGGACTTGTGACTGTAGTGCAGTGGTTCTCAATCTGTGGGTCTCACCCCCTTGTGGGGCATCAAAGGACCCTTTCACAGAGGTCACCTAAGGTCATCAGAAAACGCAAGTATTTACACTATGACTCATAACAATAAGAAAATTACAGTTATAAAATAGCAACAAAAAAAATTTTATGGTTAGGGGTCACCAACAACATGAGCATCTGTATCAAAGGGTTGTAGCGTTAAGAAGGTTGAGAACCATTGTTGTAGTGTCTGGGTGTCACTGGGGTAAAAATATAAAAGAAGACAGTCTCCTGGCTACTTCTGGATTTCTGAATTGAGCTACCAGGTGGCTGGGAGAGACCAGAGAATCAAGAGTTAGGTTTTGAGGGAAGTGGGATAGGTTTTGGATCTATTGAGATGAGAGAACATAACACGTTTTCTGCCTTTTTGGCTAGCTCACAGCAGTAGAGTAGGGTTTGTTTCAGGTTGCTATTTTTAAAGCTGTGATTTATTGGGCCTGTGCCGTGCACCAAACATTGTGCCAATTCCACGACACACATTGTCTCATTTAATCCTCACAAAGATCCTATGAGGAATTGCTTTCTTCTTTTATAAGTAGGAAAATGGTGGTAGTGAGTGTTGGTAGCCTGCCTACATAAACAAAGCTGTTAAACAGAAGGTTCAGAATTTGGTTTAAGGTCTGCTGTGTCTGAACACCTATGCCCTTATGTACATCAGCCATGTAGCACCTATGTTTTGTCCAGAAATATATGTTATTGTCAAGGATCCAGTAGAGCACAATTTGATGAATATAGAAGGGACCATCAGTGGTTACCAGTACAATCCTGTAGACAAAGACTCCATCTTAAATCTGATCAAAACAATTATAACAGAGAGTTTGTAAAACCTGTTTTGACTAAAAACATCCTCGTGTGACCATGGGTCATACATGAAACTAAATTAAAATTATATAATTGTTCAAGATAGTTGTCAAAAATGTACCTTAGAGTATGATAAAAATTATTTGACTAAGGAACTCTATATTATCTTTTTGTAGTTGGCTCCTGGCCACCATGAGGAAACTCAAATAGATTATTAACAACTTATTTAGTGACTTGATGTCAAGTCACCACTAAAACCTACGTCTCTTTGGTACTTAACCAGGGTGCTTTTCCAATTCTGTGCCATAGCTATAGGTAGGAGTAAACAAGTTTTATGCTGTAAACCTTGCATCTGGGTTTTTGTACAGATGTTGTATAAAGACATGTTGTATAATAACATATCTGCTTTCATCATTTTGTGGCTGTGGGATGTTAAGTAAGTCTTTTTTTCTTTTCTTTTCTGTATATTCATTGACACAATTGTGGCTTAAGATACCCGTATTCATCATATACAGGATTACTGAGGAAATCAGGTTAGGTTACAAGTGATATTTAGTGTCTTGAGATAATAAATACTTAACACGGGAAGGAGCACTCTGTTTTACTTACCACCTGCATCCTTTGAGCCGATTAGCACAATCTCAAGATTTCAAATGCTGTTCTAAGGCTGAACATCCATGGTGCCCTACAAGTAACAGGAGAAGTGGACTAGGTCCTTATGCCCCACACTGGGACATGAACTTAGATATTCTATGATTTGCATTTCCTTGGAAATATCCTTGCTTTTCTACCCTCTGTGATCTGGAGTAAGCCTCACTCTTCTTTTTAAGTCTTCTTTCACAGTCTATCTTAATTTTACTTCTCTTTTATATTTTATATTAATGGCATGTTTATTTGGAAGCTGCTCTCGGGCAAGTTCACTGTCCCCAAGGAGTGAGGCCAGGGGAGTCACTATGAGGAGGGATGAAAAAGAGAATCTTAACTTTACTTCTTACATGATGCTTTTCCAGGTCCATAGTCCTGTCCCTGTTCTACAGTTGAGATTAAAGTTTACCCCCACATATTCCTGTAGCACTCTGTAGCTACTGTTGAATTGATTACTAATAGTAAAAGAATTACTTTATAGCATTTCATACTAACACTAAAATCAAGAGCTAACATTTATTGAGAACTTGTCATCTGCTTGCCACTGTGCTAAATACTTTATGTAAAGTATTTCAATTAATTTTTATAGCAGCCTTGTGAGGTGGGGACTATTGTCAACCCCATTTTACACATGAAGAAATGAGGCTGGAAGGTCAGAGTCCTGACTAAGCCTGCCTCCCTAGAATGGGCTATCTTCCTTGCCCTGAAATTACAAATTTCACTGTTGCTTGTTGGGTATTGTTTCTCATACTGGTTATGTCTTTCCATGTAGTTGGATCTGTCTTTGTATCCTAGTACCTTTTAATTTTTTTTCTGAGTTGAAACTGGGCTATGCCAGGACCTCCTTGAAGAATGCTATGCCCCTTTGAATCCCACGGATAATGGTATAGCAGAGAACTGAAAGCTCTGATATCGCCAGTAAAGTCACAGTGTTGCAGATCTTACAGGAGCTAAGATGAGTCGTGCCAGTTGTGTGGTTCTTTTACGTTCTTGTTATTTGTTTGTACTGAGTGTAGTGATCAAAAAGGAGGAGAGTCTCCTGGATCATTTCTGAGTTTCTGAGTTGTTTGGTACTGAAGATTAAACCTAGGGCCTTACTAAACAATCATGAGAACTAACTATAGCCCCAGACAAGGCTGCTCATTTTTATATATGGCTGTTAGTAATTTTTTTTTCAGTTAATTGCTTATGCCCCCTGCTCATTTTCTCAGTGCTGCACTTATCTTTTTCACATGAACTTAAAGTATCCACCTATACAATAACAACATTAATTCTTTTATGCCAGATATGGCAAGGTGCCAGCCTATTGGGGATTGTTGGACAACCACAGCCACAAACATTGAACCAGTTGTTATTACTTTAGGGCACTTCATTTAGGAAGCCTTTCATGGATGCCCTTTTATCTAATTCTCACAAGGATCCTTAGACAAGTCTTATAGTTTTCTTATAAATCAGAGTAAAGGTCACAGTGAATAGTGCCAACCCTAGAAAAACTCATCAGTGTGGCTTCTGATACTCACTCAATCTCAGGTCCCTTGGAATTCCAAAGTAGAACTTGTCTGTCTAGGCGGTTATTTCCAAGGGTATCTTTGTTGCTGGCTTCTGCACAAAATGAGGTAACTCACATATGTGCTGTAACACACCAGAAAAAATGCTTCTTTTTGAGTTTATTAACTCAATGAGTATTTACTGTTGCACCAGTGGGTATAAAACATTCTTGTAGATGTTGAAGATTTAAAAATTACCTGCCCTAGGGAACTTGTGTTTCTAGGTTGCATGCATAACCTATAATTTATGTACTGTTCACCATAGTAGTACCCCATCTTTGGGACAGGCTCCTTAGTTTTCTTATATTTAAAATTCTGTACCCCTGACAAAAGTCATGCTTATGTTTTTCTACCAAGGAGAAAAGAGGAACCTGAGAGCCCCAGGTACATTCTCAGCATGCCACCAAGGTGGAGAATCATTTAGTGACAAAACATGGTTGTAGGTAAAAGTGAAATTGTATCTGGGAAGGACCCATAGTTGTCCCCAGATAGATCAGTTCAGATAAGCTAGGCCAGTGTGAAAGGAAAAGAAAGAGAAGTCAGCAAGCAGGACATCACAAGAGATGATGGAAATAAGATCCTATTTTATAAAGATTTATACGTTCCAAAGGTAAGTTGGACCAATTAAGTCATGGCATCATTGAGTGTCTGTTGATGATGATTAAGACACTAGCCAAATGTAAAAATGTCCCCATTTTCTATTGGAAGATTTTCATTTGGAATTTCTGATCAGCTACATTCTGAAGTAGCTGTGATAGTCCTAGTATCCCTAGGTAATACTGTAATTTAATAGAGATTCAAGAGTCTGATAACCTTATATGTATGTGGATGTAGATATATGAATATGTGCATTTATATGCACATATGTGTATATATATGCATACATCTGCACACATTCATATGCTGACTTTAATATATATTCTCTAGTCTTTGTCCCTTTGTAAAGTATTCAAGGATCTTATGGAATGCCTATATCATTATATCACTTTGCTTTACTTGGTGACTAAATTTCAACTTATTTCAAGAATGTTTCTATCTTAGAATTAATTTTACCTACCTTCTTTCAAAAGAGTACCAATGTTTTGCTTGTAGAATAATATGAATTGAAGTAACACTTAGAGATGCCCTTGCTATGAGATGATTGTGAATTTCATTTACCCACCCAATGCAAAAATCCCAAAGTGTACACCTGTATCTATGCCTCAGGTTTCTAAGTTAGGATGTTCCAAACTGATTTCAGTATCTCATTATTGGGGAACATTGCTATTAAGATAGCAGTCCCCCATGATGGGATGGTTTCTGAGCTCAGCACAAAATGTAGGGACTCCCTTTCTCAGTGGGACTCTGCCTGTCTTTGATGGAAAGTGTTCCTAGACACAGGTGGTTGGCCTCATCAGGCCTTTACTGAAAAGAGACCTTCTACAGAGCTCCCTGTAAAGCTGCATAACGCAGCACACACATCCCATTTGGCTGCAGGCCCACATGATACTTAGGTACTTGACTGTAACTGATCAGCCCTTCCTGCTAACTTGATGCTGTATCTAAATAGCTCCTTCCACTTGTACCCTTCAAAAAGCGCTTATACACCCTATCCCCAAATCAATCAAGTTGACTTGTCTGGCTGCAGTGGTCTCTGGAGATCATTTCAACATACTAACCCTGCCCCTCCACCTCTACTCCCTTTCTCTGCTCAAGTTGGTAGCCAACATCCCCTGGGTAGAAGGGGGCCACATCTCATTTTCCTATTCTACTATTAAACATGCACAGCACCATTTATATTCTCTCTCTGCCATGCTTTATCATACATTTTATCCAAGATGGAAACCTTATCTAGTTTTGATACTTTTTTCCTACTTATTCTCTGAACCTACTTGCTTATCCAGACATACTAATCCTACTTGAGAATGTTGTATGAACTGAATTTTGGACCATTCTGGACTCTGAGTATTCTCCCTGCTTTTGGCTGACCTGATGCCCATGACCAAAACAGTTAGTTGCAGTTTTGTTTACCTTCGTTGCTTATTATAGCTTCGTATTGCTTAAGTAATAGAACCACACATGTGCCCATTTATTGAATTAGGTCTTTAGGAAATGGGTATTGATCTTCTGTATGCAGTGTTTTAAATGTTGGGAACATAACAAAAAAAGCAAACTAAAGATTCTTATCCTCACTAAGCTTGCTTTCTCATCCCAGGAGAATCTAAAATACATGTTACAATTTAGATAAGTGAGAAGACGATCCCCACTCCCCACTTCTTAAAAAGAATACCATAAAGCACAAGGGTAGGTTTTCCCTATTTTAGTCTTTAGTGTAGCATAAGAATATGCAATGAAGAGTTTTACTTGTTGAATTAGGTTAAAATTTACTTGAAAATTATGTAAATATTTTTGGATAAGACATTTCATACAAAGAACAATGGGAAACAGGTTTTTTTCTATAGGGGATAAAATATTCCAAAATAAAAAGAATAAAAATGGTAGTATAGTCTAGGTCTAAATGGATTTGAAGAGACTCAAATATATATATATATATGATTTAGATATGAATTTATAATCTATAAATCATTTGAAATTAGTAAAAATGAATCATTCAGTGAATGGTATTGATGATTAGCTAATTACTAGGAAAGGAAAAAAATGAAGTCAGATTTCCATCTTATGACTTATGCCAAAATAAACTGGTGGTATAGGTAGCATATTCATTTTAAAATTTAAATTGTAAAATGTTCAAAAATTATGTATAATTAAAGGTATTTTCAAGCAGTAAAGGCCTTTCTAAACATGACATAAAACAAATTTCATAAAGGAAAGAGTGGATATATTTGGATGTATAAAAATAAAAACAGATGCTGTAATTCATTAGTAGGAACAAAAGACCAAACTTGAATTTGTTTTGAATTTTATATAATTAGGAAGAAAATTGGGGAAGAAAGTAACACAAGGAAAGGTTACTGTGAGCAGAAAGACTATAAGAAGTCTCTGATTGCAGAGAGAAGACCATGATTCCTATTGGCTAAACGGTCAAGGAAAAACTAGCCTGGCAGATTTAGGTGGAGAACAGGACATGGTATCCAATTCACTGCACATTCAAGGAAAGATCCTGTAGCAAGAATTACGATCTGTGAAAGACTCAGAAGAGCTTTGGGTCCATTTGCTGAGGTGAATAATATTGGCAAAAAGAGAAATCCTTATTCTGAAAGAAAGATGCTTTCCATCTCAGACATAGAGGGTTTGCGGTTTAGGAAGAACGAAAAGACAGGCTCAGCCAGTGTTTGTATACTTAGGTCAGAGGAAGAGAAGATGAGACAAGTTATCAGAACACAACAGAAGACACTGTATCAGTGTAGACAACATGATCCACGGAAGACATGGAAAAAAGAAAAATTGGCTCTAGGGATTGAGATGGTGGGAAACTGTTTAAAATTTAAAAGTTAGGATGCCTAGAGTGGCCAAAGGGCATCACCAAACTAAAAGAAAGACAAAGATGTGCAGGCCTTCAAGAGAGAGTAAGAAAACCCCAAAGGATAAATGACTCACAGAGAACCAAAAAGTATCTGTCAATGTTGGCAAGTCAAGATCTATCTGGCTTTCTTTTCTTTTCTACTTTGAGAAAACTATAAAGTCATAAGAAGATGGAAAAAATTCCAAGGTTTCCTTTCTTTTAGCTCCCCTACATACCATCTTGCAAGACTATAGTACAATGCTCGAAGCAGGAAATGACGCTGGTATAATCCATTAAGCTCATTGAGATGTTCTCAGTTTCGTGTGACTTACTTGTATGCATGCTTAGCTCTGTATTATTTCTGTCGCATCTAGACATGTGGAATTGTCGTTACAACTAAGATATGGGCTGTTCTGTAAAAAACCCCACCTTCTCTTCATAGTCATCCTCACCATCTTCTACTGTCATCCCAACTTCTTCCTATTTTAAAGATGGTTTAAGAAGTGTAATCCTTTGAAATGTAACATTGGAGCCTATCCTCGTTGACCCTTCTAGGAGATCATTCCTTTCTATTTTTGATGAATATTCTATTATATGGATGTACATTTTGTTTAACCATTTACTCCTTGGAGGACATCTGGGTTTTTCTCATCTTGGCTCATTTATAAGTAATATTACACGTTTTTTTTTCTGCACAGGATTTTAAGTGAATATGGATTTCCTTTCTCTGGAATAAATGCCCAACAGTGTAACTGCTAGACCATATGGAAAGTACATATATAAGAAACTTCCTATTTTCCATTCAGAGGGAATTTACCAGTTTTCACTTCACCTATACTATATGAGACTTGTGGTTTTCCCCACAATTTCTTGATGGTTTGAATTTTCAATAGTAACTAATGAATATTAGTAACTATGACAAACATGTGGAAAGTTTAAGACACTATCAGAAATGTACAGCGATGATTATTAGGTAGCATTTTTATTATTATGGACCAGTAACTTCTAAAAAAATAACAACACACAAGAGTATTGAGTAGGTAGAAAATATGAATACAGAGTTAAAATGTCTAATTTTGGCAGCTAAACAATTTTGAGCAAGCATCTTAATCACGCTGTATTACTTCACCACCAATCTTTCAGTGAAAGAGCCCAAGTCAATGTTCCTCATCTTGGATACCCTCCAACTTCAATTTTAAGTTTCCTCTATTAGTCCTGCCACCCAGTTGCTAGGCCTAGATTTCCCAGGTAATCATTTCTTTGCCTAGAAATAACCAAGCTATAATAAACATGTCTGTGTTTTGCCTTATCTGGGACCTCTAACTTATCCTTCAAGGTCAAGTTCTTGTAACACTGATATATTCCTCTACTAGAATTTATTTACATTATTTTATCGTTTTTTTTTTTTTTTTTTTCTGGAACTCTTTGCTCCTTTAACAGCATTATGAAGGCAGGCACCATAGTGAGTTCTCTTTCCTTTTCCAAGCACTTAGCTAGCATAACTAACAAGCACATGGGTAGGCTCTGGGGAAATGTCCTCTGGCAAACGAATCAGAGGTCAACTTCCTGTTTGAAGACATCTGTATCTGTCAGTAATTGTCTCAAGATTTTCAGGAATTGTTTTCAGTGAATATAATTCCCCTGAAAGCCTAGTTCATATGAACTGACTTGCTAGGCACAGGGTACTGCAGTAGAACACTATTATTTTGACAGTGTCAAGGGACACCTCTGCAAACAGTACTACGCATCTTCTCCTTCACTTAGAGAAAGGGACAATGAGAATGACCTCAGTGCAATTGTGTCTTTTCTGATATAGAGACCGTTTAATTGGCTTTTTATTCTGCTCTGTTGTAATTTATCCTGTATTCTCACTTCATGGTAGCTTTCAAACCAGAAATCTTAGCTGTTTGAGAACGATTTATTTTTTTTAAACTAGAACTTACATCTCTTTTTCTGGTCTATAGAACATCTTGGTAATTGGCTTCACCAAGAAGAAACCTGAGTGCTAGAATTCATTTTGAGCATATAGCCTATAGTCATGCCCCTGCAGTTAGACAGGTTTTCTGTGCACTTGCCTGTGCCATGGCTGAAGTAAAGCCTCTTGCTATCTCTGGTTGATAATCACAGTCTTAACAATTTGCCTGTATGCTTGGTGCTTGGCATTTCTAGCTTTTAAGTTCAGATGCTGTGAGAGCTGTAGCTGAATTAAAAGTTCTTTATTTTCCCCCTGGTGTCAAGTGCATCACTAAATTCTCAACACTTAATTATCATTGCGTCCCAAAATATTCCTCATTTAGCAAAAATATTGAAATTACTCGTTACTGTTGAAGAAGCAAGCTCTGATATGCAGAACACTGAAACGCATGCTCCATAAAGAACCTGGGGGAATGAAACTGTGAGAAAGCATCTGCAGGAAATAGTAGGGACCACAAAGCCCATTTAAGGGTCACATGTCTCTTACCTGTATTGGACCCAATCAGGCAACCAATGTTTAGTGGCAACAGCCCACTGTATGAAGTTGACCAGAACAGGGAATCACTGCAACTCTCATCTGAGTTGATTGGAGTGGCACTAAAATGAGATGTGATTTTCCTTCCCTGCCCCCACACTCCCTTCTGTACCTCACACAGGTGTCTCCTCTATCCTTTTGTCTCTGGGATTTCATATCATACTCTCTACCCAATAGTAAAATATTACATAGCAGGATTGTCTTATTAATAGCCAGAAACATCTTACTGAGCAAGAACCGGAAGAAGAAGGTGCAAGCCATTGGTTTTCCAATAGAGTGAAGTAAGAGGAGAAACATCTGTCAAAATGTTTGTTCAGCAAATAGGTGTTAAGCACACACTCATGCCAGAGACTCTGTGAACAAGGCGAGGCCTCTCACCATGAGATTCATATTCTGATAGCTAGAAAACAACACACGCAATGGTGTTACAGAGAAAATAGACATACATTGTATAACAACATTGGTTCTTAGGAAGAAAGGAAGAAAGACTCAAAAGATGGCTGCCAGCATGCTATGTATAGGCTGCTCTGACCCCTGTAGGTTCTGGGGGATAGATGCTTCACTCAGCTCAAATGCTCACTCCCTCACTGTTCCCACGTGTGTGGTTTCCCATGGACAATGTCAGTCTGAGACTGTGAATACTCAACCAACTGACCTTAGCATCTAATTGTATTAATTAATTAATCTATGTGGGGGCAGCCCTGTTCTTTACATGATTTTTAAAAAATGCCTCTCTGTTACCAGCTTAAAGCTGTCATAGTAGACTAAAGTAGCTCAGTATACATTCCAGAGATAATTATCTGACAACCGTGGATGTGCCTTTTATTGATTTTGTTATTTGACCTTGTCATATGCATATACAGTACATTCTGATTGCTCTGTGTCCCCCCACCTTCTTAATCTCCCCCCTTCCCAACCCTACCTCATCCCTATCAGTCTCTCTTTCAAATTCATCACTTTTTGGTTTTGGGTTTTTTTTTTGTTTTTTTTTTTTTGACCCATTTAGTTTAACCAGGCCTATCTGTGTGACTGTTGGGTTTAAATGATTACTGGAACCTGGCAGGTCATTACTAGGTACCCAACTAAAGGCAAAGATTTCCTGCTTCTGCTGCTACCATTTCTCCCTCCTACACTTCTGTATGTACCCTCTGCATACATCTGTGAATAGGAAAACTAAATTTTAAAAATCGTAAGGCTGAAAATAGTCGGAGGGTAGCTCAATGTCAAGTTATGCATCCCCAGAGATGAAGATTACTCATGCAGCCGGGCACTCATTTCCGGCCCTCTTATCCAGTGGAATTCTCAGAGGCAAAGCAAGTCTGTCTGGTTTGGGCTGTGAAGGGCAGTTTTAGAGATAAGTCAGTCAAGCAGATACCCTCTTTCTAGGAATTTCTTTTCTCTCTACCCTGCTCAATATTTTTCTCCTAGCCAAATTTGAAACGCAGAATTTCAGTTTATATTTTAGGTCATGTACCTGTTCTGCCCTGTTTTAACAGCCCCCTTTCTTCTTCTGTCTTTTCTGTTGGGTGGCCAATTATTTGATAAATTGCTTAGCTTACATTTAGTGTTTTGGACTGGGTTCCCTTAAAACAAAAATGAAACAAATAGACAAACAAACAAATAAGAACTACTTAAAAAACAGATTGGCTGGTTTATTTGAATCTTTAGCTACAAAGGAGACCAAGTGGGGAAATTGAGGCAGAGAAGGGGAATGAACTAAGAATGTAAGTGGAGAGGGTCAGTCTCTTTCCACTGGAAACTTTCTTAGGAGCTAAGTAGAATGCGTGACAGAATTGGTCCACCATCAGTTAGGGAAATTGAGATAGGTGTGTGTGTGTGTGTGTGTGTGTGTGTGTGTGTGTGTGTGTGTGTGTGTGCCTGCCTGCCTGCCTGCCTGCCTGCCTATGTGTCTCTTTGTGTGTATGTACCTTTAGTTATATTTCCCATTCATTAATTACTGACCTTTCTAATTTGGGTTGCAGTGCCTGTTGGCTGAGTGAACTCCCAGGTTTTAGAGAAATTCCCGAAGCAGAGCTGCAGTAAGATGTGGACACTTAAATTAGCATAGTCTCACCTGTCAGAGTGCGTAGATTCTGTCCTCCACAGCTTCACACTCAGAGATAGCAGTGTGGACAAGGAGTGTGTGTGTGTGTGTGTGTGTGTGTGTGTGTGTTTTCACAATTCCCACTGCTTTGTCATTCAAAGAATAGTTCCTTCATTCCATATTTGTTAAACACTTGCCATATTAGGAATAGTTTTTCTGAGGTGATTGACTAAGTAAAAGAGCAGAATTGTGAATGGATTAGGCTGAGACAATGGCTGGGTGGTCAATGGCTCAGAATAAGAAATTACCTTACAAGGCCAGGAGATAGGTGAGGTGCTATGCTCTAACCATCAGGGTGGTGTGGAGCAGTCATGAGCTGAACGCTCTAGCCACATCTGCACAGGCCAGCAGCAAGAGTCCTGGAAAATGTGGTTGACATTGTACCACCCTGTTCCTGCAGCTTAATCTCATTCCCCACCTGCTCAGCAATCTATACCTTGACACCTGCCTTGCCAGCTTGGAGTCCTTGTTCGTTGCTCTTCTTTTTTTCTTGCCATACCCTATTCCATTTTATTTCAGTCTGTATGTGTCCTGCTCAGCTATTCTGCTCCTTTCCAAAATCCTCCTCACTGCAGAGCAGAACCTTCTCACCATCGCTACGTAGCTCCCCCGTTACACAGCTAATTTTATTTGGGATCATTTTAAAGCATACTGGTGTGTGGAGCTTTGATGCCTTCAGCACTTGGAGAATTCTCTTTGCTACAAACAATCTTTGATATGATAAGTTAACTGGAGTCTCAATTGAAATACTCATTTGGGTTTAATGGCGCGGAGTCCAGTCTTAAGCTCAGTGGGTCCATAAATTTAAAATGACATTGGTCCTTTCTACCCATAAGCTTCTTATCCACAAGTTGAACTAACTACTGCTTGAAAATATTTGGGAAGAATTACACTCAGGGCTGGGGAGATAGCCAGGAGAGTGCTCACCATGTGAGTACCAGGACATAAGTCTGATTGTCAAAACATACATTAAAAAAATAGAGATGTGTGTGACATTGCACATTTGTTACCTCAGCCTAGATGGATCCTGAAGGGCTTGTCACTTGGTGAGCTACAGGCTAGGGACTCAGTCTCAAAAGTAGGTGGACTGTGTTTAGAGAATGACACCTGACACCAAGAATGTCCTCTGATTTCCATACTCATGTGTACACTGTGCACCCTGCTCTTGCCCACACATGTGCATCCACGCACATGTACCCAAATACATATGAACATGCACATACATGAATTCCTATAGACTGAAAATTTACCTGCACTGAACATGTAAAGATGTTCATACTGCCTTTATTCCCTAAATAATAGATTGCCAATTTGTTGAGGGGGAGTGAACACATAGCACCTGTAGATAGTTGCATGTATGGTGTTGGGTATCCTAGAGCCAGTCTCCCATGATAGTGAGGAAACATGACACCAGTTCTCATTACCCAGAGGGCCAGCATCTGTCAGGTTCATGTCCATTCAACTAAGAATCCCTGTGTTGATTGACTTATTATACTCCCTTGACCTGGTGGGCAGTAGAGCATGGGGTGTCAGGAGGAAGAGGGGCCTCTACCATAGGCTGTCATGAGTGTGCTCGCTCTCATCGTTTCCCCTGGGGTTACCAGGACCCCAGATAGTGAGTTATTGCAGAGGTCCTCCATGTACCAAGCAGCTGTGTGGACCATACAACTGTCCTATCTCCTGGGTCCTGGTTGTAGGCTGAAGCATGAGAACCTCCTTTAGGTGATTTGTGTGAACCAGGTGGGAAGAAGCATGCTGCTTGCCTTCCTCAGATGGCTTACATCCCATGGGGAAGTTCAGATTCTTTCTTTCCTGTTTTGATTCCTTTTCCTCCTCCTCCTTGCCTGGTTTTAGATAGTAAAGGTTAATGCTATAACTAGACAATCAGTATAGCAAATTTTCTTCATCAAGGTATGCCTTCTCCACTCATTTTGGCAATGGCAGGTCCTCTGATCTCAAGGGAAATCCCCTGTGAGGCACATCTGAGGGAATACTACTTCCTGTCTGCTAGAGTTATAGTCCTCTTAAATGCTTTTGAGGGTTAGATGTGAAAAACAAGACACAGCATGTTTGCGGTTTATGTAAGCAGGAAGAAATGTATCTGTTCCCTGCAGGAGAGGGAAGCACAGCTGATGGCTGCTTCCCAAGCCTTGCTCCCAAACACCACAGACCACTGAGAGTCTAGGAATGTTAACAGGAGCCGTGAGGATGGGGTGATTTCATGTACCCAGTCAGGGGCATGCTATGCTGAAATGTAGAGCGTGTGAGGAAAAAAAAAATTACCTGACCAAGATAATGGTCTTACTGTCTTCTGCATTTTGCTTCTCATGCAAAACACATACGTGGTAAGAGGAGGAGAGGGAGAGTTCATGAAAGGGAGAAGAGGAGGAGAAATAAACTTTGAAAATTCTGGTTGCCATGGTAACATAATGAGCTCCAAAAGTGGCATCTCTGAACCAGTTTTGCATAGGAAGATGGGGGAGCCCAGAAGGGAAAGAATTAAAATAATAAAAACAATAAAACTTCAATCATGAAGTAAAGGACACAGCCAGAGAGGCCAATAGTACTTCCTAGCTGCATCTGGAGGCCTGGCTTGTCAGCTGCTTGCCCCTGGCTGACCATGGCTGAGAAGGTGTAATTGTCCTGGGCTGGATACTTTCAACAGTCCCTAGCTCTGGACGATGTGAAGCTAAGGGATTCGGCCCTTTCTTATATAGAGCCCAAGTGTGCTCCTTTCAGTGAGCTTCACTGCAGCGCTGCCACCAGTGTGGCTGCTGCATCACTCAACCCATGAGCTAGGACAAAAAGTCCCTACGGTTTGAACTTACTACTTCAGATGGCTCTCCTCTTCAACATGCCCCAGAGCAATACACACTCATCTAAAAGAAGGCAGCCCTGGAATCTTAAAAGATACAGACTGAGAAAGATTTGTAGGCTGTTTGTTTGTATACCATCCTCAAATTGAAAATGAACCTAATGCAGATTAGAAATATTACTTGTAATGTAAGAAAGACGTGTTTTAATGTGGATACTCCTTGATATTCCATTGTTCTCACTCAATAGTGCTTATTTCTTTCTCATTAGGATGATGAAGGAATTTGTAATACACACCCTCCCATCATGTAACCACTGTTTATCTAGAAGCATTTTGAGGCAATCTATCAATTAACTTGTTCTTAGAATGGTTGTATTTGGGGATCCTGCTGCCACCTTGTGCCTACTTGATATTGGAAACCTACCAATATTTGTCTGTATTCTAGGACAACTCTTCCAATAAGCACAGTGTCTGACAGATGCTAATTAATATGTTTGAAGAATGAATGAATGAATGAATGAATGAATGCTTTATCTGAATTAAAGAGTCAAATCCTCATTATACAGTGTCCTAGCTTGAGTTAAATATGTTAAGCGTGACAGAGGATATACAAATGAAATAACATATTGCAATGAGAGTGGCAACTCTCTCTCTCTCTTTCTGAAATAAGCAAATCATTTAATTGATTATATTATATCTATTAGTTTTACAGCCCCTTTCATATATTAGCCAGGTAAGTAGTTAATATTTATATAATGAGTCCTGTACTTTAGAACAATTAGGGAAGGAGGGGACTTCCTTTTCCACAGATGCTCAATCATACAGTGCCACTGTATAGAACTTCAGGGGATTGAGCATCTGTGGACATTGGTATGTGCTCTGATCCACAGGTATTGAAGAGCTATGTGTTTCTGATTCTTTCTGCTATTAGGATCATACTCCAGGTTCAGCTGTCTTCTACCTACTTATCAATCTTGGCTTTAGGGACAACTCCTGACATGGAAAGTCTGAGCTCATGTGGTTGTGTTTACGATTGAGTGGTGTGGCATTCTATGGTAAACATTAGTGAGAGATCTAAAAGGTACAACTAATGCCACAGTCCCAATTGGCCTTACCAGGAATAAAACTGATGTTCTTCTTCTCACTCTTTTGGCCCCAGTATAGTCTGTGTCTCAGCTCATTCTATAACCAGTTGGACAATCACAAGTGGCTCCCCACAATAGTATTTTATTAGACAGTATTTTATTTAAACCAGTAATTTTAAATGTTATAATTAATATTGGGTAGAATTATTTTTTGCAACCAAAGATACAGAAATTGCAATACACACACTTTAGATATTTGTAATGCAAGTCAGACAGGAGATAATAGAAACAAAAATTACTTTTGTAGCACAAATGACTAGTGTATTACCTTCTGGTCACTAAACATCAGAGCATTTAGAAGTATGGGCCTAATTCTTCACTTACGGGCTTATATCTTCTACAGGAAATTAAACCCTCTTTCACATTGGCTGTCCCTTCAATAGATACCCTGTCAACTATGCCTATATAACACATAAAATGAATATAACATTATACAAGAGATAGGACTTGAACTTGGCTTAAGAAGAGGGCTAGCACCTGACTAAGTAAGGGTGGTATAGAGTGAGGTCAGGAGAAGTAGTTTAGGAACCCAACTCTATCATTACCCTACGGCCATTTCTCCTCACCCGTAGCAGGTGGACTTAGAAAACTGGACACTGCTGGCCATTTTTAGCTACGGGTTTGGAATCCTGTAGGATTCACCTAGTCATGGATGGAAAATATCAAATAAAATGTGCCTGTGCCGAGCAGGACAAGCTCCAGCTTTGAGGCAGGCCCTAACTTATCCATGGACTAAAGGAGATGTATTTGGGAGTAGGAAAGATAACATGTTGGCTCTGGCTAGATCATGGAGGCCCTCACAGCAGAGATTAGACATCACCTTGCAAATGGTAGTTTTCATACTGAAATAAGGAGGTAGGGGGACCACAGTGGACATAGCATTCTAGATAGATTAATTTACACATGTGTTTTATGGATAAGTACCCCTGCTTGAGCACATCTGCTACATCCTACCTAGGTTTAATCTTCTGGGGGGGGGGGGTCTGACTTGCCCAAGCATGATAACCATGACCTGCCTGTCTGCTAGCCACTCTGAACTGGGGATAGACATGCCTGACATAAAAATTAGGCTTGGCTTCTAGGAAAGGACCAAGAAAGCACATGTAATACTCAGAGCATGATTTTTGAGATTAGATAGAAGAATCCATATTATTTCAAAAGAAAGTCTTATGGTTGATGATTCATAAAAATCTAGCAAAAGGAAGTCATCATTTGCCTCTAAATGTATCACTCTCCAGTGGCCAGAGCAATAGTCTATAAGGTGTTTACTGTCTGCCAGGACTTGCTGCACATCTAACATACAAATATCTAAGGCAAATATACCGAATGTGTATAATAATTTTAAAAGACCAGGGGGAAATATAGGAAAAAAAAAAGGCAGACTGGTTTGAAGGTTTTGAAGGTTTTGAATGGGCCCTTACGAAAAGAAGAAGAGATACCCTAGTGTGGTGGATTTGGATTCAAAGACTTATTCTAGGAACAGTAACCCATCTTTTAACTATGTACATGACTGTTAGCAATGTTTTTCATTCTTTGGGAGCCTCAGTTTATCAGTCTATAAAATGAATATCATAAGATTTCAAAGGCTGTCATTGGTTAAATTGGAGAAGCTAGACAATGTCCATTACAGGACAACTGTCTGGTATCATCACTTTGGTCCTTCAGGACCTCTTAACTCCTGAAGTTTGTACTAACCCTCTTCACTGCAAAGTTAAGGGTTTGTAAGAGCCTCTGAAAGTCTACAAGTTACACATACACTTTCTCTTGAGTTTTTTTTTTTTTTTCATATCCATGTATAAATCCATTTGTCTAGGAATGGCAGAGCTGCCTGGACAGATCACAGTCATCTGCATAACTAGAGAGTGGATTTATGAAAGACAAAGGAATATGGGGAAAAAAAAACAGAGAAAAATTAACAAAATGAACCAAGTAACCACAGTAGCAGGAAAATGTTTTGTATTCTCTATTTAACCTTCACAAAATCCTGGCAAGATAGGTCATGCTTCCCTAAGTCACAGATGGGCAAAAACATGAGCTCAGGTGCTTGTCCAAGGATATCCTGCTGGCAAATGGAGGTCTGGGATTTTAGCTTAGGCTTTTCTTAATCCAAAGCATATGTACTTTGTTTGACACCCTGCTGCCTCCCTGACATGCACAAAATAACACTGTTTTTCAGGGGGAGGTAAACTCATGGGGCCTACTGACCTGGACAGTTGGGAGGGGGATAAGAACACCTGGAAGCTCACTGTGAACACAGAAAGAAGAAACCTGTTAAGCAGAGAAACGGGGTGGGGTGGGGGAGGGTATCCTCTATCAGGTGATTATTTCTGTGTCCTCAGAGCTGACTTGATCTGCTGGGGTCACACTCACAAGGCGTTTTTCAGGACAGCACACTAGGGATAAGGGTCCTGGAAAAAGCTGTTCAAATCTTGATCTGTCAATGGCTGAGCAAAGAACATACTTGACCGAGGAGCTCAAGGGGCATCGGATTGACAAAACAAATCTATGACCAGGAGGGAGCCAAAGTTAGTATGAAGCCGACATTCTGAAGGAGGGACTCAGGTTTCAGGAGGCCATTTAGAGACTAGAAAGCAAGAGGTAGGGAAGGGCAATCAGAATGTAGAAGGGAGGCAGACAGGATACTCAGAATGGGCCCTTGTGAGGTGGCCTAGCAAGTATTTCTTAGACAGAATGTCTTGAAACATTTGCAAGGACCGAGGTTAGTGTGTTATGGTGCAGGATTCTCCAGACGACACGGGGTAGAAGAAATTGACTTGGAATGAGACTACAAGCCACAAATGTGGCAACTACATGGGCCTGAATGAGTGAAAGCTACCATGCTGGGGAAATGTGTGGGCTGCAAAGTAACGGAGCCAAGAGGCAAGAGCTGAGTGTTCCCTAGTTCATGTTCTCTGTTCGGCATGCATGCTGCCCAGGTGACCCTGCCTCCCATTCTTCTGCTTCCTAATGGGAGACCAAGATTGACTTTTGCCTATTTTCAGTTATAGGACCATTCATCGGCAAACTTTATCATACCCTGTCCATGGTCTTCATCCTCCCCAGGGAACCCATGTTGTCCAGCTAAGAGTCTCTTCTAGTCATGATTATAGTTTTCCTTCCTTGATGTGTTTGAACATTTTGTGAGGTCTTTTTCTTCCCTTAGATTTCCCCTTTTCCAGTAACTGCGTTTCTGACCATATCCTTTCAGCATTCCTCAAAGTAAATAGGGCCATATTTATATCTTCGTGCCTGTGGGTACTGTAACACAATACCACAGACTTGGTGCCTTATAAACTAAGGAAATCTGTTTTTCATACTCTGGAGACTATAAGTACAAGATCAAAGCAGTGACAGGCTCAGTGGATGCCTACCCTTTTGCTGTCTACATAAGGCAAAACGGACAGATGAGCTCTCTGGGGGAGAGAGAACACTATCATTATTGGAGTAAAGATTTCAACATTGACATTTTAGAAGGACACAGACAACCATAGCAGGGTCTAGAGCTAAAAGGTCAGGAGATCTCACCACAGATGCCACTTAGAAGCTCAGGCTGACCTTCATTGCTGAATTCAGCAAGTCACATTGAAGAAGGGCTGGGACGGAGCATAGGTGGATGACTCAGAGCAGATGTGCCACATGGCAATTCTGCCCACGTTTAGTGAGTCGGAGCTAGTCACCTGGCTGTCTAACAGCAGGGGGAAAAGAACAACTGGGAAGAACTGGATGATCTTCTCTGGGTCTGGGAGAAATACTAATCCCCAGAGGAATCATTAGCTACCTGTGCCTTGTATAAGGTCTCATTTGCCACCTCAGCTACCAGCCAGCTCTGTCTTTAGGGTCCTCAGATCACATCCTAACACTTTGCCTCTCCTGTGCCACACAACCCTCCATGTAACCCTGTTTTCAGCTTTGAGATCCATCTGAGGTGTTTTTATTCCAGCACCTCCACCTCTTCTTTCTATTGACTCTCCCATTTAGCCGTCTTGAGGAGAGGGTTCTCTGGAATTCCTGGTTCTTCCTTTCATGGTTTGCAGATGCCTTTTCATTTTGTGAGAAATCTATTGACATTTCCACCCTCTTGCCTGTTTTCCGTCTCCTTAATTGTGTTGCATGCATGTACCAAATGGCGTTATCTCCCCATCTATAGTTCTTGGAACAAACAGCTAATTTTCTTAAAAAAAAAAAAAAAGATCTAATCATGCTATGCCCCTATGTAAAACCATTATTGTTTTCCTGCAACTCACAGAATAAAGAAAATTACAGAGTCACCAAGGAGATATGACTGTTGAAAGGAACTAGATAGGCATAGATTTGAATCCTAACTTGCTTTGAGTTATGTAACATCACTTTCCAGTCCATGAGATGAAGATAATTTCTTCTTCACAGGATTGTATCATATTTCTTTCATGCCACATGTCTGCTACCTGATTAGTGAGGGACTCTGGAAAAGTCATCTAAACACCCAATTAAAAACCTAGGCTATTGGGCTTGCCATTCTCTGACTATATTACCTCTTAGTCCTCTTGTCCAGTCTACTTCAGACATGTATCTCCTGACTGTCATGGGAGAAAGAGAACTCAGGAGAATTTTGATCTGGCAATGAACCACCTTAAACATACTTACCAGAACTAGTCATGTGACTCCATTCAATAGCATGGCTAAGAAGACAAAGCCAAAGATATTTCTATGAGCAACATTGATAACTGATCCCTTTGGACTACTTCTAGCTAGATCAAGCTCTGATGTTTGGATTTTATGACTGTAGTTCAGGCAATGTTAACAGGTTTTCCTCAGCCTACTTCAAAAGAGGATGAAACATACATCTTCAAGACAAGAGCTGACTTTCCAAGATGCTCTAACTAGAAAGAAAGCAGGTGATGTTTTAGCTACTTACTTCTGCTGGTTATAGGTAAGAACACTGAAGGACTGAGAGAGATAAGATATGTCCTTCCTGCTATCCAGCTGACCCTGAGCTTCAGGCTAGCTATCCTGGGCTGTCATTTTTCCTGTACCAGCTATTACCTATATCCAGCTTTATTTTCTCAGGAGCTAGTTTTTCTTCTCATTTCCTATATAGCCTTCAAGATGTAATGTCCTGGACACCTTCCCCAGTTCATCCCACAGAACTGAATGTTCTCTCCTTCCATTTCATCAAGCCCATTTATAATGTGTAATAAGTTTTATTGGCTTATGTAGCTGTCTCCTTGGAAGATTAAATTTGCTTTCGTACCACAATGGCATCTTCAGTATCTTGTATTACCCAATCTAGCAAGTGATACTTTTAACTTGTGACTCTGTCTGGACAAGAATCTGTACCTGAGTGAAGTGATGGGGAACAGACGAATAACAAACAAACCCCAACAATCTCTGTAACCACACAAACATGTGGGACAGAGTTCATACCAAATCCCCTGGCTTCTGGCTTTTTAAAAACTGAGTCAGTTTGTCACTAAGCAGTGTAGTCTGGACGTGAAATCCTGCCTTGGCTTTTCTAAGTAGCCAGGACTGTATGTGCAGATCAAGATGTGCAGCAAAGATTCATGACATTTTTCCTAAGCATTTTTCTACTGCTTGTAATTCTCCACTGTCTTATAGGAGTGTATTCAATACCTCAGTTTGGGGCTTAAGAGACCGTTTCTGATCAGATTTCCCTCTTTGGTCTTCATTAGCTTTGTTGACTTGCTTTGTATCTGTTTGGTGCTAAAACCACATTTCCATTCAAGATGGATTCTTCCCCTAAACAAAAGGCTTTTTACAAAATCTAATTATTTTAACCTTTTTAGTGTCATGCTACAGAAAACAAATAGGCTAATTCTAGCTTGCAGTTTGACAGCTTTTGAATTAAAGGAGTCTAAATGGCTTTGGGGTCCTAATGTATTTCAAAGACTGAGTTACTCTCGAGATGCTTTGTGTGAAAATGGTTTGTAAATTGTGAAGTGGCCTATAAGTATGATTTGGAACATCAGTACTCATGCATAGTATGTGCTGAATGAGAATTTAGTGAGTGAATGAAACTCCCTTTTCTTCTCAGGAACACGCTTATGAAGAGAATGCCACTGCTTTGCTGGGTTGCTTAGTCTGCTTTACACATACCATAGGAGTTTTTCTTCTATTCTTTTCTGTTTTCCTGATAGCAAGCAGATTATTGGCAAGACTATGTTCTCTCCAAAGGCATGACCAATACCTTGTCCAGGTCTTCAGGAGAAGTATGGACATGCTATGGCCTGTCATCAATGAACCAAAGGCCCAGTAAGCCATGTTCCTCATTTGAATGCAGTCACCTTAACCTCACTGAACCAGGCCCCCTCTAGGAATAACAAGTTTCCTGCTTCTAGAAGGACCCCAAGTCTTATAATACTCAAATTGCCATCTTTTAAGTAGTCACTTCAAGTTGTAAATGTCCTTTGTCTAAGATTTTTTGTTGTTTGACCCAACTTATTGAATATGAAGTTTCAATTACATCCAGGTTGTATCTAAGTTTGATGGACAGAACATGCATAAAATTACTTTTAAGGGACTCTCCAAGCTTTGCCTAGTAGGGATTTTATAACAGGTTACCTATGCCCCATAGTTCTGCTCAGCATGGTTCCTCAGAGATTATTTACACTACGATTGCTTGGCATCGTATATGCCATTCTCCTTCATAGGCTCCATACAGATCCCAGCTCCCTCTATATTAATGCTTCTGAGAAGCCAAATGAGGTTAACTATGGGCTTTGTTTAAGTTGGACTTACAGAATGCTTAGACTAGAATGGCCCTTTGCTAGGCTGGAGAAGTGGTCAATGGCTAAAAGCATGTACTGATGCCCCCCCTCCCCCCCAGAGGACTCTAGTTTGGTTTCCTGCACCCACATGAAATAACTCACAATTTCCTGTAACTCCAACTCTAGGAGGATCTCCCATCTCTTGCCTCCATGGGCATCCAAACTCATGTACACACACACACCCTGCACACACCACACCAACCAATCAAACAAACCAACCAACTAACTAAAATAACACAAAAAGAAATCTTGACAAAGGCCTGTTGTAAGAATTTTACAGTTGCAGTAATGTCATCTCTTCCCCATGGTGCTTTTGATAGGGACCCAAGGATGGCAAGTACAAGTACCTGATCGGGACTGGAGTCCAGATTCCCTGGCTTTTTTATCTACCTATCTTTTTCTCTTCACTTGGTGACAAGCCTATGGTCTCCATCCCTTATCAGAGCCCTACTCCTCTAAGGCTGCAAAGCTTTAGAGGCCATGGTAACCTAGGTTCTAGTATTTAGGTCACAGCTTCATGTCCCTTAAGTGCTGACCTTTCTGGCTGATGTATTCTCCTCATAGGAAGATGAGGATACCACTGATATACAGACAGTTCATTTTGGGTTACTGATAGTAGTAACCTGAGGTCTTCCCAATCCAGTGAGGGCAGGTATTGCAAGGCCAGGCCAAGATATGGTGCGGACAGGATCATGGGGAGATTTCCCACTATCTGAAGGTATTTAAGAAGCAGGCTTATGGATAGCATGATGGGAGTACTCAGAGAATTCTATATCAGATTTTTAGAATTCTCTCTAGCTCACCTTGAAGATGGATGAAGATGTTAGATGACTTGTAATGTTGATTTTCATTGTCATTGACTACTGGTATTTTCTTCATAGCTCTTGTTGACTGGCAAAATTGTGAATATGCAATAGAGGGAAAATTAATCAATTTCCCCCTTTATTCACAGATTTTGAGAGGTTGTGGTGGTGGGTATGAAAAGCTTCTGTTGAAAGGAAGGGTATAACCATCCAACCTTTAGGTGCTGGGTAGGGACTGAGACCATGAATTAGTGGGGCAGTAGTCGCCTGGATAAAAACTAGAACAAAAGTCATGTTCATCCAAGTTATCTTTGTCCTCTATTGGAATGTCCACATTTTCAGTCCTTCCCTTTAATACTTCCTTAGTGAATTTGGATATCTATAATTTCATGCTCTTATGGGTCACTCAGGTCTAGGGCCAAATCCCCACTGGAAACATGGATTTGTATTTATTGGTTTAGTGGGTGGAGGTTGTCAAGACTATCCCTCAGGTGACTAGAGCATTGTCTTTGAAGAAGCAATGTGCCCATAGTCAGGAGAAAAGCAGCTTAAGTCCTACTCAGGTGAGTACAAGGTAGCTGAGCTATGGCTATAGTTATGGATGTAGCTGGCCTATATAATTTTTTGGTCTGGAAGAAAAATTATATCCTGTATATGTTTCTAAGAGCTTTGTAGTCATCTGTGATAGTATACAGTTTATTGCAGTTTCCAGAGTGCCTTGATTGTATTTCATTCTTTGATCTCTCCCATGACTTCAAGAGAAACCATCACCTCCATTTTGTAAAGAGAGGCTTTATTGATGACTTGTGTGGAATCACATAACTCAAATATGCCCAAGTAGGGACTTGAAGCACTACCTTCTTCTTGTCTGGTTTTTTTTTCTCTTACTGTTCAACTCTCTCCCAACCATGAAATACTGTTTTTTCATGACCATGGTTTACTGATTAAAAAACAAAAAAACTCAATCCAATCAACATATCCATATCCATATGAGAAGATATTCATATCTTCTCATTTATTGGTGGTCACAGAACATTCAATATCTGCTTTCACTATGCTTTATAATAGACATTTAGAATACATTTGTGTTATTTAAAGAAATTGTGTTATTTAAAGAAATTTTGTTTCATTTGGATAACATCTCATTTTCCTTCCCATATTAACTTATGGTAACTATTATTCTTTTTGTTTCTACAAGTTCAATGTTTTATAAGCAAGTGGGTCATATAGTATTTATTTTCTGAATGTAGATACATACATATATATATATAACATATATATTATATATAACATATATATATATATATATATATATATATATATATATATATATATATATATATCTTTACATCACTGTAATCTAAATGCCTGGCAGACACTACTTAAAGACAGATTTCTTTTGGCTCCATTTAAGAGGGTTGGGTTGCTTGCTCTGTGGCTGTGGGCCTGTGGTGAGAAGAACCTTGTAGTAGATGAAGGTCACACAGAGGAGAGATGCTAACTTCATTCAGCCAGGGAAGGAGAGAGAAGAGTGGCTAGAATCCTGTTCAAAGAAGATTTTTAGTTATTCATTTCCTCCAAATAACCATTTGGTATCAACTCATTAATGGATGAACTCATTAAAGTATTTAATCTCCTCATAAGTCTTAGTGCTTGAATCCACCAATCAGGGACTCAGTATTTAACCATAAGCCTCCAGAGAGAATACTTTGTATACAAAATCCCCCTGCCTCAGTTATATATAAAACACCACATAATAGCCTTTAAATTTACCTATGATTTTACAAATGACAGGATGTTTTGATGCAAATAGTATATGTCATATATATACATATGTGTGTGTGTGTGTGTGTGTGTGTGTATCACATTTTCCTGATCTACGTGTTGATAGACACTCAGGTTGATTACATATCTTGGCTATTGTAAATAATGCTTCAATAAGCATATGAGTACTGATGTTCCTTTGATGTACTAATTTTATTTCCTTTAGATATATACCATGTAGTAGTATTGCTGGGGAATCTGGTAATTCTCTAATTTTCTGAGAACACTATTTCTTTAATGGCTATACTGCTTGTAGTCTAAAGGCAATGTACAAAGGAACCTTTCTCCACATTCTCAACAATGCTAGCTTTTGTCATTTTGACAATAGGCATCCTAACAGGTGTAGTGTAATAGCTCTTTGGGATTTTACTTTGCATTTCTATAGCAACTAATGACGTTGAACTGGTTTTCAGATACCTGTTCCTCACTTACATTTCTGTTTTTGAGCAGTATCTGCTCAGGTCCTCTGTCTAATACTTTGTCAGATATTTTATTTCCCTACTGTGGCTGTCTTTTAAATTCTTGTACATTTTAGATACTGACCCCTCCATATATATATATATATCATTGGCTAATACGTTCTCCTATTCTGTACATTGCTTCTTCATCCTCTGACAATGTTCATTTTCTTTGGTGCACAGAAGGTTTTTAATTGATGGAGTGCCATTTGTGTGTGTATTTTTGCTTTTGTTACTGGTGGTTAGGGGTCGGAGTCTAGAACTTAGATGCCTAGACCAATGTGAGGATGTTTTCTCTTGTGCCTTTCTAGTAGGTTTTCGTCTCTCATCAGCATTCCCAGTCTATTTGGAGTTGACTTTTATGTATGCCGTGGGAACTCATGTTCCTGCATTATCATACTCAGGGTCTCCAGCACTGTTCAATGAAGATCATTGCATATCTTCCTCTGTTGCATATTTTTGCTACCTTTGCTGAAGATTACATGATCACATAGATTTATTTCTGGGCTTATATTGTCTTTGTTTGGTCTGTATGTCTGTTTGTATGCCATGCCCATGCTAGGGTCTTATTTTGTTTTCTATACTTGCTTGAGAAACAATCTTCTTATGTTGCACAGGTTGGTTTCACAGTCATGGGCTGCAATGATCCCTCTGCCTTTACATCCCGAAAAGCTGGAATTGCAGAAACACACCACTTATCTAAACACTATGTGGTTTTGGAATACTATAACTGTGTAATTTTTA
The DNA here is from genome assembly GCF_011762505.2 of Arvicanthis niloticus. Classification (NCBI taxonomy): domain Eukaryota; kingdom Metazoa; phylum Chordata; class Mammalia; order Rodentia; family Muridae; genus Arvicanthis; species Arvicanthis niloticus. The sequence goes on along the minus strand of NC_047667.1, from coordinate 41,644,089 downwards.
GATTGGGTGATGTGGTAGTTTGTTCTGGACTATGTAGTACTTTATGGCTGGGATTGTTTCTTTATATTTCTAAGGGAAATATTATTAGAACTTCAATAGAGATTACACTGAATCTCTAGATTGCTTTGGGAAGTAGAGACACATTAGGAGTGCCAGCTTTTGTAACCCAGGAATACAGGACACCTTTCTAGCCCCTGTCTTTCCTTTTGATTTTTTCCTCGGTGTGTTATAGCATTCAGCCTGGAGATCATTACTTTCTTGGGCAAATTTGTTCCTCCTTTTTTATACTATTGTCTGTGGGAATATCTTCTTGCTCTGTGCTCTTTAGAAAATGTATTGTTACTGTATAAGTTTCTATATGTTGATTTTATATTTTGCAACTTGACTGAATTCTATTCTAACACTTCTACTGTAGCAATTTAGAATTTTCTGTATGTAAGATTGTGTAATCTGCAGATGCAAATGATTGTATTCCAGATGTCTTTGTTTGTTGTTCTCACCTAATTGCTCTAGCTAGGGACTTCCTCCAGTAATATGTTGATTGGAAGAAGCAACAGTGGATGTCTGTCTTTTCCTAGTCTTCAAGGAAAAGCTTTTTAGCCTTTGGCCATTGAGTAAAGTTTAAGCTTTGAGATTATATATGACCATACTACTGGTTCTCAACTTCCTAATGCTATGACCCTTTGATACAGTTCTTCATGTTGTGGTCACCCTTCCCCCATCCATAAAATTATTTTCATTGCTACTTCATAACTATAATTTTGCTACTGTTATTAATCATAACATATATAACTGTTTTCCCATGGTCTTGGGTGACCCCTGTCAAAAGGTTGAGCCAAGGGGTCATGACCCACAGGTTGGGAACTACTATTCTGTACCTAATCTATGGAGAGCTTTTATCTTGAAAGAATTTTCAATATAATAAGCTGATATAATTTTCTTCATTCTTTGATGTACTATATCAAATTTATCATTTTGTGTATGTTGAATCATCTTCTCCTCCCAGGGGTAAATCTCATTTAGTCAAAGTGAAGAATCCTTGTATTATCCTGTTGGAATCAGTATGCTAGTATCATACAGAGTATTTTTACCATCCGAAAATCTCTCTCCAACCTTTGTATTCATTCCTTTTCCCCCTCAAAATCCCAGGAAACCAATATCTTTATTGTCTGTATGGTTTTGTCTTTGTCAATATTTCATACAGTTGAAACATTTCAATGAGTAGCCTGGTTCACTTTTTATAGCTATAACAGAATACATTAGATTACATTATTTATAAAAGAAAAAAGTTTGCCCCAAAGTTCTAGAAATTATAAGTCCTAAAGTAGGTGTCTGTATTGTCAAAGGCCTCATGCTATACCATAACATAGCAGAAATCAGAATGGCAAATAAAGACATGCAGACTGAATTTAATAATAACATTTAGTTGTAACTGCTAACTTAGTCTTAAGAGAGAACTCACCACCAGAATAATTAACTCAGTTCTATAAGAGAGACACTCCTTTTGAATATTATTCATCCATCCCTGAGAGGCCCCTCTTACCACTATAATCTTAGTTAGGTTTTAGCATGAGTTTCCAGGGGACACATCCTAATCAGTCTTTTTCAGAATGGATTTTTGCACTTAGTAATATGCATACATTTATGTTTGGTCTTTTCATGGTGTAACAGATCATTTATTTTTAGTGCTAAGTAATACCTCATTTCTTTTTAGTACTGAGGTCTGGAAGTACCAATTTTTCTGAAACTATTTACCTATTAAAGGGCATCTTAGTTACTCCCTACTTGTAGCAATTATGTGTAAAGCTGCTATAAGCATCCATCTAAAGGTTCTGATGTAGGCAGAAGTTTTCAATTCCATTGGGTAAATACCAAAGAGTATAATTGCTAGATCATATGGTAAGAATGTTTAATTCCTAAGAAAGTGCCAAATTGCCTTCCAAAGAGGTGGTGCGTGCTGTTTTACATTCCTACTGTCTGTGAATGATAGTTCTTGCTACTTTATAGCCTCGCCAGCAGCTGATGTTGTCAACATTACACATTTTGGCCACTCTTGTCAGTATGTAATGATGTTATTGTTGTTTTAATATGTACCCCTCATAACATATGATGTAGAACAGGTTTTTTATGTGCATGCCTACCATCTGTTTATCCTCCATGGTGAGGCGCCTAATTAAGATTACTCTTAATCTCATTTCTTTTCTTGTTGTTGGGTTTAAGAGTTATTGGTATATTTTAGATAACGTCTTTTATGAATATTCCCCCAGTTTATGGTTTCTCTTCTCATCTTCTTGATGTCTTTCTTAGAGAGAAGTCTATAATTTTAATGAAGTATGCGTATCCCCCTTCACTCTTTCTGGGTGCTTTCTTTTCTTTTTGAATCATACTTTTGGTGGCTTTTCTAAAACGTCATTCTTAATAACCAAATCCATCTGAGTATATTCTTAGATTGTCTTCTAAAAGTTTTATGATTTTTTTTCATTTTAGGTTGAAGCTCATTTGCTTATCCCAATTGCATTACTGCATAGATTGAGTGAATTTGCAAATAATAATTTATAAAAACTGTAAATTGTTTAGTTCTAAAGGATGGACATCTAAGATCAAGAAACAAATGTATTTGGTTGTATGGTAGATCATCTCTTCTTTCAAGATGATGCCTTCTGCGTGTATCCTCATGGGGAAGAAGGGGAAGGCCATCTGGAGGGGTGGATGTTTTATGCTTCATGACAGAGAAATGACAGACAGAAGGGGCAAAGCTGGTCCCCTGTGGTCCTTTTTAAGGCTCCAGTCTTCCTCATGAAGGCAAATTCCTAATGGTTATTAACTTCCTAGTGGCCTGTGCACTCAATAGCATTGCAACATTTAAGCTACAGCCTCTAGGTTGTTTTTACAACAAAACCCTACTGTGTAGCTCTGGCTTACTTGGAAGTTGCTATATAAAATAGACTGGCTTTGGACTTACAGAGATCTGCCCGCCTCGGCCTCCTGAGTGTTGGGATAATTGTACATGGCACATACCTTGCTCTTTTGAAATGTTCATCTATTTATACAATGTATTTTGATCATATCTGACTCCCACTCCCTCCATATTGTCCTTTTACTAATGTATCTCACTTCCTGCTCAAGTCCTCTTTTAAAAAGAAAACACAACAATAACCCATTGAGCCTCATTATTAATGGTTATATGCACATGGGTGTGGTGTTATCGCTTGGTAAGTGGAAAACATGTCATAGCCACTCTTGATATAAATGGTCCACCCTCTGTAGCAGCCTTCTTCTCCTCACCTAAAGATGGGGAAGAATTACCTTAGAATTAACTACTCTGCTAGAATTTTTAACATGCTCAATCTCATACAATGAGCCACAGTTCTTGGGAGTTCATAGATGTAACAGCCATGTCATGTCCAGAGGGCAGCACTTCACAGCTCTTCTCTCCATTCTCCAGAGCTTTCCTTCTTTCTCCAGCCTCTTCTGTGATGTTCCCTGAGGTGTGGCAAGGGTATGGAGTGGGGCCAATAGCAATATCCCATTTACAGCCAATCACTCACTGTCATGTAATTCATAGCACATTGAGCACTTAGGAGTCTGCATTAGCTAGTATCCATGGCAACAAGACTTCCGAGGTTAGGAGATACTTAAATCTGGACCTCTGGGCCATGTGGGGCAGCACTTGAATTAAACTGCTATGGAAACTTAAAACTGTATAAGTTTGTGGGAGTCCATTCTAGCGCCGTTTGTTGAAAATACAATCCTGTTCCATTGTGTTGCTTTGGGCCTTGGGCCCTCCATTACCTATTCTTGTCTGTGTCTATTTCTGAGCTCCAAAGTCTGTCTCACAAATTCAAATTCACTTGTTTATTCTTTAACAACACTATATTGATTCAATTACTGTAGATTTATACTAAGTCCTGAGATCAGCCATTTAACTCTGCTCTTTCTTTAACATGGTGTTACATGCTCTTTTGCTTTAGTACATAGCTGTTAGATAATTTGGTGCGCCAATAGCCACAGAACTACTTTCTAGGAGTTTTGTTGTGATTACAGTGAATATGTACATCGGGTGGGGATGAACTGGCCTCTTGACAGTATTGACCCAACCTATACCTCCCAATAATTTTATTTGAATTCATTCACAGTGTTTTTGGTTTTATTTATGAGAGTTTTGTAAGTTTTATATACATGTTATAGTTTTTTAAAATCACATTTCATTTTTGAGATGCTAATGTGGATGATACATTTTTAACTTCACATTTAGTGTGTTCACTTATGATATACAGACAAACAATTATTAACTTTGTCCTTATAATCTCCTTAATTAATTATTAATTCTAGGAGTTTTGACATTTAAATATTTTTCTATGCAGATGAGATATTTATCTAGTCTCTTGGGACTTCTTTAAAGACATTGTCTTTGGCATGAAGTAATTTTATTTTAATTATAGATTTACTTTTATTTATCTTGATTTTGTATTGAATTGTGCTTAATGAAGCTGAATGTCTAAATAATTCACCAGTTCTGAAAAATTCTTACATTTGCAATATTTCCTCAATATTTATTACTCTTTTGGAATTTTGAGTTGAATTATTCAGGATCTTCATCTCTCTAATTTCCATTGTACAAAATAAAGGTATCTATATCTATATCTATATCTATATTTATATCTATATCTATATCTCCATATCCATATATATATGTATTTATTTATTTATAGATATTTACAGATGCGTACACTTGTGTATGTGATATATGTGTATATTTACACACTTATCTCCCCTATTCACTGACATTCTTTGGAAATGTCTTCTATGTAACTTACCTGCAAAATATAAATATTAACAAAATAATAAAAATCAGAAAAAAAGAAGTACAAAAAAATCACTGTAGATCCAGCAGACATTATCCTAAGGATATATAGTGAATAATTTTGTTCACCAATTGTAATGGTTTAGATAACATTTCAGTCTCTTTGAAATGAAAACATTTCAGTCAATTTAGATTGCTAAAAGTGACACAACAGAGTAAAAATCTAAAAAAACACTCATATCTATTAAAGAACCTAAATTTCTAATCTAAAACTTTTCAGATCTAATCTAAAAATTTCAATTTCAATAACTTTGTTTTACCCATCAGTTCTACCAAACTCTGAAGAAGCAATAATGTTCTTTCACAGGCTCCTTTCAAATGTAGAGATGTATAAAGGACTACCCAATTCACTCAATAGCCACCACCACCTCAATACTTAAACCTTTCAACTATGTCATAAGAAATAGACCTAAATAGTATCCATTATGAACTGGGGTACAAATATAAACAGCAAAATGTTACCCATCAAATTTGACAGAATATAAGGGACCCGTTATTACTAAACAATCTTGAGTCCATGATTGCAAGCTTCATTTATCATTTGTGAAACCAACCAAGGTGTATAAAGAAAAGGGCTTAGAACATCTCAACACAGGCACAAAAAGGATTTAGCAAAATTTAATCTTCCTGTTTAATAAAAGTTCATAGTGAATTAATAATAGAAGACAACATTCTCGGTCTGACAAAAGGACATCTATAAAAAAAACCTACTGTTGCCATCAGACTCAATGCTGAAGCATTATGAAATATTGATCTCTCTTTCCTGTAATGTAGAAATGGACAAAATCTTTCCCTTTACTACTTCCTTTTAACATTGTTAAGTAAATTTGAGTCATTTTAATAAGGCAAGGAAGAAAAAATAAAGGGCACATAAAATTAAAACTGAAGAGGTAACACTGTAAGTTTTTGACAGCAGACATGATTTCTACTGTAAAACTCTAACCATGATCTCTCCATTAACCACTGGAGCTAGTAAGTGAGTCTAGTAAGACCCCTGGATGCTTACTTACATCCTGTATAATATATGCAAAAATATAAACATCCCGTGTAAATATTTTAAAATATTTGGGCCATATATACTTATCAACTTCATTTCAATATGTGAATTTTAATAATTTTAAAAGTAATAATCAAATATCTATGGTTAAATAAAACAAGCTATCTATGTCTCTTTACCCAACCTACAGAGCATACTACAGTAAATGAAAGAAATCCTAAAGATGAGCAGAACACACTTATGGATTGAAAATTATCCCAGTGTTAACCCATCTGTTACTTCTGGACTGATGCACAAATTCCACATGGTAACAGTAAAGGATATAATAGATCTAGCAGTACCAACAAACAAGCTAATGTAAAGAAATAAAGATGATTCAAAAATGGATATGAAATACATGAGCTTTAGCATAGGCAGAATTATTTTGAAAAAGAACAATGTTGTAGGACTTTCATCATTTAGATTCAAGAGTTACCGAAATGGTAATATAACCAAGACAGCATCCCTCTACTGTACGGTTGGTGTGTTAATCTATGAGAATGGAATGAGGAGCCTCCTCTGTTGTGTGGGTGGCCGGTTTTTTAAATGAGGTACAAACAGTATTTTTAATTAAATCTGCTTCGTATAACTGACACTCCTATGGAAAAAGGAAATCTAGAGACTTGTCTTTCTCTAGATCAAGATTAATTCGAGAAAATCTTTGAAAAGTCGGAGAAGGAAAATTCACATAACAAGAATGCAAAACAATCCCAAATAATGCTGTGAGAAGTGGGAGTCCATTCTAATAGCTTCCATTGTGTGACCTTTGTTAAAGTTGAAAACAAAACTTTTGCTCATGAAAACAGATCCTTGAGAGAGAAATACAAATAGAAGACAAACTAAAGGGAACAGCTCCATAAGATACATCTACTTTTTAGTTTTGACTTTGGACATTGTGCTACTTTATTGTGAGCTTAGGAATACATTAATTAAAATACTCATTATGACTTATATATTGCCTGGTATTTTGAATGAAAGGGTTTGTTTTTTTTTCCCAGAACATGGATGAATCATTTTGTCAGAAGAAGTTAATTCTTTGATTTTTTTTCAGATTCCTTGCAAAATTTAACCATTTTGTAAGTAGCATTAGGTGAAAATACAGAGTATTAAAGAGACTGTCTTACTTCACAACTAAACAAGATTCTGTAGCTAAATCTAATCCCCTTCTTTAGAAAGCAGAGCCTGTACTTTCTAGGGGGTGTGGCTAGGAGGCATTACTACAGAGCAACAGATAGACCTACTGCAAAGAAGTAGGCTAACTCTGAAATAAAGAAATAGGAAAGGATCTGGGAAAGAATGCTGACATAACATTTATCCTTGGGTGTCAATTTTTATGAAAGACAGGTTCTGGCTATACATGTACCCATACACATGTACACTTTCCCTAACTTCAGGTGTAGGCATGTTTATGCAGAAATAATGTTTGCAGAGATAATGTATTTTCTGCCAAAATGATGTAATACTTACACTTTGAATGCATCATAACATTTGTATGTTGTCTGTCTAGGAGATCAGTGTTTATTAGCTGAACATGTTTATTTGCAAAAGAATACAACTGTTCTTGTTGGTTAAAATCAATGTCGTTCATAGAAATTGATTCTAGTAACATCTATGAATGATCTAAGGGCAATGGAAGTTTCCATCTCCCTGTGCTAAACAAGAATGTGAGTTAAATGCCTTTTCACTGATCCATCCTTCCACATCTCTGAGCAGGGTAAGAGTAACACATCCTACGTGCAGTTCAGGGGCCATGATGATGTCATAGTCTAGCCTGTTAACTGAGGATAAGAGACAGAAGAGAGGAAAAGAGAAGAAAAAGAATGGAGGAGAATAAATGATACCAGAGGAGGGGAAGACATAGAAAGAAGAGAAAGAGAAACGGGCATTGAAAATGCTACTCATACACCCCAGGGTGTCAGGTAGTGCAGGTCTCCTAGCTCCTCCTTATTGTTTTGGCCTACTGGGGACATGATTCTGATCAGAGGACATGATTCTGCCACTGCCTGTGTGTACGACCTTCAAAAAGCTTTCAAACCTCACATGTGTGGTGGAGGTTGCTGGGTGTTGACTTAAGGCCTCATATATGCTTGGGAATTGCTCTCTGACTAAGCTATAACTCTGGTCCATTTTACCAATGAGAGAATATCAAATATTTTGTGTCTCATGAAAGTTAAATGATGCAGTCCTTACAAAACATTTATTGGCATTTCTGGTACATCAAACCCAAAATGAAGGGAACTCATATGATGACCTCAGTGCCACACTTTCTTGCCACAAAGAAATGGATTTGCTCCAGGGAGCCTGTCAAACTATCTGTGGTGAAGAATTACTTTTTGAAATCTCCAGTCAAGTGTATGTCATATTTTTATAAAATGCTCTTGTTCCAAAATGGATTACCAGAAAAAAATAAAAATACAAAGAGATGTAAAACAATGCCCCTAATTTTTATTCTTATATTTAGTAGGCATAAGATTTCTGTCTAATTGCTCTGATTCTAAGAGCTTTCCATTTCTGAGTGTATCTCTTCATGGTCAAGCAATGAAGAAAGAGTATGCCAACATATTTGTTTCATAGAATCTGAACAGCACAACACTGTGAGATGCCCATCTATCCTGGGCAGGAATGTATGAGTAGGCTTACTTAAGAACTTGAAAAGTTTTAAAAAGTCTCTTCTTAGTTGGAGAGTATAGTCTAAGATGGCAGCTCCTTAATACTTCCAAACTAGAAAGAATGCTTTGCATTAGATCCATGTATTAGTCAGGGTTCTCTAGAGTCACAGAACTTATGGTTAGTCTCTATATAGTAAGGGAATTTGTTGATGACTTACAGTTCATAGTCCAACTCCCCAACAATGGTCAGCAGCAGCTGTGAATGGAAGTCCAAGGATCTAGCAGTTGCCCAGTCCCACCATGCAAACAGGAAAGAAGAGTCTTCCTTCTTCCAGTGTCCTTAAGTAGGTCTCCAGCAGAAGGTGTGACCCAGATTAAAGGTGTGTACCACCATGCCTGGATCTGAGACTTGCTTTGTCCCAAATGACCTTGAACTCAGAGATCTCCTTGCCTTAGTCTCCTGGGATTCATAACCACTATGCCTCAAGATCTCCATGCCAAGATCCAGGTCAGAAACTCAAGATCAGCCTCAAGATCAGGATCACAAGTGAGTCTTCCAATTCTGAATTGTAGTTCATTCCAGATATAGTCAAGTTGACAACCTGGAATAGCCACCACAATCCACTTCCCAAAGTCCCAAGTGAAAAGTTTCTTCTGAAAATGGTGAATAGTTAGAATGGAGAAAAATCACTAAGGGTTCAGAAACAAAGACTTTCCCAAAAGATGCTTTTCCCCTTCATCCCTGAAGCTCATTGGTATCCTCTTATTAACTTGTTACCTTGAGTCTAAATGTCTAGCTTAATATATCAAAATGATGGGTAACTCACAATTATCCATTCATAGTACTTTGTACTTTTAAAAGAACATTTGGAGCCTCAGATTCAACCCATATCTATTGACAGTCTATCATGATGGGGGCTATGTTTGGTGCTTTGGCTATGTGCCTGTTGACATAGCAGCTTGGTAAGATTGGCAGCGTTATCAATGCCATTTGTTCAGAAATTGAATTTCAGAGAGTTATATAATTTGTGTATGGTATGATTCAAAGACAGATGTGCTAACTATAAACACTGTTCCTTTCTGCTATGCTGTGGGTTTAATTATCACTCATAATATTTTGGCACTCCTGTTTATTATGGCCTTCACTTTCCAGGAAGGATGGCAATCAATAAACATACAACTAGAATTTTCCAAAACGTCTACCTCAAGTCATCTGTTCAGAAGGAGAATATCTTTGCTCACCTCCTTTTGGACCACTTACCTCTAATAAACAATGACATTTCAGTGAGGTGGTAATTAACTTCACCTCGATGAAGAATTTAGTCTGTCTGCAAGGCTACCTAATGAAGTTGGTGATTTATTAAACATCCTCAGTTTTAGAAAGCCTTTGAAATAAAGGATGATGATCATCAACTTTAGGTGAGACTACAGAGGAACAAAAAAACCCAATTGTAGCAAAAAATACTTAGGCGTAGCAAACTGTCTGGCCACAGCGATGCCTTATAGGTTTACAATGGTTTTCAAGCTCATAATAAAATATCAAAAGGAAGATACACTGCTGATTCTAAGATTGGCTTGGTTGAGAATAATTTATTAAAGATAGTGGTAGTGTTATTGATCACACCACCAGCAGAGATGATCTATAAGAATATGATGTCACCTGTGTTTTCTCATGCAGTACCTATTAGTTGAGTTCCTTCTAAGCATCACATATACTATTCTGAACACTGAGGAAATAATAAGAACAAGGAAGAAGATACCATTTTCTCACGGAATTTGCTTTGTATAGAAGGATAGAAAGTCAAGTAATTAAGGAAAGAACATTTTAGTGGCATATGTCCTTAGCGAAATAAAACAGATTGGGAAACTAGAGTATTACAGGTAGTGGGATTTTTTTTTTTCATTTGTTTTAGTGAACCAGTGAGTTTTATTGGTGTTATGCAGAGGAGTATGGGTAAGGGTTTACTTACAGGAGCAGGCATAACTAAAAGAAAAAGTAGCTGCAATATGGAAAATCCCAGCCTAACACAGGATCGCTACTCACGAAAGCTCTCTGTACAACTTAAAGGCAGCTTGATTGCTATGAGAATCTGTTCTCACAGCTCATCTAGTCTTAAGCCTACCTAGCATTGTTGTTTTTTTTTCCATCTGTAACACCAAGGAGAGCCCTTGGAGAATTTTGCGAGTTCAGCTTTCCCACATATGTGATGTTTTATTGACTTCCTAAGTCTTATGAGCCAACACCTCCCTCTGAGAGGAAATTCTGATTTTGTATTCAGGAAAGGAACCCTGAAGTCAAGGTGAGAGAAAGACAAAAAAAAAAAAAAAAAAAAAAAAAAAAAAAAAAAAAAAATGATCCATGAAAGGTTTTGTAAACTATAGTAAGGACTTTGGATTTTAACAGCTAAAGAAAAAACCTTAAATGATTGTGTTCTATATTTGTTTTGTATTAAAAGTCAGCTTTCCTCTTCTGTAATGGTAATAGGAGATTGCCATTAGAGTATAAACAGGAAGTCAGTTAGGGAGTTTATTGGATGGTACTGTAGGTGGGAAGCATCCAGGTAAGACATGGCAAGTAGGTTGGGGTAGGCTCATAGCAGTACTGTTGAAGAGAATTTGTAAGACCTTCTAGAAATCAGTAATGGATTAGATTGGGATAGACATAAGAAAAAGGAAGGAATAACTCTAGCTTGAGTTAGAAGAAATTAAAAGAGAAACTATTTGAGAAGAAGTTCAAAATTTCATCTTAGACCCTTTAAATTTTAAAGTATTTATTTTCAAATACCTAATGTCAGGTACACAGTAATATGTACCAAGGAGAAAGTGAGGACCTACTGCCCCTGTCCTCAGTTTTCAGCATCAGGGGGTTGTCAATAATGAATGGAGGAGGCTGAAGCCACACAGCTCCTAGTGCAGGCTGTGTGACTTGAAGTCCAGGTGCTGAGCCCCAACTTCCTGTCAGAAAAATGGAACAAAGTCTGAGGGGGTTTCTAATATACCTTGAACATAAGAATGAATGGATGTGGGCACTGTACACACCATTCCCTCCCCACCGGGGTGGGGGTGTTTACATTCAAGACAGGAGCAAGAAGTCTGCCTACACCGGGTCCCTAAATTCTCTCTTCCTGCCTCAGCCTTCCTTGTATTTCCACCATCCCCTTTCCCATTAGCTTTGAATCTTCTTCTATATTCTACTGGTCTAATCTAAAGCTCAAGGAGGTGCTTGTTTTCACAAGCAAGAGCTTTGACAATGAGCTATGACATTTGACCTTTTCGGAAGGACTCTTTTGAAATTATCTGAAGTGGTAGAGCAGCGGATTCTGGGAAGTATAATGCTTGTTACAAAGAAAACAAATACATATACTCACAGATTGGTGAATGTGTGCTGGTCAAACTGGGACTAGCTCTCACTCATTCCTTTGAGCACAGCAGCACAACCTCCTCCTCCTCCTCCTCTTCTGTACCTCCTCAGTTTTGGGGAGGGAGCCACTTGCTATGCTGCCTCAGAGGAGTGCAAAATGTGTCTCTTAAAAGAACACAGCCATTTGTTCTCTGTCAGGATGCCTCTTTCATACTGTAATTAGAGTGCTGTGGGGGGTGCGAGTGAGGGAGAAAGAAGAATATGAAATGCTCCTTCTTCCTTGTGGCTTATTCTTCCTGCACCACAGGGTTTTGAACCCAGTGAAATATTGTGACTGAAACAAACACTATTATATGCGTACACAGAGGGAGGAAGTGACATGTGTGCCTTTGAGTTCATGCCTTGATAGTATCTATGTGCCAAACTGAGGTGGCACAGACTGGTGGGTAATTGCTCAGAGTGAGAGAGTCGAATTCTGCTCTGTAGCTATTGTCTTTCACTGTTATCTCGCTCTTGCAACACCCCAGAGCCTTTATAGTCCTTTCTTTAAAGGTTTTTGTTTTATGTATATTTGTTTAGATTTCGCAAGTATTGGGATTAAACCCAGGACCTCATACATGCTAGCTAGGCAAGCACTACATATTGAGCTGTGCTGTGCTCTGCCTTGAACAGTTTTAAGGACAACCATGTGAGAACTGTCACTTGTCACTGCCCACGGTACATGCTATTCCATGATTATCCAGCTAATGGAAGGGAACAGAGAAATTTGTGGAACAAACAGTGCGACATTCAAGAATATGTGCGGCTGTTTGTTTTGTTTTCAATTTTATTTGTAGCAGTAGCAACAATGGGTTTTGTTCGGCTGAAAATTGTTAGCATCTTTCTAGCACATGCCAGCAGGGGCGAAGGTGGTGGAAAAGTCAGCCTGGTTTTGTTCAATTCACAGGGATGATCTTTGCAGCACTGGACAGATCTTGTGTAGATAACAGCATTGGTGCTATTGGTCCTACTGATCTTTAATATAAATGTGTTATGAAATCTGGCTGAGTAGCATGCAGAGATGAGCTCCTGATCTTCCTCTACTCCAAACCCTGCTTTGCCCAGTGCCCTTTCCACTTTGGCAAATTTCACTTCTTCCTTCTTGGCCACTAAAACCCTTTGGGTGGTGCTTGATCCATCTCTTTATTACCCTCTGTATCAGAGAGAGGTCAGTGTGTCCTCTTAGCTCTTCCTTCAGATTATATCCAGAACTTCATTATTTCTCAATAGTCACACTCTGTCCAAGGGCAAGGTCATGTGGATATGTTCTAGAAGGTTTTGCTGATTCTATCTCTAAGTTCCCTCCAGTCTCTCCACAACAAGGCAGCCCAAGACAGTCTTAGCAAACTTCAATCAAATCTTGTAATTACTCTGCTACATCCCAAGTGATGGTGTCCTAGTTGTACTGTGAAGAATTGATTCTTCTCCCCCTCCATGTGAATGGCCTGGCCTTGTTTCCTTGTATCCATAAAATAAAAAGACTTCAGTATTAGAAGATAAAGAAAAAATGTTATCCTTTCTTTGAGTTCCTATGGCATCTGCCTCTTTGAATCTCCACATTTAAAATGCTACAATAGTGTGGAGCTTGGATCTTGGCAAGCTAAACAAATGTACAGGTCGGCTTCCACTTGCTGTAGACTTTGGATTGACAAACCAGTGGTCCTCTATCTGCTTTAGCTTTTCCGGATATGAAAATTGGGCCAGGACAGGTGATTTTGCAGGTCCTAGCTGCTTGATATCCTGATCTGAGAGTCCTGTGATCTATCTTTCATTGCTGTGGATATAGAGCAGAGGGGCAGAGGCTGGATATTTCAATTCATGGAATGCCATATATTTGCCATAACCAATTTGGAGAAAAATCTCTGCTCTTACGAGGCCCATACTAAAGTGCCTAGTTTGGAGTCTGGATAACACTGCATGTCTGAGCATTTGCACCTGAACACTCACCCTGCTTATGAGAGTCAACAATGGATGGGATTCTGAAGGCCAGGTTCTGTTTTAGCCATCTTTTATTGGCAACCTAAGTCTCCTTAAATCCTTCCTGGAACAAGGCAAGAGCTAAGACATAAATAACTGTAATGTTACTGAACTGTGTGACCTTCAGCAAAGTGTTTGCCTTCTCTGGGGCTGTGTTTGCTTCTCTGGAAAGTGGGAGGAAAAGTTCCTCAGGTTCATAACACTGAACACTGAAAACATAACGGGGAACAGTCTTGCCCTTGATCACCCTAGTACTTTCCAACACAGTGAAAGCAGGGCTCCCACACAGCAGCAAAGCTGACTTCACCGATTTCTGTGTTTGTTTCAGAATATTTAAAAGCCTGACAATGTTTTTCTTGGTGCCTTATCCAAATCCCTCCTTCCAGAAGCAAGGATCATAGAAGAATATTGGCAAGGTTCCCTTGTGGGTAGCAAAGCCTTCTGAAATTATGAACTCTGAAGATTAATAGGAATGCGATCCTGTGGCATTTGTGTGCTTTGCAAAGCCCCCTCCCCCCGCATGTACTTCAGAGTGCTGGTGGTGTGAGCATGTGTATCTATGCCAATGTGTGTGTGATGAAGCATGCAAGTGTGTACAGGAGTGTGGGTAAACAGATCTTTGAGTCATACAGGCCAGTCCATCCTGGCAGGCTTTGTCTTCCTTTCTGGTTGCCATGACAGCAGCAAGAGCCTCTGCATCAGTAAACAAAGCTCCCTGTATGCGCTGAATCAGGAGCAGTGCTCTGGAACTAGTGGATAAGCCAAGAGCTGGTAGTCTTTCCCCAGAGGGTTTTATACCAGTTCTTCCTAAATATTTTGTCAGTAGATGAGTGAAGCAACTACCTTCCATTTATGTTGGGGATCGAGTTAACACAGCATGGTCTAAAGCAAGGCTTTAGTGACCCTAACTTCAAGTCCTTAGGATTCAGCAAACATGATGGTACATCCTAGATTTCTGGTTGACCAAAGCCCCTCCTATCATCGCCTATGGGCTAACACCAGCTCCTTTATTAACTCAGAGATCGACTGCGCTGTGACTTATCTGTGACAATAGCTCCTTTATAGCTTGATAAATTCACAAAGTAGAAATCAATTTTCATATTAATATAAGCATGATTTGGAAGTGAAATCTGCCTTCTCTCCTTTTACCCCTCCAGACATATATGATACATGTTTGGGGCATCCTTCCTTGTCTGAGATTATTCATGTGGTATTTCTACTTTCTACTTTATTTTATTGTGAAAATATAGAATTGGCTGCATATAGGAGTTGATTTTAACAATTTATGGCTCCCATGTGGAAGCTAGTGAAAAACAAAAGCAGCCACAAATATAAATCCAATGACAAAAATGAAATACGTCCTCTACCACAGTATACAAAAATCAGGTTTCTTACATCCCATAACTGAAATGTAGGAATGTGAACTTAGCATACACATGCAGAGACTAAAATGGAGAGTCAGCCAGACCCAACTCCATCTCACCTTCTTCCAGGTTTCTGCGTCTTGAGGGGACCTGTGTGGGATCCTCCCAGGGGAGCAGAGTAGGAAGAGGGGCAGCACAACACTATGAATAACCAGAGGAGGAAAAGGCCAGTGAAGCCCAGTTCAGATGTTTGTGACTCTCCTGTCTCTTTACAGGTCACTGTTCCTAGAGAAGACTTGTTCTAGCTTGTGCTTGGGAACACAGAGTTTTAATGAGATAGTCTCTCATTGGCCAAGTCCTCACCAGTTAGCCTAGATCAGTCGTTCTCTGCTTTCCTAATACTGTGACCCTTTAATACAGTTCCTCATTTGTTGCTACTTCATAACTGTAATTCTGCTATAGGCATGAATCATAACATAAATATCTGACATATGACTCCTGTGAAAGGGTTCTTTGATCCCAAAAGGGGTCATAACCCACAGGTTGAGAACTGCTGGGTTAGCCTGACTGGCTAGTAATCCCCAAGGATTCTTCTTTTTACTGGGTTTGGAAGTATGAACCATTACACCCAGCTATTTTGTTTGGTCTGTTTTGGTATTGGTGGCAGTGGTGGTGGTGGTGTTGTTTGTTGGTGGCGGCGGCGGTGGCAGTGGCGGTGGTGATTCTGTAGTTTGGATTCAGGTCCTCATGCTTGCAAGTAGACACTATCTCCCCAGCCCTTTGGGTTTCCTTCTAATGTCAGCTCTGACTGATGAGGAAACAGAGAAGTTCCCTCCCTGCTCATTAGCAGCGGATGCTGCCTGGATACTTTGCTCTGAGAATAGAGCTGGTGGTGCTTCTGTTGCTTCACATGCTCATTTATTTTTGTTCTGGTTTGGAATTCCTAAGACTAGACACAACACATGGGCACACTGTTCCACCATGGATGTAGAAATAGAGGATGGAGCTGATTATATACATTCGCATCTTAAACCTAGACATATGTCAGGAGACCTCAAAGGATCTGGCCACCCTTCTACCATAAGGCAGAATTCTCCCTTTAAAGTTAAGATGTTTTATCTAAAGAAACTGGACATTCTGAGATATTCAGAAGGCCACTCTGTGAGATTACCAAATTCTGCAGGAAACAGGTATCTGGTCTCTAAATAAGGCCAAGGTCATATCTTCTGACTTTGTATCAACATCATTTGTGTAAACCCTTGAATCCTTATACAAAGGAGACAATACTTAGATTCTTATGGATAAGGACCACAGAAGGAACATGCTGGCCTTTATCAGACATGGCCACCTAAATGCTCAGGGTCTGATGGGCATGTAAGACCTAATGGGAGAATGGCTGCTTATTTTGGGGCAAATAGTGAAGATAATGCTATTTACCCCTTTCTCTTGTAAATTCAATATGAATACATGGTAACTATGGCCTGAACACAAGATGACAAATATAACAGCAATTCAACTAGTGCTGTGAATTATTTTCTAGGTCTTTTATTAATCCCGCATAGGAATTAATTGACTTCTATTCTGTTGTCTCAAATGAAAGGCTTACTAAAACCAAAATAAAATAACAAAACTGTTCTTATATTCCTACATTTCTCAAACTTGAGCTAAAACAAAAATCCAGTCTGTAGATTTTAATCATTGACTTCTCATAGCATGGAGAAAGGGGGAGACAGCCAAGGCACTGTGAAAACTGTAACTACCCTGGAATTGGAAGGTGCTACTTTGAATTCCAACACTTTCTCTTTGTGATCTTGGGCAAATAAAATTTCTACATCTTGCAGGGTTTTGTTTTTCAGATTTTATGTTTGTTTATTTTACAAATATCACACCCCAAAATGATTTTTAAACCAAAAATGTAAGTGTATTATATGAACATTAACTGCAATATTTTATTTCTATAGTTTATGGAATAAACTTTAATAGTTGTGTGAAAATTCTCAGTTCATATGTGATGCCATGCAGGCTTTGCCTGGCCACATGGAGTCGACAGACTAGCAGACATACAAACGGGAATAAATAACTTGTGGCAAAAAGTTTTGTTCTCCTTTCTAAAAGTATTTTTATGTAGATATTTTGAAATGTGGTTTTGCTTCAATGATTATGAGTCTTTAATAATAAGTTCTAATAAGTTTTTTTCTCTGTGCAGACATGCACACGTGTCATCTGTTCTTGTATACATGTATGTATGTGAGTGCTGGTACACATGTAAGTTGTGAAGAAGTCAGAGGACAACTTCAGTGTCTGTCACAGAGAGAGGAGGACAGCAAGGAAGAGGATGGGAGGAGTCAGGAAATACACAGTTGCCCATGAGCAAACAGAACAGAGAGGAAACCACTTGATAACCAAACTGCCTTCCCCTTCCTCAGTGCTGCAGCACCCTGTGAGGGTGGAGAAAGGTGTGCATCTTTAACAAACAAACAAACAAACAAACAAAGGCTTGGTCCTAATTGTGTGGCTCTGGGCCAATAAGATCCATCTAGAAAACCAGGTAGAAGGGAACCAAGCCAGCCAGCAAGACAGTGGACCCAGAAACTTTCAAAACATAGAGAGGCCAGACAGGGACTGGCTGGCTAAGCCTGCCACAAATCAAACTGCACCATGATAATAGAGGCCAAAGAGAGGTGACACAGCATGTGCTGTACACATTAATTCTACAGAAACTGTAGTTCAAAAAATGGCATCTGTGTTCTAGGGTTCCAGCGACGCACATGGCTCCCTTGAGTTTGTACAGTGATGAAGTTCTCCTTCACTGAAACTTTTGTGATCCAAGGCAGAAGTGTCACCTGCTTACTGATGAGCACATTTGATGCTTAGAGTCTGTTGAACACATCCTGTGTGCCAGGCTTCTTGTAATATGGGAGGATGGAAAGTTGAATAAAGGGGAGAACATTTTAGCAAAATGTTCCTCTGATTGGGTATGCCAATCAGTTGCATGCCGTTGTTTCCTACATTTGAGGGGCAGAAAAGGATGGATCAGGAATTCAAGGCTAGCCAGCCTTGGCTATGTTAGTGACTTTGAAGCCAGTCCAGGCCATAGTAAATGGCTTCAACACAGAATAGAATAGAAAGGAGGTGGGATTTCAAATATCTGAGTTATGGTTCCTCTCCGTGCTTCTCTTGTCTTGGACACTTGCCATTTCAAAGAGCCACTTGACACACTTCAGATTTAGTTTTCTGAGTCAGATACTGGAAACATTGGTACTGCTTACCCTAGATGGTTAGGGATTTTCCAGATCACCTGGTTAGATCTTACTGAGATTCTCCTTTGTAGTGGTCTTACTCAAAATACTACCTCAGGTTGAATTTTTCCCAGCCCAGCTCCCAGAGCTAGTTGAAAGTTTATGACATAAGCTTATGTGAAAGCTATATATAAAGGAGATGCTGACAGGTTACACAAAATTCAGTGGCACACCACTGAAGAACTGGGGCTCTTTGTGCATCCAGGCCTGAGCTCTTCTATCAGCTCCATGTCCTACTTAGGATAATTAACTTTTAATGTTTAAGTTAAGAATCAAAGAAGCAACAGAAAGAACATTGGTGGGTAGCAATGCTATGAATTACCTAGGTCACCGTTACTTCTTAATTGCGGAAATCCAGAAAAGAACACTACAGGAGGCATCCCATGCCTTGAGATCTGCTACCCAGACCCTCAGCATCTCTGGCCACTCTCCAGTTTCACCTTTTCCTTCCCTTCTTCCTTAGCACTCACTGCATTTTCAGTCAAGCACATGACTTGTCCTCATGTCCTCAACTTGACCACAACCATTTCAAGTGGGTCCTATACCCAAGGACACCAGCTCAGTGTAGACAGGAGATCCAAGCAAAGCATAAGTAGGCATCTCTCTGTATCATGTTAGACCAGTGTCCCTGCCCCTCTGCTGCAACTAGGTTACATCCCTCAGTCCCTGGCTCATTTCTTCCCTGGACTTAGGGAACATCTGGCAGGATCCTTTTTAGTTGGATGTGGTTCTTTACGAGGATTACTGTGAGTACAGCTTCCAACCACGCTCCTATGAGACTACAGTAGCAAAGGGTAGCTGGCCTGGAAGGGTAGTGACTAGGGAAGGATTGGTGGCCTTCATTTCTGGAGGATCTCAACAGCAGATGATTGGTTATTTCCCATCTGATAATGCATTGGATGTGCTCATCTTGTTTTTCTCTTCCAGGGAACTCTGGTATTGTTCTTCTACCTTTCTTTCCTTCCTTTTCCTCCATCTCTTTCTTCTCATCATGCTCCTTCTGCTCTGGAGCATAAGACCTTGTGCGTCTTTGTGTATACTTGCATATGGAAGTCAGAGATAAACCTTGGGTATCAGGACTCAGGAGCCATCTACTAAATGGCTTGAGGCAGGACCAACATTGACCTTGAGCTAGGCTAACTGGCCAGTGAAGCCTAGGCATCTACCTGCCCCTTTTTGTATTTCCCCCAATGCTGGGGTTACAAGTGCATGTCATCATGCCTGGCTTTTTTACATGAGTTCTGGGGGTCAGGCTGAGGGCCTCATGCTTGTGTGTCAAGCACTTTGCTAACTCAACTGTCTCACAAGTGCCAAGATTTAATCTCTTTCCTATGCCATAGAATGGCTTTGTTCCTGTACTTGTCACTGGGTTCTTCCTTCCTTTCCCTCAGTCAGCTGCCTCTGCTGCACCTTCCCAAGGTGTTTCTCCTGGAGCTAGGCCCTAGCCCATCTTTCTTCCTTTATTATTAAGTAGGCACAAGACACCAGCAGCCCTTTAGTCCTTCACGTTATGAGTGTTACTGACTTTCAGTGGCATTCCCTATTGAACACCACAATATGCTGGACACCGTGGCACCACAGCTTCAAGGATCTGAGTTTGCAAAGTACTTCTCTGAGCCTTAATTACCTCCGCTGTCCAATGGGGATGTTAACAGTATTTTATGAGAGCCTTGTGAGGATTAGATGAGTTTGTGGGCTTGAAAGCCCCCATATAGGACTGGCACACACTTATTGGTAAATGTAACTCAATCACTTCTGGAAAACATAAAGGAGAACAGTGGCTTTGAAAGGGTTAAGGATTCCATCGTGGCTAAAGACATAGACCATAGCATTCTAAAACTGCCACGTGGCTGGAAAAAGCTTTTTCCAGCCTGGAGAACAGGGCGAGACTGGGGAGGCCTCCTGCCAGTGGTGGAATGAAACTCCGTTCTATAGATCATCTTACAGAAAGTGGAAATGAGGTGAAAAGAGGAGTCCAAGTACTTACTCTTGCTTCACTCCTTCTCTTCATCATGGTGTTACACAAATTCAGAGGATTGTCCTTGTTGTCCACAGGGAATTTGCCAAAGAAAGAGAGAGAGTAGAGAACCGAAGAGCATTCATGAAGCTCCGGCGCCAGCAACAGATTGAGCGTGAGCTGAACGGCTACCGCGCCTGGATAGACAAAGCAGGTAAGGTTTAGGATGAGGGTGACTGGTGGGTAACTGCGCATGCGTAGTCAAGTAACTCTGCCCAGCGTCTTTAAGACTCCCATCCAAGGGCAACCTAGACTAGAGCAGAGAGGAACAACTGAGTGTTCTGTAAGTGTTTAGGCTCCTCTTCTGTTTTGAAGTCTTCTAGAGTCTAACTCTCCCCCCTTTTAAACTAATCACCTTCCACAAAACAGGAGCATTATCAAACTGAGCTCAGGAAAAGAGTACGAAATCTAGTGCTGAGGAAGAAAAAAACAGTCTGGTGCTATTTTATACTTTACTTCACCCTGTGACTGATAATCCATGCATTCAGCAAATATAGATTGAGTGCCTGCTTTGGTGCCAGGGACTCAGAGTACAAGATTGAGCCAAACAGACCAGCATGACTCAAAAGTTCATGTCTCCTGGAACTGATTCTTCTTGAGTTGGGAAGGAAGCAATAAACATGATAATTAATAACTCACAAGAACATGGTGCGTGCAATGGGAAAACAGATCAAGAAACGTAGTGGGGTGATGCTGTGCTATGGCTTTCTAAAGAAAGGCTCAGCATGGGCCTGTTTGTATAGAAATTTGGAGGAGAGGAGGGACTGACCATGGAAAGGCCAAGAGAGGAGAATCACAATGTCCAGTCAGATTTAAGGGAGTGGCCACTGCCATCCCAGCAGCAAAGGGGACAAGAACACGGGAAGAGTGGAGGGGGCAGTGTGAAGGCAGTCATAGACGAGTCGACAACAGTTATGTGTGTGACCTGATGGGTCACTGGGCTTTCTAGGAAGCTGAGTTATCCTGCCTTGAGATTTTAAAGGAACATATGTCTTCAGTACTTGAATTAGACCCTAGAGAACAAGGCCAGAAGTAGTGAAGAGATGACTGTGGGGCCACTGTAGCTGTCCAGGCAGGAGACAGGAATAAGGACAAGTTTTCACTGGTACCTGAGCTGTCTTCACTGCTCACTCATGGGAGGAATTTGGATCCAGGTATAGGGATGGGTCCAGACCTGCCACGAAGGCATTAATACAGAGCCATAAGATTCAAGGTGGCTCAGGTGCTTATGAGAGGCATCAGTCACCCACTATCTGACAATAAAACTGAAGCATTTTCTTTCCTTGCTATTTTAAAGACTGGATTGCATTGGGGTTATATACCTTCATTTTCCTCCCAAGCAAAGAGTGATTTTTTAAATAATAGTAATTAATAAAAAAAATTCACCTGGCAGTCAGCATCTTACTCTATTCCTAGTAGAAAGCCAACCACGAATGGGAAGTAACAACGGGACAACGGGGACCTTGATTTGATGCTTCATTCTGCGAGTTGGATTCTTCCATGAGAACTTGCAATGACGCAGTTACATTTCGTGTGCTGCCAACACTCCAAAGCCCTCTTTAAGCTCAGGACTCATCTCTTGATTATCTACAGGGGTGAAGAGGGGCTATGTATGATTAAAACCCAGACATGCACTCCCTGTTTTGAACATCTACATTTCTTTGTCATCCCTGAAGGCAGAAGCGAAGCATTTTGATTGTGTGTCCATTCCACTGCTTTCTTCTCCAGCCTACTGAGTAAGGGTGAGGGTATATAAATCTCACCTCCCTCTTCCCAGAATGGCAAGTCCGCCTTACTGCCTTACCGTGGGAAGGCAAGCTGATTTGCCTCCAGGCCAGGCAGGCAGCTTGAAGTTTCCAACTGTCCTTGGCGTCTTCAGTAGTGAAGCCATCTGACAAACTGCTGAGTGAGCTGGCTGAAAACCCAGGGAAGGCTTCTCCCAAGCCCGACTGTGACCCTACCCAGGGTCAGGTGCCATGGAATGTGCCTCCTTTTTGCAGTGTGCTTTCCCAATCTTTGCAAAATTCCAATGTTTCCCTTTTGTCCAGTTAGCAAAGGTAGCCCTCTTCCCCCTCCTAAGAAAAAGAAGCACTGAAACATCAAACTGAGCTTCCTGGCCCTCCCCTTTACAAGTGGAGTGTGAGCGAATCAGACATATGGGTAACATTTCCCTGGAAAGATACTCAAGTTCGAAAGCGAACTTGGCAAAAGGCATTGGTGGGGGAAGGGTGGTTTTAGCACATCTAGAGCCCTTGAAGTGCTTCTCAGAAATCCTCAGCAGCCCTGCACATTTTCTGTCTTTCCCTGGAGCTCTCATATCTGCCCATTTCAAAGTCAGGCACTGTGCATAGCAAAAGCAATGTCTGAGAGAGTAATTAAGTTTGCTACAATATAGTTTATCAGGGATTTGATTTTACAATGATATCCTCCAAATGTTTTACAAATTGCCTTAAAAACCTTATATGTCTGCATGAAGGAGCACCCTACCTGTAACACTTCACCTGTTAACGTGGAATTTTACCAGAGGCTGTACTTGAAGTCTTAAGCTAAACATTATGATGTATTGTAATGACTCTCCTGCATAGTAATGTTCAAACCTCAAAATGTTCCCTGGAAAAGCATTCTATGTGCTCTCAGTTTTATGAAGGTAGAATTATAGCAATGGCTTTACCGTTTCTACTTGTCTGTTAATTGCTATGGGTACATACATACATCAAACCATTGTTTGATATGGTCTGCTGCAAGCTTCTCCCCAACAGCTTAGATCTTTGTAAATGATTGTCAAAGCACAAATAGGCTAAAGTAGGGTGGAGATCAAAACTCAACACTATCATTCCTAGAAAGGTTCCGTTGAAACCACCAGACATGGGACAGAAAGGCTGTCTGGTTGGTCCCTTTGAAGGAGATGGTAATGAAGTCTACTCATATAAGTCTCTCCATCAGTGGATACCACATTGATGACTCTGCTCCTGAAGAGAGGAAGCCTAGAAAAAGAGGGCCCTAAGAATTATGTGGTATCTTTTCATAGACCAACAAAGGATTGAATGCCCCAGCCCCAATGGGCCCTTCAATTTTCTGGCACCCACTGTGCATTTAAGAATGGATTCTGACACTAAACATCCCCTGAAGGTAGCACATACTCTGTAGGTTATAGCCTTAGTCTCAGACTACCTCCACTTCAGAAGCCAGAAAGTGGAATCCAAGAGGGGCCTTAATTCTGTCTGGCCAAATGAACATTTGGAAATTCTTACAATCTCTGCCTCTCATCAGTTCAATAATTTTTTTTTTTAAAGAATAACTTCTAGACCTTGGGAAAAGGATACCTACTGCTTAACATAAAATACAACTTACAAACAGTATAGATCATGGATATACAGGATAAAGGTTAAGATGAGGCTCACCAGCCTCTGAACACACAGAGATGTTCACTGACCTGGAAACTCTCAAGGTACATTGTTTGGGAAGTTTGTGGAGATTTCCATACATAAGAAGGTTGAGTTAAAATTTGTTGGTTATTTGTAATAGGATGGTGACTCTAGGCTCTCCTCCCTTCCTCAAAGGTAGGAATGGGTATATAAATCCTACCTCTTGATTATGTGGCTTTTTCCAGCTACCAGCTCCTATCCTTAAGTTATCCTGGGCCCTTTCCTGCCATGAATCATCTCATTAGCATACAAAAGACAGCTGCTCTGTGCCAGGAACCACAGACAACACACACACACACACACACACACACACACACACACACACACACACGAACAGACTCAGGAGTGTATTCACATGCTCACACCGCCTTAGCTCAAACACTGTTCAACAAAAGCTAAGCGGAGTTGGTGGGGACTTACAGAAGCATACCTGCCTTTTCTCTGAAGGCTCTTGGGCTCTTCCCCTCCCCTGCCTTTGACTCATGAACAGGCAGAAGTCAAAATATAGCCTCACTTCCTAGATGAGGGGACAAATGCTGTATAGCCTGGGAGACAGAAAGAAGGAGGTTCTTTCTGAGGGTAGAGAAAGAAACTTGGGTAGAAACAACAGAAATAGAACATTTTCACTCTTACCAACTTAGGGGATTTTAACAAAAAAAAAATTCCTACTTCTTCCTGCCTCCATGGGGCATCAGTTATAGGAACCCTAGACTTTGTTAGCACCCCCATGAGCCCCTCACTACACACCCTCCTTGTTCTGAGAAGTCCGTGTTCCGGTGAGGCTCCATTTCTCTCCATGCTGGTGCCCACAATGAGCTCTGAACCCTGTTTTTAACTCTGTCCCTAAGGGATTTTTTTTTGTTTGCAAAATAATTTGGCATTTACAGATGATTTACTAAGCCATTTGTTTCCATACAGAGGAAGTCATGCTTGCTGAAGAAAATAAAAACTCGGGAACATCAGCCTTGGAAGGTAAGGAGGAGCTGTGAGCCGTGCTGCCTTAGTATTTGCCCTCTTAGGCGGTGGCAATCTCTCTTGATCAAAGAGGAGAAAGAAAGAAGAGGGGAGGCGCACTGGGATTTGAAACACGAGAGTCTTTCTGTAATAAAATCCCTCATGCTTTAAAATGATGAGAATTGAGTCACGGATTTAAATGCCTCTTAAAGTGATGGAAATGAAACCCAAGAGTTGCATTGTTCCAGGGTGTGTGATTGACAGAGCTCAATGAAAAGACCGTCATACAGCCGATGGTCTATGAAGGGATCTGCTATTACAATGTATGGGGATCATCTTGGGACCACTTTTGTTGCTGGGAAATGCCATTGTTTAGGAAGAACCAGAACAAATAGATAGGGAGGGTCTGTTTACCTACTGCGGTTAGATTTAGATAAACTCCAACCGGGATTAAAAACCTATGAGCATCTGCAGGTGCTGGCAAGCACAGCACTGCTTGCCATTCTGTAGACTCCAGATTCCCATCACCCTGGCTCCAGTATTAAAGGCCAACACCTGTGTCATGGGCCCTTGCACAAGGCCTCTTGCCCACAGCCCTCAAAGTTTTGTCCAGGATGATCTGGGTGTACTTATGGCCTCTCACTGGCCTTCCCCTTCCCTGGCGTAGTGCTTCGAAGGGCAACCATCAAAAGGAGCCGGACGGAGGCCATGACCCGAGACTCCAGCGATGAGCACTGCGTTGATATCTCTTCAGTGGGTGAGTGATCCAGTTAGATCTTCTTTTACTACTCTGGATCTCCCATGAAAATGAAGATCCTGTCTTTTGAGAAGAACTACAAGGAGGAGAAAGAACCCAAAGGATCCAAAATCTAGGGACATAATTAAGGGAAGGTGTGGGAATCTAACCTAGATGACAATGATTTACAGAAAAGATGAAAGGAGCAGGGGATGCTGTGAACATGAAACTCGGGGTGTAGGGTTCTTCAAGTGTGACAGATGGATCTTATTTGCAGATGTATCCTCTCTCTCCTGGGTGTGACAGTGAGAACACACGTTGAGATACAGGTTGAGTATCCCTAATCTAAAAATCCAAAATCTGAACTGTTCCAGATTAGACTTTAAAAAAAAAAAAATCCAATGTTGTGGCACCGCAAGTGAATAAATCCACACCATGAAACTTTGGTTTCTCCCACAAAGTTATTTAAAATATTATATGAGGTTACCTTCAGCCTAGGCATATAAGATGTATCTGAAACATACGTGAATTTTATTTATAGATGTGAGTCCCACCACCAAGATACTTTATCATGTGCAGCTGCTAGTGCAATCACTAAACTAATACTCTGAAATCTGAACTGCTTCTGGTCCATACATTTTGGATAAGGGATACTCAACTCATATATTTCAAGCATCCTGAGGACCTATTTCTTCTAGTGACCCACATGGGAGGAGTTGAAGCCAATTGTTTAACCATAGTAGCACCAACCTACTTCCATCCTGTGCCATTTAAACTAATTCCTTTTGACACCCCACTGATATGACTACAGTTCAATCCTAGGTTCTCTTACAGATTCTGGCCGATGACAGGTTTTTTCCTCCCCAGAAAAAAAAAAAAAAAAGGCAGGATCTCACTCCATCCTAAAAAGCAGAAGAGACTTACAGAGCCCATGGCTGCTTTGTGTTGCCAGTGGCAGAAATATCACAAATGCAGCAGAAGGATTCCGGTGTCTGAAGCATATCTGAAAGGAAAGGGCAGAGAGAAGCCTGATCTGTTACAGATATAAAGACGATCCTGTTAGGATTCAAGATGCTGGGTGTCTGCCTGGTATCCTGCTTGGGAATCTTTCAGTTTCCTAGGACTTGAGTGCCTGGAGAGGAAAATCAGGGTTTCTTCCTGTGGAGATTAATTAGCCCATAACATAGGGGTTGCCCAGGTCTGCAATGTGGCTCTGGTACTCAAGCTGTCTAACTTGCCCTTTGGATGCCACCTGATCATGGAGGGTAAGCCTGACATATTTTTGTCCTCTCATTCCTCCTTATTTCCCTTCCTTAGGCACACCTCTTGCCAGAGCCAGTATCAAGAGCACAAAAGTGGATGGAGCCTCCTATTTCCGGCACAAGGAAAGGCTTCTGCGTATCTCTATCCGCCACATGGTCAAGTCCCAAGTGTTTTACTGGATCGTCCTGAGTGTTGTGGCTCTTAATACTGCCTGTGTGGCCATCGTTCATCACAACCAGCCACAGTGGCTCACTCACCTCCTCTGTAAGTGGACAGCAACTGCTGTCCCCTCAAGTGGGTGGCTTGTCTTGTTGTGTGGGTGGCTTGGATTTTTGCGTGGGTGACTGTAAGGATCTAAAGAAGCATGCTAACTATTCACAGTGAAGAAAGCCAAAGCTGCCACAAGGGAGGATGGGTTCTCAAATAACTGCTCACAGCCTTCTTTATCAGTGGAATGTTAACAGTCACTGGTGACATTTAACAATTGGTAACAACAAGTTAGAGTTAGACCTTGGGTCCTAGAAGTTTCTTTTCTTTTCTTTTTTTATTGGATATTGTATTTATTTACATTTTAGATATTATCCCCTTTTACCATTTCCCCCAGAAACCCCTTATTCTGTCCCCCCCTCCTTCTACTTCTGTGAGGATGTACCCCCACTTATCTACCCACTCCCCCTCTCTGCCCTCAAATTCCCCCACACTGGGGCATCCAGCCTTCACAGGACCAAGGACCTCCTCTCCTCCTAGTGGAGGATGCCTGACAATGCCATCCTCCACTACCTATACAGCTGGAGCCATGGGTCCCTCCAAGCATGTTCCCAGGCGGGCGGTTTAGACCCTGGGAGTTGTGGTTGGTTGGTATTGTCACTCTTTCAATGGGGCTTGCAGTCCTAGTAGTTTCTTATGGGGGCTCAGTGGTGTAAGGAATTTGTATCACTGAGAATGGGGGAAAATGTCCTGAGAATAATAGATACATCAAATGGACTTTAAAAAGGAACATATAAGTCTGCTTCTGGATATGAGTGATGACCAGGAGGCTGTTACATGGAGTTGTATAGAGGAGAATACTCAGCTTCTTCAGCCAATCCACAGTAGAGACCTGTCTTCTCTGTGGCTGCCCTCTGCTTGAAGGCCATTGAGAGCCCTGCTCCTGTCACTAAAGGACAACTGTTGGTTGGGCTGGGAGCTCATCCCAGCTCACAGTGCTCAGCAATTAGGCTTTGCCCAATGCTGACTTCTTATATTCTGAAATCCGGGGCTCCTCAATAAGCAGTGAATGTTAGTTGGAGAGCAGAGGAACTAATACCACCCATGGAACAAATGATTGTACTTTTGCTACTTTCAGACTATGCAGAATTTTTGTTTCTGGGACTCTTCTTGTTGGAGATGTCCCTGAAGATGTATGGCATGGGGCCACGCCTTTATTTTCACTCGTCCTTCAACTGCTTTGATTTTGGGGTAAGTCCTCAGAAGCCAGCCTGTCCTTCAGTTTCTTGTTGATAGGCTGCGGGTCTAGATAAGCAGCTTGGTCTGTCACTCAGCATGAGCCATTGAAGTCTTAAGTTGTAAAAGGAACACGGCTATGATGAGAAAAAGGGAGTTCAGAAGCCAACAATCCTCACCAGGCAGGGATTTGTTCAGTTTCTAAGAACCTCTTTGAGTTTTAGTGTTTTTATTGATGTATAACACATATACTAAAGAGTGTACATTTAACTATATAGCTCAATGAGATTTTGCAAAGCTACTCGTAGCCAGAATTTTGAACTACTTATTATCTCGGGTGAAGTCTGGGAGAGAAGGACAAAGGACTTAATTCCAGAGGTGGCTTTAGAAGAAAGAGGTTATACATTTGTTTATTTTCTACTTCAATTTAAAATAAGCATAATTGTCTCCATATGCCCTCATATGAACTCACACACTCTTGTATTAGCACAACGCCATGCAGAACATTCCACCCAGCTGTGTACCTTCTATATAATATTTAGGTATGTGTATTGTTAGTGATGTTCAGGGTGCATTCACACACATTGACTTCCTGTACTGCTTCCCGGAGTCCCGTACAAGACATGAGGAGTTAGGAGTTAGCCTGCCCTCTGCTCATAAAGTGACAGAGACTGCAATGCTTAGCTCAAATACCTGGTTCACATCTGAACAAAGTAGCAGGACCAGAGGTTTCTGAGCCACCTCTCTGCCAAACCCATTTCCTCTTCTGCCAAAGCTCCAGTCAGGTGATAAAGATTCAGAGCACTTGCCAATCTGCGTTTTCACCAAGAACAGACGGTTCTGAGCACAGGCAATTTCCAGACATAATAGCTAGTAAGGGACCATTTTAACCTTGATTTTTCTCATATACATATTTTTCAGCTTCATTTTGAAGACTCGTTTTCATTATTTCCCCCAGTCTAATGCCTACGATATAGTCAACATCCCATAAGTGTATGATCACAAAATAACTCAGAGCCAGCCATAGTGGCACACTCCTGTGATCCCAATTTTCAGGATTCTGAAGCCAAAGGACCACAAGTTTGAGGCCAGCACTGGCTGTGCAGTAGATCACAACCTGGCTTGATCTATGTGGTGAACCCTTGTTACAGAAAACAAAAGTTGGGAGGGGGCTGGAGAGATAACTTAGTGGTTAGGGGGACTTGCTAGCCTATCAAAGAGCTCCAGTTGGGCATCTAGCTCACATGTCAAGAGGCTTACAACCACCTATAACTCTAGCTCCAGGGGACCCTACAGTTCTGGACTCCAGGTAACTGCACTTATATGTACACCTACACATAACTAAAGTAATCAAAAATAACTCCAAAAGTGCAGATATTAAAGCTGCACAGTGATGATCAAGCTCTTTCAGCTGATAGAACTATATAGCTAAATGTACATTCTTTAGTATATGTGTTATGCATCAATAAAAACACTAAAACTCAAAGAGGTTCTTAAAAAACCGAACAAATCCCTGCCTGGTGAGGATTGTTGGCTTCTGAACTCCCTTTTTCTCATCATAGCCGTGTTCCTTGCCTAGCATGTTTGGAGAAGGTCCTGGATTCTATTCCGATTCCCATAAACAATAATAATCTTGACATGTTAATTGCAATTAGGATTTTCTATAGCAATCAGACCCTATGTCAACAAGGATACTATTACATCAAGAATTATAAGGCCTCAGTTCCTAAAAGATACTTAACACAACAGCACCTAAATGTTCTGAGCAGTGCTACAGAACAATGAGAGAATGTGGACTCTTTCTGAGATTTCTATATTGGAACACAACCTAGATTAACTCAAACTGGTTTCCATGATTTGGGTACCACTCCTTTGTCTGTGTATCTAAGGTGATATGATGCAATATGCATTGCTATCCAATTTGTGCAAAAGCAGGAACTGGGCGTTTTAATTTCACTAAGGTCAGGGCAGTAAACCAATGTCCAGTGAGCAGATTTAAAGTTAAGAAGGAGAAGGAGAACAGTGTGTGGGGAGGTGGGGGAGGGCATGTAGCCATTTTCCTTTGGTAGCTTCTCATATTTATAGCTAGAATAGAGTTAGGGCTGGCTTGGGAGGGAGAGTCTCAATTTTACCAGTGCCTAATGAGAGCTGATGACTATGTAATAAGTACCAAGATGCTTCTGTCTTCCCTCCCCCTCTTCTCACTGTGGCTGGGTTTGTCTCTTAGGTCACAGTGGGCAGCATCTTTGAGGTTGTCTGGGCAATCTTCAGACCTGGCACATCTTTTGGAATCAGTGTCTTACGAGCTCTCCGGCTCCTAAGGATATTTAAAATAACCAAGTAAGTGGTGCCATCTGGCCTCTTCCAGTCAGATCAGAGAACAGAACTCTTATGGTCTTCCCCCCCTGCTTTCCCACTCTCTGCTCCATCTCTCACATTCTTCACATCTCCCTTCCCTAAAGACCAAACCAGAAAACTGTCAATGACAAAACACTGAGTGCCACATTTCCCAGGGTAGGACCACCTTGTTTTCACAGCTACATCAAGGCAGTTGTTCTCAGACTTACAGGCAGATGGCAAGCTGTCCTTGGGAAAGACATGGTACTGTGCCATACCTGTGACCTTGTCTGGGTTTCACAGGTATTGGGCATCCCTCCGGAATCTGGTTGTCTCTTTGATGAGCTCCATGAAGTCTATCATCAGCTTACTCTTCCTCCTCTTCCTCTTCATCGTTGTCTTTGCTCTCCTGGGAATGCAGCTCTTTGGAGGCAGGTAAGGGCCAGGGACCTCCCTATCCCAAAGAAGCTCTCATTAGTCTCAGGACTAGAAGTCCCAAGGTGACTGGTTTGGTGTATTACTATCTTGCTTGATCTTGGTCTAAAGAGTCTGTAGATACGTGTGAGAAATGAATGTCTCTGCTGTTAATGCATGTGTTGAAAATGGTTCTTGCTGTAGGACCTATCTCTCTAAAGTTCTCTGTGAAATGATCAGCGTGGAGCTTCATAACTGCTGACTAACCTAAACTCTTGTCTTTTGACTGGTACCGTTCAAAGATCATGATTTTTTTTTCAGACACAGGGGCTACTGTCTTCATAGACCACGTGAAACTGAATGAAGTAGGGGGAGAGGCATTGGGGAGAAGAGAGAACTGATGAAAACTGTGATCTTGAGTCTGGGGAACTTGGAAAGTGACATTCGATTTTCCCTGAATTTCCTTTTCAGGTTTAACTTTAATGATGGGACTCCTTCGGCTAATTTTGACACCTTCCCTGCAGCTATCATGACAGTGTTCCAGGTATGAGGCCAACTGATAGCTCAGAGGTACTGTGTGGGGCCCATAGACCAAGCAGTGCAAGAAGGCAGTGTCTTGAAAGTTAGGGCTTCCATTTTATTCCCTAATACACTTTGGAGTATTTCTCCTGTTTGAGGAATCATTACAACAATCTCTCAAACTCCTGTGCCTCAGTTACCACCAGCAAATGGCTTTATCTCAATAACCTAGTCACCCTTCTCCCCATACCTGTGAGTTTGCAAGACATCAAGTCTGGGACATTCAGTCACAAATCACATTTGTAGTTTGTCTAGAATCTGAAATCTGGATATTTCCTGACCCATGTTTAGTTTAATGAGGTAAGGGGATATCTTTCCACTGCAACCCCAAAATAGTAGGAACAGTTTTTTAAAAGTATTTTTTAAGTCATAGAGAAAACTCAACCTCAATAGTATTTTAGAATCTTTCAGATGAAAAAAAAAGTACAACTTAGGCAGAATATGTGGTTGAATTAGAACCAAGTTTTCAAACTAGAACCACTGAGGCTTTCCCCAATAATGCTGCTGTCTTGGGAATGCTGTGTTGTCACCCTGGGAACAATCCGGTCATGATCAGACTCTCAGTTCAGTGTGATTCCCACAAGGTGTGGCCAACCTAGATGGCAGAGGGACTCAGACATGTGAGGACTTGGAATGTCTCTTCTTTTCCTCTTTGCATATTGAATGTTTGTAATATAAAAACAGGATTGTTTGCTTATGGGAATGACTTTCTCCCCCCACCTTAGCAGGAAGTCAAGCAAGGGCATAGATAGATAAGATCCAGCCCTGATATTTGCCCTTCACAGTGGACCCATCTTCTCTGCCTACCCTGAGTCTTGACCTATCTATTGTTTGTCCAATGTAGATCCTGA
This sequence comes from Arvicanthis niloticus, assembly GCF_011762505.2. NCBI lineage: Eukaryota > Metazoa > Chordata > Mammalia > Rodentia > Muridae > Arvicanthis > Arvicanthis niloticus. Next base: position 41,611,521 of record NC_047667.1, on the reverse strand, counting down.
CAGGAGAAGACTGGAATGAGGTGATGTACAACGGCATCCGCTCCCAGGGTGGGGTCAGCTCAGGCATGTGGTCTGCCATCTACTTCATTGTGCTCACCTTGTTTGGAAACTGTATCCTCCTAAGTTGTTCTCCTGTATTCTGGCCACTTCCCTGCGCCAGTCTTTGAGGAGGAAGGTGGTGGTAGCTGTGGTGGTTATGCTGGTGGTGGCAATGGTGGTAGTAGTGGTACTGGTGGTGATGCTGCTGCTGCTGGTGGTGGTGGTGGTGATGGTCATTGTGGTAGTGGTAATCAAATTTGTATGCTGATTCTTCGAAGAATACATTGCATTAAAAGATGCAACTGCCTAAATCTACAGAATATACAAATAATAAGCTATGTTGAGTAACCACATACTCAGATACTACAATGTCTATTAAATATGTGAGATGAGACCAGAGATCATTGTATACTGAAATAGTGGGAAGATTATAACACTGGTTAATTGTGTGTGTGTGTGTGTGTGTGTGTGTGTGTGTGTGTGTGTGTGTGTGTATCAGAGTCTATCATGTCATAAAACTCCAAAATAAGTAGTACAAAATTAGCACTAATACCATTAAGTAACAGTAGCTATTGTATTGATGTGTAAAACTGTTTCTGTTATATAGATACTGCTACCTTGTAAGATAAAAGAAAATACCAGATCACACCTGGTCAATATAACTGTAGAGGAAGACTATCAGTGAAATTCTTAATCCTCATGTTCTAGTTTATACTCTGTTGCTGAGGAAAAAAAAATAACCTGACAAAGGAAACTTAGAGGAGTCAAGAGGCTGCTCCAGGCTATGGTCCGTCATTTTGAGGAAGCCAATGCACCAGAAACGTGAAGCCACAAGTCACAGAGCATAGTCAGGTGCAGAGGAGAGAGTTAAAGCTTATCTCAAGCTGTTTTCACTTCTCTGCTATGCCTGCTAGAACCTGGCCTTGGGGGCTAAAGTAAACCCCACTTTTGTCCCAGTATTTGTTTATAGCAACAGGAAAAAGACTAAGACACTGGTCAAAATAATCTAGACCAGGAAGACTGAGGTTTGAGTCCTTGGGACACTCTTTATCAGCTAGGTGTGTGGTCTTCAAAAAGTCACTTGTTCCTTCTGAGTGGTTTTTTTTTACATCTCAAAAGAAGATGATGGTATCTCTTTTACTATCTAAAAACATTGGGTGAAGTAATTATTAAATGTATTTTTTGAGACAGGGTCTCACAATATAGCTCTGGCTATTCTGCAACTCACTATGTAGATCAGGCTGGCCTCCAACTCACAGAGATCTACCTGCCTCTGCCTACCAAGTACTGGGATTAAAGGTGGGTACCACTAGGCCTGGATTAATTGCATCTTATAACCCATGAATATTTGTGTAAACATTAGATATCCAGAGGAATAAAGCTCACCTTGAATTGGGTTGTGTAACACAGAGGTGGCTGCATTTTTGTGTATAGCCTCACAAAGAAAGGATGCTCTTTTCAGCTTTTCCCATGAGGACTTCTACTAGTAGAAACAGATTATAAACTAGACATGAAGAATGCATAAAAATACACTATCTGATACATTGAAGAAAAGGGGGGCCAATTTGCCACAGTGGCAGCCCCTTGACTTCTCTGCTACTCTGTAAGTAGTCAGAACCATCCAGAACCAGAACCTTTTATGATAGGACCAGTTTCATGTTCCACAAGGTAGGGGCCTCAAACAAAGAAGATTGGGAGTACAAGAGTTAGAACATGTAGTAGAAGTAGATTTCATATCCATACGGTGACATTTGCCAAATGAATCCTGGAACCAATCTGGGATCCTAACCAGAATAATGAGAGAAGTAAGTCAGTGCTCCATTATAGAAATAACGGGTCTCATTTCCTGTTGTTTCTGAGGAAAGAGTGGCAGGACATCCACTGTGTCCACTGGTCTAAGTGGAATTCTGGTCTTCCAGGAGGGAGAGATGAGCACCAACACTCAGCTCCCTGCACATCTTGCTCAATGATCCTCTTGTTGCCTATTGCTATTCATCCAGGCCATGGCTGTCTGGGTGCTTCCTCAACCTGTTTGCCCTCATAAGTGGTTTGATTCATGACTTATTTTTTTAAATTCTATGCAAAGAGGAAAAAATATGGAAGGATGGTAGACACATATTACTGCGCTTCTTCTCTTGTGGCCTTGTCAGCTTCTTCCAGTGTTGAGTCAGGCAAGCCCTGGAGGTGCCCTCCCAGACTTGATAAAGCCTTTTTCTTTTCTTGCCTGCCAATCCTTAACCCATACCCACAGACACGCTGCTCAATGTATTCTTGGCCATTGCTGTGGACAATCTGGCCAATGCCCAGGAGCTGACCAAGGTAAGCAATATCTTCTAATAGGGTCATCTTCTAGAAGCTGTTAGATGGCTGGACAGCCACGAACCCATGCAGGGAGACTGATTTGCTTTTACTGAGTTGGCTAAGCTTTGGTTCAGCAAGGGTCCCTCGAGGGATGTAGAAAATATCAACTTCTCTCCATTAGTCTTCAGATGGTTCCTTCCCAGAATTATGGAATGCAGAGCCAAGAAAACTACTAGAATTCTAGATTTTTAACCTCTGCCTTTGCTCCTGCCACTGTGATAATATTATAGCCTTATCTCTGTGACCAAATCCTCAACAACTTAGGTGTGAGAGTGGTCAGGGGAACTAGGGCTCCTGCACTATTGCTGCTGGGGTAACCCATTGTCCATGGTCATTCTAGAAAAGTTTCTGTTAAATCAGACACTCCCTTTCTCAAAAAGATAGCTCTTTCTTTTAAGGGATTCTTCATTCCCAGAGATGAAGTGTATTGATGCAGTGGGGTGGTCCACAAAATGGGCATAATAATCTTGCCACACGGATTTGATTTTTGGAAGGTAGAGAACATCTCAAGGTTTTCTGAACTGTTTCCACTGGATCTGTGATGTGTTGTCTGCTATTCCCTAGATCCCTTAAAACCCTCATCTCTATGATATGAGAAGGAAACTGCCAGCTTTAATATGTGAAAATCTGGCTTTGAGTCCTATATCTGTCAGTCACTGGCTGTTAGCTTTGTCGAAGGTGCTGATCTCCATTAATGGCAGTTTTCTCCGATGTACAAAGAGAAAGACAAATCTCCCTATGTGTCTCATAGTATTGCAGCAAAAGTCAAATGAAACACTGTATGTGGAAGCCACAACATACTGGGAGGACGTGCATATTATAATATTTCTAGTCACTACCTGGAAAGTTTTTCTTGCTGTTTTCACTTCAAGCAAGAATATAGTTGAGGTGGGGCTGGGGAGGTGTCTCAGAAGTTAAGAGTGTTCAGTGTTCTGCCAAAGGGCCAAACTTTGGTTCTAAGGACCATATGGAGTGTCTCACAACTCCTTGTAACTCCAGTTTCAGGGAAATCCAATGCCCTTTTTTTTGTTTGTTTATTTGTTTCTATGGGAACCTATATACATCTCTGTTTTTCTCTTTCTCTGCATCTCTCTGTCTCTCTCTGTCTCTCTCTCTCTCTCTCTCTCTCTCTCTCTCTCTCTCTCTCTCTCTCCACCTAAACATATGGAGGAAGAAATGAGACCTCTGCTGAGGAACCCATAAACAATGCAGGAAAGACTCTGTGACAGTGTTAAACATTTTCTTCTGCTTACCTCATCTTGCTTGGTCTTCAGAGCTCCCGAGGAGGATGGAAGGAAGCCATTCTCCTTATGGCAAACCGAGGCAAAGCTATCTCTGTTTTGTGTCTAGGATGAGCAGGAGGAAGAAGAAGCCTTCAACCAGAAACATGCACTGCAGAAGGCCAAGGAGGTCAGCCCGATGTCTGCTCCCAACATGCCTTCCATTGAGTGAGTAGGCTATTGAAATTGACCCTGGGCTTCTGGGGCTAAACCTAGTTTATCAGTGCCTATGATAGTCTTCAGAAGAGACCTCCTCTGATCCATGAACTGATCACAGTGCATAGTGCAGTCTTACAGAACAAGTAGCAAGAAGAGTATGTTAGGGGGCGGGGAGCACCATTCATGTAAATCTAAGACACACTCTCTGTGCAAATAGAAACCTAAACATACAGGAGAAAGTTTGTGTGATGTTCCGAAGGAACTGTCCCTCAGCAAGGTCTAGTGTGGCTTATAGAAACTGAGGGGAATGGATGATAGTGAGGCCATTGAAAATGGCACCAGCCAGTGCATCTCATAAGAGGTCATGGGAATAGTTAATGTGGAAGGATGAAGCATATGATTTCCACTTGAAAGTATCACGCCACTCCATAGAAAATGGGTTGTGAGGGCCCAGCGTGAATGCATGAGACACAGCTGGCTGTTAGAGAGTTGTGGGTGATGATGAGTTAGACAAGGAAGGTAGTAACAGAGAAAGCCAGAGCTCCCCTCACTCCGTCTTTTGAAATGTGAGTCAATGGGATACATTTATGTCTCGAATGCAATCGGAGTAATAAAAATTTCTCGCCAGTTTTATAGTTTGGGGACCTAAATGGCTGCATAGGAGGTGGGAGCATTTATTGATACTTTCAGAGACAGTGGAAATCCAGAGTTTGTTTTGGTCACATTGACTGTGAAATGCTTCTAAGGCATCCAAGTGTGTGAATAGGCTATTGGTTACATGAGTCTGGAGCATCGAGGAGAAGTTGGGATTAAAATAAAGATTTGGGGGAAGTCATTTGCATTTAGATGGTATTTAAGCCAGCAGCGTGGGTGAGATGACCCAGGAAGAGTGGGGACAGGGAATGAGTGGAACTGAGGACAGAGGCTGAGCATGCGCTTCTCTGCCAGAGGAGGATCTGGGGAAAGAGTTAAGGGAATGCAGCTCGGGGACAAAGAAGAGGCAGAGAAGCGTAATGTCCTGGAAGCCTGTATCAGAGTAGACAGTGGCAGTACATACTATTGAAGAAGTACCACCTCCAAAGGGGTCAGAGAAAGGACTGCTGGATTTGGCAAAACAGAAGCTATTTTAGCAGCCTTGTTAGTAGCCTGGTAGGAACAGTTTCCAGATGGAACAGATTTGAGAATGAGTTGGAGGTTAATGTGAAGTAGGGATAGCATCACTCCACCAGAGTTTATCCTGATCAATGTTCCATGAGAGAATGTGGGGAGTCAGTGTGGGCCCAGCACAGGCCTGGCCTCTGCACAGTAAGTGGGGGCAGTTGGTGGAAGATAACCACAGAATTCCTTCCTGGTGATAAACAGAGTATGCATAAGTCCTGTGTGAGGGATCTTGTCATATTGGTGGGGATAGTGGTAACCCATGGAGAAACAGCTGTTACTTAAAGCCAGAGAAAGAGAGAGAGAGAGAAGGTCTGTGGTGCATCAGTCTTTGGAAGGGAGGAACTTCTGAGTAGCCTCTGCCTTACCCACTGTGATGCTATGTGGTGCCCCCCCCTTATCTATTTTACTATTGATTTGTGTTTGCTTTACAAAGTTGTGAAGGCTTGCCTTCTAAGCCCCTTTTCTGTGAGTCTGAGAAATAAAACAAAATCATTAAAGATTGATTGGAGAATACCAAACAACTCCTTCCTTTTCAGAATATTCTCTGGTCTTGAGTAATTTCCACCCTGCTCCCCTGAACTCAAAAATTTTGGCTAAAATCACATCCACACAGGTATCCAGAAATGCAGATGGATAGGACTGGCTGCTTTAGGAGTGGGTGGTTCTATTTACTGAGATGAGGAAGCCTGGGGGGAGAAGAAGGTTTGGAGAGATGCGATTGGAGATGATGTTTGGCCCAGAGTAGAAACTATTTATGGAATGAAAGAATGAATGAAATGTGGGTAGACACAGGGCTGTGGGAAACAAGCAGAGAACACCAGTGCAGAGTGAAGGTATCACAGATTCTGCAAGCATCCACAAGAAGATGACACCAGGGCTCGGGTTGCTGTCCACATACCATGTGGTGTTTATTGTTGCTAGGGGTGACCACAAGGGATGCATGCCTTGTTCAAGTGTGCAGCTCAGACAACTGATTTCTGGTAAGCACATAACCACAGAAAGAGCTTCATTACAAACCCAAGCATTCCAATGTTAGTCTTAATTCTGTCAAAACATGCTCCATGGCGTTAATGAGAACCACTTAGGACCACAGAGCCTCTGTTTCCCCACGTTTGGGATGAGAAGAAGGACAATTGTTCTTCCTGCTTCACAAGGCTATTATGGGATATATGCAAGACTACATGCACGTGAGTTGGAGTTAGTGGCTACTTCTCTATGTGGTTTGGAGGTATGAGTGCAAATTTGGAATGTTACCTACATGAGTAGGGAGGTGAAGTCAAGTGTCAAATAAGTGTCTGGCTGTATGAAAAAGATTGGTTTCTCTTTTGCTTGGAGTGTGTGTGTATAAGAAAGAAAGAGTATGATTGTGAGTGAGAAAGCCTCTATGTGAAATAGAAATAGAAATAGAAAGTATGTGTGTGAGAGTGTGGTAGAGAGATAGAAAGCATAAAAATGTGTTTGTGTTTGTGTGTGTATGTGTATGTGTGTGTGAGGGAGGGAGAGAGAGAGAGTGAGAGAGAGAGAAAAAGAGAGAGAGGGGGAAAGAGAGAGAAAGAGGGAATCCTTTCATATACTTACTCACACATGCTCCTAGGGGGCTGGTATTTTGCATACTTGAGAATTTGCAAGTAGATCATATGATATGCTCGTCCCAGTGGGTATGCATGCTGCCTGTCTAGAGTGTATGCTTCTATTTCTATATGCTACCCATGTTTCTCACCCTCACCTTGCCCCATGCCTGCAATAGTACAGGCTGCTGATGCTGAGCGATATGGATTTTGTCAAGGAGCTCACAACCTCTCTACAATGATGTCTATATCAATGAGTGCTTGTGTGCACACCCGTACATTTGTGCTTCTTCCAGATACCCCCCAAAGAGGCATAGACTGGCTGCCTCTGCTTCCTCAGACCTGCCCCTGATATAAGACCCCTTTCCAAATGCATGAGTTGTGGCAGTTGAGCAGAGCTCATTAGCCTGGCATGTTCTGCACTGATGGGGGTCTTCTCAGACAAGCAACATCATTTGCCTGTTTTCCACACCCAGCAGGGCTCATTGGGCTGAACCAAAGTCCTCCAGCTCAAAGGGTAGAGAAAGCTCACTCTGGGAATATCTCAGATAGATTGCCCTGCACCCTAGCTTTGGCTCTGTGCTGACACACTTACTTCTACTTTTGCAACTTTCATCTATCCTGATACACTGGCCTTCCCTTAAATGAGTATTTGAATGGATGCAATGCATATATAGAAGGAATATTTCTTTACACCAGTCTAAGAAGATCAATTCTGGGTTTCACCCAGAGGAATAGAGCAAACCTTGAAGGCTTCTCCCTTAGGGACTCACATCCTCTGCAGTGTGGCCCTGTGGCCTCTGAAATGCAGCCTTGTCCTTAGCCTTGGGTTGGTCTATAGCCTCACTGGTGTGCAGGGCAGAGCATTTGTTTCCTCCATGTTCCATAAAATTGAGCCAGGATCTGCCATACTGTGATGACCTTGGGAGTCAATCCTGTGTGGATATCCTTGGTCACTCTTGACATGGTCGGGGAGGGGTGCTTGTCAAAACGGGACTCTAGAGGGTGGTAGTGTGAGCTCACTGAGGCATGCTATGAAGCATTAGAAGGGCTACTCTACATGAAACAGTCTGTCCTCTGGGACTCTGCATGTGTGCTTCAGGAAGGAGACCTGGATATTTGTACATAGCAAGGACTCAGAAGTCACTGTGGGAGCACTCTGGGGGGTGGAGTGGGGAGTCCACAGGGGGCAACGAGGTGCATGGAAGCCCCGTGGACATGCAAAAGACTCTGGCTTCCCTCTGGACATCTGCTGGTGGCTGTGGGGCTTGTGGTTCCTAGGAGTTGGGGTGGACTGAACCTGTTCGTTTTTCTTCCCCAGAAGAGACAGAAGGAGAAGACACCACATGTCGATGTGGGAGCCGCGCAGCAGCCACCTGTATGTGTGTACCGGTCTGCGTGTTTGGGAGTGGCTCTGTGTGTGGGCATGGGGCCGATGTGATTTCTGTCCTTACCGAGGACAAAGTGATACCAAGTGTAAATGTCAGTGTGTGCCTTGGCGTGTGGGTGTGTACGCGTGTTTCATGCACATCTGTGAACGTGCCCCCTCTGCACCTCTCAGTGCGCTTCTATCAGTGTGTCTAAAGTATATGACAGTATGTTGTTTGCTCTTGTGTTTGGCCTGTGAGTGGGCACGTGTTCACATTGGTAATTAGTGTTGATGCACCGGTGTTCTGTTCACGTAGGCAGTTGTGTACATCTCTGTGTGGGCCTCTGTGAAGGTGCGTGTGGGTCCATGTGCATATCTCTTTAACAGTTGGTGGGTGTGTACCCACAGGCATGTGAGGGAAGGAGTAGGTGTCTGCCCTTCCAGCTGAGGAGCCCACGCCTGTGTTCTATATGTCATGTTTGTGTGTTCCTGCTGCCTTGTGAACGCTCATTAGGCCTCTGAGCTGAAATGTTCTGCTCAACAGTTAGTTGGGGCGTCGACTGCTGGTGGTCTCTGTGAATATAGTCTTTTGTGGGTTTCATTAGCTGTTGCTTTAAAAACCCACGATTCCCCTACCTTCCCGGGATGCTGCCATTGTTAGAACATTGTAGCTGCTTGCCACTGTCGGTATCTTTGTTGGTCCCTGAATATGGTGCATCTCAGCCCCTGCTATTCCAGGCTAAAATCTGAGAGGGATGGAGAGAGGAGGAGAATCTCTGACTTTGAAAGAATGGTCATTTGTGGGTACATAAGAGACCCCAGCTGATACTCTCAATCAAAGGAGGGAGGGAAGGCTGGGGAGTCTTTTTACTGCCACTCTCGATGGTCTTAGAGACACTAGGCTCAGTCCTGGGATGACCCATCCTTATCACAAGGGCGATTGCACTGCAGAGGCAGGGACTGAAGTGAAAAATACCCTATACAGGACTTAGAGGTACTGGTCTGACAACTTTCTCATGTATGGCCACTCTGTCCCTTGGCATCTCTGTGCTTCTTGTCTGGGATCCTCCCATTAGCTCCTTCACCATGACCCCTGCTCACCATAGCCCCTGTAAGCTGCCATCTCTGACCTCCACATGTGCTACCAGGTTCTGACTGTAGCCCTTGCCATTGTCAGGAGGGAACGGAGACGCCGGCACCACATGTCTGTGTGGGAACAGCGCACCAGCCAGCTGAGGAGGCACATGCAAATGTCTAGCCAAGAAGCCCTCAACAAAGAGGAGGCCCCGCCAATGAACCCCCTCAATCCACTGAATCCACTGAGTCCTCTCAACCCACTCAATGCTCACCCCAGCCTCTATCGGAGGCCCAGGCCCATTGAGGGCCTAGCCCTGGGTCTGGGTCTTGAAAAGTGTGAAGAGGAGCGCATCAGCCGCGGGGGTTCCCTCAAGGGGGACATAGGGGGTCTGACCAGCGCCCTGGACAACCAGAGGAGCCCCTTGTCCTTGGGCAAACGGGAGCCACCGTGGCTGCCCAGATCCTGTCATGGAAACTGTGACCCAAGCCAGCAGGAGGCTGGGGGAGGAGAGACTGTGGTGACTTTTGAGGACCGGGCCAGGCACAGGCAGAGTCAGAGGCGAAGCAGGCATCGCCGAGTCAGGACTGAGGGCAAGGAGTCTGCCTCTGCCTCCCGAAGCAGGTCTGCCAGCCAGGAGCGGAGTCTGGATGAAGGGGTGTCCATTGAGGGGGAGAAGGAACATGAGCCTCAGAGCAGCCACAGGAGCAAGGAGCCAACCATCCATGAAGAGGAGAGAACCCAGGACTTAAGGAGGTAAAGGAGTCCCAGGAGGGCACTGGAGGGATGCAACTTAGGTTTCTGTGAGGAATTCTGTGATGGAAACCTATATGGGTCTCACTTTCCCCTTTTATAATATAGATGATGCCAAAAACGCCATCTAAAAGGCACGGCTTAATTTAACAGGCAACCTAACCCTGCGGAAATGATGTTCTATTCCAGAGCATCTCCGCTGAGAGGGGATCCTGGATGGATGGGTAAATGGGAATGAGTCAGTGAGCATGGCCCATGAGTGTTTGCCTCACTGTGTCTGGACAGGGATGGAAGATATATGCTATCAGGCATGCTCAGGCTCCTCCTCCCTTTCCTTTTAGCCAGGTGCATCCGCCATTCTAGAACAGCTTCTGAAACATAACCATCTCTTGCTCTTTATTCTCAGGACCAACAGTCTGATGGTACCCAGGGGCTCTGGACTGATAGGAGCTCTTGATGAGGCAGAAACACCTCTAGTCCAGCCCCAACCCGAGCTGGAAGTGGGAAAGGATGCTGCTCTGACAGAGCAGGAGGCTGAAGGCAGCAGTGAGCAAGCCCTGCTTGGGGATGTACAGCTGGATGTGGGCCGGGGCATTAGCCAGAGTGAACCCGACCTCTCATGCATGACAGCCAACATGGACAAGGCTACCACTGAGAGCACCAGCGTCACGGTCGCCATCCCTGATGTGGACCCCTTGGTGGACTCGACAGTGGTGAACAGTGAGCATAGTCCCTGTTCTGTCATCACCCCCTCCCCCCAACCGGAGCTGAGGACAGCTGGCTCTGGGGCCCCTCTAAGGAAGCTCTAATAAATAATAGAAAGGCACCCTATCAGGACTCGAGGCAGTGTTCTCCTACAGAGTTAGACTTCCCCCAACTGTCATTTTATCCTGCAGAACTTGGTCCTGTGAGTCTCCAAAGTGATTACATGTGAGTTTATAACCAGTCACATCCTGCTATAACTGGATGGCATCCTTGTGACCTTCTAGATCCTCTGGGAGGACTAGTAGATCTCCTGGGTGGAGTAGCAGAATGGGTGTTGCTCTGGTTTTTTTGCTCTGCTCGGTTAGTGGTCTCAGAAAAATTCCTGTATCTTTGGAGGCCTCCGTGCCACATATAACGTGATTCCCTGGAGCTCATCCTTCCACTGACATTTTGTGACTCTATTATTTCCATCAGTGCTCTCTTTCCAAGAGCTCTCAGTCATGCTTTCCCATCAAGACTCCCTTTTGCAGATGTTAATCTAAGAAATAATGACAGAAAACACAAGGGAAAGCATTTAACCTACTACTTACGGGGCCTATAACCATCTTTCCCTGAACCACACTCCTCTCTTACAATCATGCTGTCCCTGTCCCCACCCTGACCACATGTTCCATGACAACATCAATCCTGTGTCCAGTTCCTGCAGTGCCCGAATCCCTGCCTTGTACCTAATCTCTGCCGAAACCCTAAATCCCGTTCCTGCTTTAATCCTATTCCTCGTCCTGACTTGAATCCTGTACCTCTTCACTGTACTCATTCCCTTTATTCTTGTCCCTGCATGTCACCCTTGATTTAATTCCACACCCTATAATCTGTCCCCTACCCTATCCTTGCATTAATCCACATGCTATCCCTGTCCCTACACCCATCCCTGCATTAATCTGACTGCTGCCCTGTGGTCACAGGTTATGGCCATGGGGTTCCATCCGTGTGTGTTTTCCTTCTCTTTCCATCTTCTGTCATGTGATAGTCTTCTCTGCTCCCTTTCTGCCTCTCTACCTCTTCTTCCCTTCCACTCTTGCTTCAAATCATCCACCCTCTGAAACAACAGATCAGCTTTTTAAAAAACATAAATGCCCTGTGCTTACTGTGATTAACTGGAGCATGTTTCAGGATTCAAAGTCCACAGCTACTTTTAATGTCTGTCTGATTTTGTACTTTTGTTAAATAAGACATGCTTTGGAGCCTCTTTTTATAAGAAACAACATTGGCTTGACCATCTCTGTTTCCATGCTAGGGCTGGTATATGTCCTGCATCACAGTGCAGTATGCGATAAGAAGGCTTTTAGGCACCTCCTATCACTTAGCTATTAGAAAACCTCACTATGGGCCAGGACCACAAAGGCTTCCTATTTCACCTGAGTCTCAGGGTAGTGCCACTCCTTGGCCATAGGGCAGTAGGGGTGATGTGGTTTTCCAGGCCTTCTCTCCACACTGACAGCTTTCTGCCCCCACCCCGGACTTGAGCATAGAAACAGAAAGTAGCACCTGACATTGCTACGTGACCCCTGGCTGCTTCATCCCCCCCCCCCCAGCACTGGAACACAGTCACAGGCCTATATCTACATGAATATTACATTTTCCTTTCTATATTCATCGTGCTGGAGAGGCTCAGCCAGCAAAGCAGTATGCTGAGAGTAATGGTTTTGTGAAATCTTCCACTGCAGAGATCTTCCGAAGGTGTATAGGATTTCAAATTAGCTGTATGACTTTGGGAAAGGCATGCAGACTCTCTAAACTTCAGTTTTTTTAAATCTATATAATGGGCATAATAGTGTATACCACTTAGGGGCTGTTAATATGAAAGTTCAATGGGTGAGCTCAGAAAGAATGTGGAGTTTAGACATAATTTCTAAATTGTGAAAGCTTTGTAGCACCAACAGCTGTGCTGTCTCCTACACTACAAAAGTTCAGCTGTAAAAGAGAAAATATGGTCATTATTTCCATGACACAAAAAGCTATAGTATATAATATGGGTAAGGGTAGGAATAAGAGGAGGAAGACTTGATGTAGTCCTCCTCTGGGGAAGAGCTCTCATTTGGGGAACTGATGCTGTCAGGGTACCTTCCTAAGATCATCCTTGGCATCCCCTCCTATCCTTTCCCTTCTGTTCCCAACTGAAATGAAAAGCCCTAGATGTCTGCAGGTTTCTGAAGACTCAAACCTTTCTGCTTGCAGTTAGCAACAAGACAGATGGAGAAGCCAGTCCCTTGAAGGAGGCAGAGACTAAAGAGGAGGAGGAAGAGGTGGAGAAGAAGAAGCAGAAGAAGGAGAAGCGAGAAACTGGCAAAGCCATGGTGCCCCATAGCTCTATGTTCATCTTCAGCACCACTAACCCGTGAGCCATGCTCCTGTTGCATCCCACTTTGGTATTAGGGGAGAGAGCCAGTATTTGAGTCAGTCTGGGGATGCTTAAAAGGAAGTGGGGAGCCCTGTTATCTTCCTGAGTCCTCCTGGCTGAGGGTAGCTAGAAAGGGAAATGTTTGGAGCCCAATAGGTAAGGTAGGGCATTAAGTTAAACAGCCTCTCATCTCTGTGTCCATAGTTTCCAGGGTAACTAAAGGCAGAATACAGGAGAAATATCATGGGAAAAGACCCTTCCCTACTCTTTGATCAGCAGTTAGGATAAGGAAAATGAAGGAAATCTCCTTGAGGATGTCTTCAGACATTCTGGAAGAGGAAACACTATGGACCCTAAGATGGTCAGACATCTACTGGAGTTTAAAGGTTTGGTACCTCTGTTCTGCATATGAAGTTTTGAAACGACCTTCCTTTCTCAGGGCAGAGGTAGAGGAAAGGAGGAGCGTTGGAGAGGAGTCTAGAATGTTAGATTCAAAAAAAATATGGAACTGAGAAAAGAGTGGGTGCCTTATGCCCTGCAACTGGCATATAGATCAGCTTCTGAGACAGGAAAGTGACCTTCAGTGGCTACATGGGCAGTGTTCAGGCACACCTGTAGGATGGGAGGAAGCCGGGTTAAGATGCCAGATCATCCAAAGTTGTAGCACAGAATACAGATATTCCCATCAGCATAATCAGGAAGCCATAGAAACATCCTCATTAGGGGATGTGTGTGTGTGTGTGTGTGTGTGTGTGTGTGTGTGTGTGTGTGTGTGTGTGTGTGTGTGTGTTTCTTGGTTCTTTATGATTTCCTAGTCAGGTTATGGCTTCATTGCTTAAGGGAAAAGATAACGAGATGCATCTAAGGGCACCATGTGCCACTGGGGGTTTCGTAGTCTCACACGGCTGTTCCTCATGGCTCACTCATGTATACAGACAATGAATCTTGGCTTGCGTGACATAGCCTCTAACCAATCTGATTACCTTTCTCCACCAGGGCCTGAAATCAAGGGGTGGTGCTTGAGAAATTAAATTGCTCTCCCTGGTGGCTTCCTTTGGCAAGGGCCTGGCTATCTGGAAGAGGCCAATGTAGGCTTATGAGAAGTACGAGGGGCAGGCATGGGAACGATGTAGGGTGAGCTCAACAGGGTGAGCTCAACAGGCTTTTCTCATCCACAGGATCCGCAGGGCCTGCCACTACATTGTGAACCTACGCTACTTTGAGATGTGCATTCTCTTGGTGATTGCGGCCAGCAGCATTGCCCTGGCAGCTGAGGACCCTGTACTAACTAACTCGGAGCGTAACAAAGTGGGTACATGGGGGAAATTTGCCAATACTCTTGAGGACCTGGGGTCTATTCTATCTGGAGCCCTCCCCTCCAGCATCAGAGGAGAATCAAGATAGGTTAACAGGGAGGTTTCTGGGGATGAAGAAGATAGAGAAATTGTGCCTGTTCCTCAGAGACAAGTATGAGCCATTTCCCACACCCACAACCACACCACTATTTTTAAGCTGCAGAAGCAGGCTTGATTCCCAGAGCTAGCTAGGCTTCTGAGGGGGCTCTGTTGCTATTGGATGGTCTGGATGTAGGATATAACATAGAAACATAGCTGATATGTGTGGATGCAGAGGGACTGAGAGTCTACCACAAGTCATTGTGTCATCTTCTGGGTACCCCACAGGCCAGAAAAGAAAGATTTATGGAGAACAATTTAGGCCCTAGAAGTTAAGATATGGCCAAAAGGAAAGAATATACTCTGGACCATGTGGCTCAAATAGGTTCCCTGGTTTCTTCTTCCTTGTGTTCCATTCTCAGCCCTGCTATAGATAGTATGAAAAATTCCTCACTGTATTCTGGGGTGGGAATTTATGGGAGACAGCGTTGGTCATACAGGATGGAACAGGTCAGTAGGCAGGTATGCATAGAGCTTGGTGACCTTACATGGTCCTCTTTGTCTTGTTCATGTGTGTCTTGCAGGTCCTGAGATATTTCGACTATGTTTTCACAGGAGTGTTTACCTTTGAGATGGTTATAAAGGTAAAAGTTTCCAGAGAAAATATGGACTCTAGATTTCAGTTATATCACTGGTCCACCGTCCTTTAGTTTAGGGTCCTTCTCCAATAATGCTATCTCCTAGTCTATGGCAATACCAAGAGAGCTTCTGCTGAGCCCTCTCTCACCCCAGTGTCCTCAGTAGGGCATGGCTGGATGGAATAATGTAGCTCTCTTGTCATGGCCTGTATAGGAGGCAGGTAGTATAGGCATACAGCTTGAGGGTGGTGTAGTTCTGCAATGCACTTCTCATCTTATTCACATGTCTGGCAAGGGGTTAGGGAGATGTAAGTCTTTCCAGACTCCATCAAACTCCAACCACACCCTCTCCCCTCTATATTCCTAACATCCCAATAGAACCCTCTCATTCCAAGTTTAAATTGTCTGGGGTTTCTGACCATCCATGCAGATGTGGCAGTGTTTAGAGCTCTGGAATACAGAGGGGAGGGAGATTATGATAAGATTCTGTAATGGCAGAGAAATCTAGTTCAACCCTGTGTGACTTTGAGAAGGGACCTGAGTCCTCTCTGTAAACTGGAGATACTGTGTGATTATGAGAAGAGGTTTCAGACCTCATTATTATCCAGATAGTTTGCTGGATACCCTCCTTGCTCCTCAGACCCAGTGTGGGTTTGGCTATTGTCTTACTTAGGGTTTCTATTGCTGTGAAGAGACACTGTGACCATGGCAACACTTATAAAGGTAAACATTTAATTGGGGCTGGCTTATAGTTAAGAGACTTAGACCATTGTCATGATGGCATGAAGCATGGTGGTATGCAGGCAGACATGGTGTTGGAGAAGTAGCTGAGAGGTCTAGATTTGGATCCGCAGGCAGCAGGAAGAGAGAGACACTGGGATGTCTCTCTCTTCAGTAACACACTTCCTCCAACAAGGTCATGCCTACTCCAAAATTGTCACACCTTCTAATAGGGCTACTCCCTATGAGCCTGTGGGGGCCATTTTTATTCAAACCATCATATGTATGGAGAAGTGGCAGTAGGGTCCTTGACATGAGGAAGGAAAACTAGGTGTAGGTGTTACTTAAACCAGGAGCCTCATCTATGGCTGTTCGAACCCTTGTCCTACAGATGATAGACCAAGGCTTGATCCTGCAGGATGGATCGTACTTCCGAGACCTCTGGAACATCCTGGACTTTGTGGTAGTGGTTGGTGCATTGGTAGCATTTGCTCTGGCGTAAGTAGATGCTTTTCTGTTCTAGTCCACTACCTTTCCTCTTCCTGTAGCCCTGGTTGATTTGACCCTGTCTCCAAAGAGCAACACTCAGAATCTGCTTGCCAATAGCTCTTTGCAGAGGCCTTAAGGTCTTACAGTTTCAGTTCGCGTGTCTTAAACATAGAAGCAAGGTTGAAGAGCATCAGTAAGAAGAAGGGAGAAAGCAGGGCATTATGAAGAATGATGCAGAGGCAGAGCAGAAATGGGGATCCAAGAATTCTGGTCATGGAGAAGAACATTCTGGAACACATCTAGGCCTTGGAACATTCTGCAATACCTTTGAGAAAGACAGATGCTTCCAGGAACATTTTAAAAACTAACCAGGCAGGAAAAATGATGCAGCAAGTTGAATATCAGCGTTCTGGGCTCAATCTGTACACTCTTCTACCCCAAATAGGTTTCCTTTTGTCTGAGTTGAACCTTGACCTTAGGGCAAGGCTGAACACACTTTTCTTCTGATTGGGGAGAGGAAGCATTTGGATGCTGCTTTCAATGATGACATCATGCTGCGACATGAATGATATGGGAAAGAGGAAAGATGTTTATATAGCTTTGCCCATCCCATATCGAAAGTGTTAGAAAACAGTTGTCCTCTGCTCACATTCTATTTCATACTCACACTGGCAGTCAAATGAGCAGGGTAAGAACTAAGGGATCAGAGGCAAGGGTGCTATGTACAGATATGAGAGTTCCCAGCAGTGTTACATCTAAGATCTTCCAGAGCCTGGAAGAACACTGTGCCCATTGCTGCAGGAGCTGTAGGTGGCCCTCCAAAAGAGCCAGAGGATGGGTGTGCCCCTGAGTCAGGATGGTAGCAGGGTAATTCAGCTTGTTTTGTCCCAATCATGTGCCCAGGCATCTCAACACCATTAGAGTGATGGAGAGTCATCTTTGCCTTCACATAATCAAAGCTTCTGTAATATAAATGTACATTACACTCTGGACTGTTCCCAGAGAGATTTCATAAAAAGTATGATATCTTCTTACCTGTCCAGACCCTGTGTGGGTTCTCACAGCAACACACAGAAAAATAAAAGCAACCCTGTCTCTACCAAGGGGACTCCAGCTCCTCTTTCTCCTTGGCATGATTCACAAAGTCTATCTTTGCCTTTTAAAATCCCACCTTATTTTCTGTTTGTTTGTTAAAGGCCAATAAAATATGATCATTGGGTTGTTAAAAGGTCCAGTTCTTTCTCTCCTCAGCTTACTTGTATCCATCATTCATTATTGTTTCTCAGCAGCACACTCTGCCTTTCTTTGAGCAGTGGACACAGAGAAAAGTGTAGTGGGCAGAACTCACCAGAGTTTTTCAGTCTTTCAGAAGAACGTAATTCACAGGTGGCAGGGCAGATGTAGGAAGGTGACATTTGTACAATCAAGCTAAGCCTGGTTTGAATCCCAGTCCTTCTCCTTCTCAGCTTATGTCTTTGACCTATTGTAGCAAAATATTAATTATCCTAACTTCCACTTCTTACCTCTTAAAATGGAGACAAAAATAAGGCATGCAGAGCACTTAACACTGGGGCTGTTGGTGTGAATGATCAGTACATGTTAGTTTGTTACTTTATCCTTCTAATTTCTCACAGCATCAAACTTAGCATCAGGAATAAGCTATGTACTGGTGTGGAATTTATACATACAGTTCAAGATGGATGAAGACTGGGCCAAGACTCAACTGCTTCCACCCAGCTACCTCTTTCCCACAACCCTTGAGCCTAAGTCCCTAGCAACCATCAGGTGTACTGGAGTTGAAGGATAGGAAGTGCCTTTTAGAGGAAGCTCATGAGTCCTGTCCTGTGCCCCAGTGTCCAGATGTTTCTCCTTGGATTCTTTTGACACCAGTTGTTGTCCTCTGCCTCATTTTCTTTTGTGCTCCTTGAAAACTGGCAACAGGTGGCTTTGGTGCTGATGGCAAGCCTCAATAGCCCAAGTGCCGAAGACTGAAGCCCCCAATTTCAGGGCCCAAGTTTGTAGGATAGATTATGAGCTATGATCCATTCTTTGCTTTGAGAGATATCTTATCTTGGACTTGTACTTCATTTCTCTCTGAAATGTGCATGGTCCTTGCTCCTTCTCCATTTTTCTCTTTTGTTGTCACCCTTCCTAGTTTGCCATGCCTGTTCCTTTCCTTGTTTCTCTGCCTGTAGAGTGAGTACCCTTTCTCTTCTCCTTTGGCCATTGCCACATTGGCTAAGGTCCTGATGCTCATATACCTGTGCTTCTTAACTCTGTACTTTTTCCTTCCTTATGGAGGGCACCAGAGAATTCAGCTTTTCTACCACATTTGACAGGATCCCCAAGAATCCTGCCTGCCATCAACCTGGGGCAGAGAGTGGAATGAAGTCACCAAGCCCATGGTCTACATAGTCAGGGGATCGGGCCAACAGGAAGTCACATTTGGGTTTATCTGGAGACCTTTCTAGT
Organism: Arvicanthis niloticus; assembly: GCF_011762505.2. Lineage (NCBI taxonomy): Eukaryota > Metazoa > Chordata > Mammalia > Rodentia > Muridae > Arvicanthis > Arvicanthis niloticus. The sequence goes on along the minus strand of NC_047667.1, from coordinate 41,592,937 downwards.
CTCTGTCTCCCTGTTATAACTTTCATTCTGGTGTCCTGTGAGTATGCCTCATGACTGCTCACTGCCCACATAGATGATTTCACACCCCAGTTTCTCTCCTTCCCCCTTGAAGCTTGAACCCTCCCCTAGTGAGGCTTCCACAAAAGTGATTGCTTTATCAGTGTGAGCAACCAATGGAGGTTGCCCCAGTAGCACCATTATCTGGTTCCCCAGAAACCAGAAGTGCCTTCCTATCCCTTCCACCATGGCCTGATCAAAAGAACCCAGCCCAATTCCCCAGAGCAGTGCTACTGACCGAGGGATGACCTCCCATTGAATATTCAGAGAATGCTGCATGGTCCAGAGTCCCTCTCCTGCAGAGATCTGCAGCTCCCATCATCTTTGCTCTCTATAAACATTTACGTATTGTTTGTAGTGGTTGAGGAAATCTCTATTCTCTATTTATGAAACTAAAGGAGTCTTTGTAATATAAACTTGGTATTCTATCTGGAAATTTGGTTGACTTGAAAAAGGGAGTAGGGTGTTATTACTGTGGATATATCTGGGTTTAGAAATATTCCATTGCAACTTTTCTCTTCTTCCCTGTTCATGTTTACATTTTAAGGTACTTATGAGAACATCTGATACTCCCTTCCAAGGCTGATACCTCCTAGGGAATTGGGGAGGGGGGACTTTAGCAGAGATTGGTAATAGCTCCCCCTGAAGCTCTCATCACACCACCCCATTTTTTTTTTTGTCCAGGTAGAGACATTTTTTTGTTTTGTTTTGTCAATGTCCCAAACTGTGTCTTTTCCTCTTTGAGGTTTCAAGAAAAGTCTGGTGAATGACTAGGTCTGTGCAACCTTTTGCCTTGCTTCTTTCTAGAAAGGACATATTTGTCTTCTCCTGCATGATTGTCATTTTCTCCTGAAACACTGGAGCCTTCTGTCTTCCATCTCTGCAGTCTGTTGCTATCCTGTCTATTCTTTGGCCTCAGGTGTGGAAAGGCAAAGATGGTTACAGCTTCATCATTTCTGGATATCTGAACATCAGGCTCACACTTCAGGGTTACTCCCACCCCCCTACCCTGACTCAGATGTGTAGTGAGGAAGTCAGAGAACCACAAACTAGGTTGCATCTTGAGCCTTAAGCCTGTACTCTGAACCATGGAGCTTACCCTTTCTGTACCCACTACATATAACATTTTACCTGCTTAGCTGACTTATATGAACAGATGAGCTTCTGTGTGCATTCTCAATAGTAAATTTGCAGCCATTGCTGCTTGTAGCTTTAAACAGTTATTAGAAAATTGTTTAGCCTCCACCTTCCCTACCTCCTGTGTGGCAGAGTCAGGCAGGCTCCCTAGTGACTGATGCCAGGATTTTCCATAGTTGTTTGCTGTTGTAGCAGAGCATAAGGTGAGGTCAGGACTCCCTGGCAGACAAGGGAATCTGGCCACACTTGGCCTTTCATTACTTAGTTCTTGGCCAGAAGCAAAACTATGAGTCAGCTGGCCTCTGGATGCCAGAGGGAACCAGACTGCCCACATTAGCTTTCATTGAAGTGTGTCACTTTCCTGATACCTGACACCCTGCCCTGGTGGCTAAGATGCATTTAGTCTCTCGAATGCACTGAGAGCAAGCCACTGCAGCTGAGCTGGTTCTGAGTTCATTCAGTGAAACCCATAGACACAGGCAATTTGCAATTCGGAAGTGCCTTCTGGGGCCCACAGCATCTGTTCCTCTGGGATAGTTCATCTGTGGGGGTTTGTGTTTCTGAAGCTGAGGATGCACACATCATCAGAAAGGAGTGACTGTTTGGAACTGAAATGTGTGTGCTCATTTACCCAGAAGGGTATAGAAATACAGAACAAACCTACCACCAGAACCTAGCTATTTACCTCTTCTCCTTATTTTTTCACCAATGCCTGGGTCTAAAGTAGTCTCTCACACATGAAGCTATGTCTGTGGGGCTTTTTTCTTGACTGCTCTGTTAGAACTAAAAAGTAGAGTTACCCAACGGAAGCTATTACTATACTTTGTCTTGAAGGGACAAAAAAAAAAAAAGGACCTATTTACTACAAAGCCAGATATAGCATCCAGTTCTCTTTCTCTTACTCTGGAAGAAAATGAAGCTTTAAAATTGCATTTATCCACCAGGTAGCTCATTAACTGTGAATTTAGGGCTTTTGTTGCAAAGGAATTGGAAATGTCCAGCAGTGACCAGTTAGGATTTTGACCCTAAGAATATGGTTTCTCAAGGTACTTCATCTAACGTTGTCTCTAGGTCAGGAAACTAAAGTTGATCAGTGTTTGTACCTGCAATGGGGGTTCTCATTGCTATATTCTCTTCAGCTGGCCTTAAGGTAGGACTTGAGAGAGAGAGAGAGAGAGAGAGAGAGAGAGAGAGAGAGAGACATGGAAGAGAATTTCCAGTCTACTTGCTCTTGTTATTGAGGTCCAGAATATGTCAATGAAGCACATATGATATTGATGCTACTAGAAGCAGTCTATAGGATGTTTAGTTGTAGACATCCTATGGGCCTTATGGATATAAATTCCCAAGTATTCCTGTTTATCCACTGCCCACATTTGGAAGAGGGTTGGTTGTAAGTGGGACCTCATCCTGTGGACACAGAAATAGACTGAATGGAATTGTCCAATCAGGGATCACAGCTCTATCCAGTTGCTGGATCAAGCAGGCCCATATGCAAAAAGCACCCTGTATAGAAAGTGAGGCTTCATGGCTACAGGAAAAGCCTGGTTTTGTGAGACTGGTGAAAACTCACCATAGTACTCTTCATGCTTAAAAGTAGAGCTCTCAGGATAGAAGGTTGTATAACGGGTCCCAGGAAGTTGCTGCCAAGATTGTGTGACCTGCTAGCCATCTGCTCAGTCTGTACTCACAGGACACAACCTCACCATACAAATTAGTCTGCAGCTTGAGGAGATGCATTGAGTAGACTTCAGTCAGCAAGATCTCCCTACAAAGATGAAGGGTCATTGGTTATGTTTAGAACACAGGGACTAAAAAGAAATACAAATCAGGTCATTCTTCTGCAGTTTAAATAACAGAACTGCTAGCAGACAGATGCTCTGCTGCCTCCTCCTGCTGCTTGGTACTTGGACAAAAATACCTTCCAGTTGGAGTATAGAGATGTGTATTCAATGTATTAGCAGTTCATTGAGGTTAATATGCAAGGAAGAAAGATTATGCACCAAAAACTTAGCCCAGGATGAATGTTGTGGTCACAGAACAAAGATGACAGAGTAATTATGGGTTTAAGATACATAGGTGACCAGGAGAGATGTTGGGGTCAGAAGAGAAAAATCCTCAAATGGCAACAGCTAAGAGTAAAAGGTCAAAGTGTTGAATTTCCTTTCTGCATGCAGGCAGTCGAACCTGATTTCTCCACAACTTCTGGAGGGACAAGTATTGCGATACAAAGAGAAATGCTTCCTCCTCATTTCTGTGCGTTCCTTATTTCATGGTTAACGTTCAGAAAGCCTGATGGTTAGAGCTCTGGCTGGTTTGACCCACATAATGAGTTAATAGCAAAGCCATGTCTTGAACAAACTCAATGTGTAGAATTCAAGTTTACTGCTTTTTCTAATATGTTAAGCTCTCTCCTGCCATGCTGTTGTGGCTAGTTACAAGCTATTATCTTCCTCTGCAGATCCTCCAGGCTTTACCTAGGGCAGAGAAGACTTGAAGGGCAGATGGAGAAAAGCATTCATAAGCCCATCTATCTTGATGTTGCACCTGTAATTTTTCCTTCCCCATAAGAGTCTCTCCACCAGGGAAGGGGAATAAGGCAGACAGGTTAATGGTTTAGCTGAGTAAATACTATTCTCTGTTGCTGTTCTATACTTTGGGTAAAAATGCCAAGGGTTCCAGTTTAAAAGACGTTATAATGTCATAGGCAGACTTGGGTCTGAGTCTTCAGTTTTAGCTCTCTTTACCCCCATGAACTTCTGCTTCCTTACATGTGAGTGGAAATGAGAAACAACCACATTTGGTCCTGTGAGAATTAAATAAGGTAAAATATATTTCATGTCCAATATAGTACCAGGTACTTAAGTTGAATAATAAATGGTAGCCATTGTTGCCTACCAACTAATGATCCAGGCACATCTGCAAAATAACCAACCTCCTTCTAAGCTTGAGACTCCTTCCTGTTTTGCATCTTTCAAGCCTAGCTCTTCCCACAAGAAATTCCCCATCAGTCCTCTCTGCTGCCCTTCCATCACCTGGAGGAGGAGAGAAGCCATGATACTTAAAGAAGGGAGGGCTCTTCAGAACCCAGTGTCCTCGTTCTGCCTGTTCTTAACAGAAACCAGCTGGAGAGTAACATCCATAGAGGAAAGAGGACCTGTGAACAGGACAAGAGGAAAGGCCTAATGATTGCTGGTGACAGAGATGGAGGGCAACTTAGCAACTGAACCAGGAAAACTCTCCTCTTACACTGATGAGGCATGGAGAAACAGGGTTTTCTTATTTTTCTAAAGAGAAAATATGTAGAGAATAAATGGTAAAAAAAAAAAAAAAAAAAAAAAAAAAAAAAAAAAAAAAAAAAAAGAATGAGTGGCTCCATTGAGTCCCAATTAAAGTGAGACCAGGGCATGCTAGCATGTGAAGTTACCTTAGAGCCCATTTTAAACCATTGAAGTTCACTAATGAGTTACACAGTGTTTAAAAAAACACTCATTATACAGTTAGTAACAAAGATTAACGCTGTTATCAACTGATTTTTTTTTTTGGTGGTGTGGGGGGATGGTTTGCAAAAAGCACATGGATTGTTAACATAACAATCTGCCTCGAAATGCTGGAAGAGCATCCTGTCTTAGATTGGCAAAGCATCTTCTCTGCAGCCCTGACATTCACAGGGGATTTGAGGGGGAAAGTGCTTTGACCTTGTCTGGGTGTAAATTATGATATATTTTAGTTTGTGATGGTGAAATTGCTGAAGTTTTTATTGACTCCATTGGTTTATGTTTTTTAATGTTTTAATGTTGATTTATTTACTGGGATTTTTTTTTGCAACCGGGTGTCATGTAGCTTGGGCTGGACTTGCAGGGTGATATTGCCAAAGATGGCCTTGAGCTCATGCTTGATTTTTTTTTCAATCCTTGCATTTCAAATTGCCATTTTCAAATCAATTTTGACCCTGTCATAGTGACAAGTCGGATATAAGCATGTTCCTCTTGACATCAGCTCAGAACCATGGTTTTTGCTTTGTTTTGCTTTGTTTGTTTGGGTGGTTGGTTTGGTTGGTTTGGTGTGGTTGGTGTGGTTGGTGTGGTTGGTGTGGTGGTTGGTGTGGTTGGTGTGGTGGTTGGTGTGGTTGGTGTGGTTGGTGTGGTTGGTGTGGTTGGTTTGGCTTGGTTTTTTCTTTCTTTCTTTCTTTCTTTCTTTTTTTTTTTTTCTGGTGCCAGGAATTAAACTTGGGCCCTCACATATGTTACAAAATTATAGTGGTTTAGTGGTTCCTCTACAGTAAGCAGATTAGAAATTTCCTTTGTTTTATACCATATTTTCTAATCACTGTATATATACCCCCAATGTGTCAAAAAAAAAAAAAAAATGGAACATTCTAATGTTAACAGCTAGGTCTGCCAAACTATTGAGGGTATTTGGCCCATTTTGACTCCCAAGACCTGAGCAAGGGTAACAGTTCAGACATGGGCTTCAGGTTTGAAGAAAAAATGGCTATTAATTATTATGTATTCTTAAAAAGGTCACAAATTTTGTGAATTTTTTTCTTTAATTAATTAATTAACTTTACATCCCAATCACATCCCCCTCCCTACTCTCCTCCCAGTCCTATCCTCCAACCCCCCCTGTCTCATCACCCTCTTCTCTGAGTACCCCCAGATACCAACCTACCTTGGCACATCAAGTCAAATCAGGACTAAGCACATCTTCTCCCACTGAGGCCAGACAAGGCAGCCAGCTAGGGAAAAGCAATCCAAAGGCAGGCATCAGAGTCTGAGTCAGAGATGTTCCCCACCCTACCCCCACTCCAATTGTTAGGGGACCCACATGAAGACCAAGCTGCACATCTGCTACTTTTATAGGGGGCCTAGGTCCATACTACGCATACTCTCTGACTGTCTCCCATTGGATGGGTCTCAAGTTGGGCTAGCCATTGGTTAGCCATTCCCTCAATCTCTGCTCCATCTTTATCCCTGCATATCTTGTGGTTTGAAGGTTTTGTGGGTGTATTGGTATATTCATCCCTCCACTGTAAGTCCTACCTGCTTACAGGAGATGTCCACTTCAAGTTCCATATCCCCTGCTGCTAGGAGACTCAGCTAGGGTTACCCCCAAATCTTCCCAGGAACCTCCTCTGTCCCAGTTATTTGGCTTGTCCCAGAAATGTCCCTTCCTCCACTGATTTTCCTTCTCTCTCCCAGCCCTCTCATCCCCCAACCCACTCCTCCCACATCTGATATATACCCCAGTGTTTCTCCCCATCCCCACTCTGTACCCAGTTCCCTCTCTCCGTCTACTTCCAATGTCTATTTTATTTTCCCTTCTGAGTGAGAGTCAAGCATCATACCTTGACTCCCTGATATTTTGCTTTCTAGGGTCTGTGGATTATAGCATGATTTTTCTATACTTTATGGCTAATATCCACTTATAAGTGAGTACATACCATGTTTGCCTTTCTAGGTCTGGGTTACCTCACTATGGATATTTTATAGTTCCATCCCATTTGCCTACAAATTTCATGATGTTTTTGTTTTTACTAGCTGAGAAGTATAGTATTCCATTGTGTAAGGACCATATTATATTTATCTATTCTTCAGTTGAGGGACATCTGGGTTATTTCCAGTCTCTGGCTATTATGAATAAGCATAGTTGAGCAAATGTCTTTGTGGGATGTTGGAACATCTTTTGGGGATATGTCCAGAAGTTGTATAGCTAGATCTTGAGGTATAACTATTTCCAGTTTTCTGAGAAACAGCCAAATTGATTCCCAAAGTGGTTTTACAAGTTTGCACTCCCACTAGTAATGGAGGAGTGTCCCCTTGCTCCACATTTTTACCAGCATGTGCTGTCACCTGAGTTTTTGATCTTACCTATTCTGATAGGTGTAAAATGGCATTTCAGAGTTGTTTTGACTCCTATTTCCCTGATAGCTAAAGACATTGAACATTTCTTTAAGTGTTTCTTGGCCATTAGAGATTGCTCTGTTGAGAATTCTCTGTTTAGCTCTGTGCCCTATTTTTTGTTTTATTTTGTTTTTTTCTTCTTTTTTCTTTTTTATTCTTTTTTTTTTTTTTGCTTATTTTTTCCTTTGTGTTTTCTTTTTTTGTGTGTACCTTATTTTTTAATTGGGTTATTTGGTTTGTTGGTATCTAATTTCTTGAGTTCTTTATATATTTCTGGTATTAGCCCTCTGTCGGATGTAGGGCTTGTGAAGATCTTTTCCCATTTTATAGGCTGCTGTTTTGTCCTATTGATTTGTCTTTAGCCATGAAAAAGCTTTTCAGGTTCATGAGGTCCCATTTATTAATTGTTGATCTTAGTGCCTGAATTGTTGGTGTTCTGTTCAGGAAGTTGTCTTTTGTATCAATGCAATTAGGGCTATTTCCCACTTCTTTTCTTTTAGATTTAATATATCTGGCTTTTGTTAAGGTCTTTGAACTACTTGGACTTGAGTGTTGTGCAGGGCAGTAAATTTTGTGTTATCTATGTGGAAGAAGCAAGAAATGTTGGTCATGCTTGCATGAGGTAGCTTTTATGATCTCTTAGAACCTTTCAGGTGATATTGGATGTAAAGGCCTCTTGGTTGGGAGCCAGGGTTAAACAGAAGGACTGTGCTCCTAGACTACCTGTCTATATGTCCATCTGCTACTCTGTCCTCACATCTTAGGATAGTCTCAGGAAAATGTCACCTGAAGAAAAGAGACCTGTGTTGCTATATTGGTGAATTATCAGACCATATGATTCCATCTCTCCACACCATGTTACCATCATTACTTTCACTTGTGTGCTTGTTGGATTGAGGTCTGTCTTCTCTACCAGACTAGCTAATCTTCCAAAAGATTAGCCAGACCCTTTGTTCCAGCAGGAATAGGGCCTGTCAAAGATTGAGGATTTCATAGATGCTCATTCTGTATATGGAGGAATGAAAGGATGTTTTACTCACATGTGAATTGTGCCTCAAGACATTTCTGTTCTCTGATCATTTAGTTCTCACTTTAAAGATTTCAGGTTATAAGCCTCCAATTTAATTCCCAGATCCCTTGACCTTGGGAGGATGGTAAGAACATTTGTCCTAGTGCTGAAACAGAGATGGGTTTTCTTCTAAGACTTGTACAGTAAACAGTTCACAATGGAAGCTCCTCATCTAATTGCAGGAAAAGCAGCTTTTCCATAACACCTTGACAAAGTCCTTTTCCTTGTTTGGGTGCAATTTAGTGATGTTGGTGTCTGAGTTTTGGAAAGACATCACCATGTCCCTGTTTGATTGTAGTTACATCATCCCTCTTCAGGTGAAGCTATTCAATGCCACTGTCACTTGAAATGCCTTTTCTGAGAGTTTCTGGCCCAGGGCAGATACCATTTCTCCTGCTTGGCTCTTATAAAGCAACCAGAAGCATATTTTGTCTTAAGATTCCTAAGGAAGTGAAAAAATGAAAGCTTATGTTTAGAAAAGTGTCATTAAACCTGACCCCTGGAAGACAGTACAGACCAAGGTACCTTGAAAGCAAGGCCTGGTATTGCTTTCAAAAAAAATGTTTGCACTGTGGGTGGAAAAGCGCTTGTGGAGCAGATAGTGTGCTGTCCTTTCTTTCATAAGCCCTATGGATTTGACAAGTTCCAAGGCTGTGGGCGGGATCCCATGGTCTCTGTTCCATAGCATGGCTGTAAGGGCTTCTCTCCTCCCTGAGGTTTTCTGACTATGTTTTTTCTCCATCCTTTCCCTTCCTGCTTCCTGGATGGATCCACCATAGGAACGCTTTGGGGTAACTATGTTTTTTGTTTTGTTTTGTTTTGTTTTGTTTTGTTTTGAAGTAGGAGGTTTAGGGAACTAGGTGGGAGGCGGGAGAAACTGGAAAGAAATTAAAAGAGATGGAGCTCACTCAATGAAAAAGAAATATTGAGCTTATATGAATGGCATGTTTCCTTTGAGAGCCAAGCTTAAAACTGAGCAATTTTCAGGCCTTCTTGGGAAGTGACCATTCCTGTTGGTTTGGGTAGGATTTGGCTTATATGTTTCTCTTACATATTTTAGGTAGATGTACTTAAAAGGCAAAATAATTTATTAAAAATTCCAGATATTTTAGATGTGAAAGTCCATACTAAAATATAAATATTTGGGCTACCTTTCAAAATGACATGCAGGTCATCACCTTTGACAACAAGGGAGCTTAGAATTATACTAGTGTAAAGTCAACATGAAGCATTAGATTCATTGACTTTATGCTTTTTGTAAAAAGGAAACTATGACTTCCCTATCTGAGGCTGGGCATAGCAGGGCCAATTGCATGTCAAATCAGGTGCTCTCCATTTGATGTTCTGGGTCTCCTCTCAGTGAATATTAACATAATAGTAATCTGGGCCAGCATGAGGAAAAAAGCAAGCCTGGTCTCACTATTTACAGTCTTATTTCCTAGCATGTACATACTTTACAAATTGTAGTTATTTGAGTTGAATACAAAGATCTCAGGGGATGAGCAGGAAAGAAAGAGAAATGCATCATCTTCATTAAAAGCAAACATTTCTGAGACACTGCATAACCAGTATCATTACCCATAAGATCAGGAGAAAGGTGGCCTACAACCTGGGCCCGCTCCAGCTGAGTAGTTCTTTGAAGCCTGTGCTAGGTACAGAGTTTCTGAAATGAAAATGAATGCAGGAAAGGCCAGCCACGCGTAATTGGAGTGTGGGCCATGGTTCTGGCAAGATGCCTACGCACATGTTTTCTCTGAGGTGGCAGCCTAGCACAGCAAGAGTGTTGCGTTCCCCACCAGTCTTTACTATGTTCTCTCCACACTGATGAGTTGTGAGAAGTAACTAGACTTCTGGATCAAGTTCCCCAAGAAGATGTACTCTCAACTGTTCCCTTTCCAGCCAACAAATACCTTGAAAATCTGTTATGGGAAAGGACTGACTAGGCTCAGTGGAGATCCACAGTGGGCCTCTGGTCATGGTATCTAGTTGATGTTATTCCTTTTTGATTTACCAGTTTGGTATTATATTACAATAAACTGACCACTAGAGACACGAAGAAGCTATTAATACATGTTCACAGAAGCCTTTGTATGCCTGTGTGTTCCTCCATGTGTATACACAGACATCTCCTTTTTTATATGCTCACATCCAAGTAAATGCAATGGAAATTGAAAATGCCTTAAATAGAAAATGCATTTATTGCTGTTATGGACATCTGACCAACTTAACAGCATATTATTGATACTGCAGAGTATCAACCCTTTACCTCATGATTTTGTGGGTGATTAGCACCACTGACGGCCTAGCCTTGCAAGAGAGTTTCTCTCTGTATAGTATTAGCCTGTAGGGGAATATTCCAATTTGACATAATTTCTATTGAGTACAGTTCACTGTTGCACCGTCTGAAGTTGTGAAACCATAAGTTGAACAGTTGTGAGCACATGGATGTGCATATGTGGGCATACACATATGGATGTGTGCACATGTCCAACTAGAGAGTGATTTGAGACTACTCCTGAAGCATCTTTGGATAAACTCTACACCAACCTGGGTTTTGGCCTCTTGTCTATGCTCTTCTCTGCTTTTATTCTGTTGTTGTTAATGCAATAGTATGGCTGCCACTTCTGTTTTTCCTCTTTCCAAAAGACTCCCTGTGGTCCTCTCTCTACAGAACCAACAAGGGGCGCGATATCAAGACTATCAAGTCTCTGAGGGTACTTCGAGTTCTGCGACCACTGAAAACCATCAAGCGCTTGCCCAAGCTGAAGGTAATGTTTCCAGAATTTGTTCTCATCTACTACCCTTCTTCCATCTTCTCCCTTTAGCTACAGTTGGCTATCCTTTGCATAATCCACTCTTAGAATATCCCTTTTCTCTCTTGGGGATTGATTTTTTTTCCATCTATTGAAGCCAAGGTCTTTGTTCCAAAAGAAAATAACCAATGTCCCAAGAAACTTGCAGGTAAGATTCTCCTTCTTCAGTCCAGACCTAGTTAGTTTTATACTCCCTGGAGTGGCCTGCTATCCAGGAAAAAGACTGTATGTCTCTATCTTGGAACATCCTGTGTCATTAAAGCAGAAGTCACAGAAACCCTCTGTATTAGTGGCCTGAATGCTAGGGTAGGCTAGATAATCTAGGTTTTTTTTCTTCTATCACAATTTTAGAAAAGTATCATGGCACACAAATACTTCATATTTTTGAGATACAAACAGGTAACCTAAGGACACATAGTCTATTTATGGCAGAAGCAGAAAAGAAATGGAGAAGTGAGTTACCTTGAATAAACTTCTTATTGCCATGGCCTGGACGAAAATAGGTATCTTATCCATATGATCCCCGTGCCCCCCCTCCCCCCAGTCTCTTGTCTAGTACCCTTCCTGCCTCACAGGGCTTGCTCTCCATTCAAGCTTGGCACCCTACTGAGCTCACCCTCCTCTCCTTTCCTCTCCATATATTGTGGTTAATAGAATCTAAAGCTCCATGGGAGAAAAGCTCCTCCCCTTCTTGAATTCTTGAGGACCCTCAGCTTCCAGTGCAGAGCCTCACAATCTGATTCTAGTAGTCCAGGCCTCCTAGCCAGTAGACTGAGCCCCAACCCCAGCCCATAGCCCCATTCTACTGGGGTACACAAGGATGCTTCCTAGGAATCAGATTTCATTATCCATTTGCAGCATCCACGAGCCTAGCACAGGACTTCTCAAAGAGTGGCCATAGACCACCCATGTCTGAATATTGAAAGGCTTCCTAAAATGCACGTGTCCATCCACATCAGCATCACAGAGCCAGACTGTCTGAGAGAGGAGCCTGAATTCTGGCTCCTAAACCTGATCAGCCTATACTCTAAGACCATAGTGTAGGGACTGGTCATGAAAAAAATCCCTGCATGAGTGCTAGATCCAGCTCAAGGATTTTGGAGTGACTCAGAGCAGAATACCTATTCTTAGAATTTCTTACACCCAGAAAATGGAGATCTGTATACTGTATACTGTAGTATTGACAGGAGAGCTAACATGAGTGGTCCCTAGCCAAAAACCCAACAGTTACTCTGGGAGATGGGCTACTCTCCTATGCATGCCGTGGAAGACAAAGCTTATTTCTCCTGCTGTCCAGAATTCCCATCATTTTCCGAGTTCTTCTAATTGGTAATGTATGTCATCTACTCCAAGGACAACCCACAACTGTCCTGATCTCAGATCATCACTTCCCTTTCCAACTTGTGATCTGCAGAGAGGAAGCAGAACAGAGTAGGGTAGGGTAGGCTAGGGTAGGGATAGGATAGGGAAGGGTGATGGGGAGGGAAGGGAAGAAGATGGAAGGGGAGAAAAGGAGAGGGAAGGGGAGGGAAGGGAGGGGAGGGGAGGGAAGGGTAAGGAAAGGGAGAATGGAAGGGAAGTGGAGGGAATGGCAGGAGAGAGGAGGGAAGGGGAAGGGAGGGAAAAAGGTAAGAATGAAGGGACAGGTCACTTCTAAAAGGGCCCAGACTAGCTGTGACATGGTTTTGTCTCATACCATGTAGATTTCCAGGGGCAACTTGGTCTCTAAAAATAGTAGCTTCCTCCCTTGCTTTCCTCCTTCCCGTCCTGGATCACAACATTCTACTGTGTCAGATCTCCCTGACCACCCTCCCACTAGCTAGCCCCTGGCTTAGGCCTATCAATCACCACTCCTGTGTGCCCCATCTGGGGCTCCAAATGTACACTGCAGCACAAGTTCCCATGGGAACAGAAGAAAGTGCAACAGCTTGATGAGAGTTGTCCACCCCCAAAGAATGTGGCCCGTGGCCTTCATTATTTCTTTTAAGCTGGGAAGCACTAGCTCTTCTCTTTGTGAACAAACAAACAAAGCCAGACATGAAATGACATAAGTGGTTCTGATCATTCCACAAGTCTGTTGTGTCACTCACTTTCCCCACAGTGTTAAACTAATTGATCCAGATATACTATACTCAGCACTGTAAAGCAGCAATTGCACACACACACACACACACACACACACACACACACAGAGAGAGAGAGAGAGAGAGAGAGAGAGAGAACCCTTGTGAGGCCAGACTCTCCACTGAGCTAAACCAAAAAAGCTCAGGAAATAACCCAAAAATGGCCTGAAATGTGTCAAACTCTTATGGAACTCCTCATGGTATAGGGCTTAGAAGGGAAGTCTCTGGAGATTCTCTGTTTTCGTATGCAAACAGAAACCCCTGTTTCTATGCACCCAGCTTCATCCACAACACAGAGACACCTCATTCTGTCCTGGAGTGTCTGTTGACCTTCCTCCTAAAGGCAACCAGTATTCAACTAGAGGGCAACAGTATGAAGTGAAAGAGTCAAATGGAGTCAGAGCTAATATATGAACTTGTGACAAAATACTGTAGTAGCATATGATAGCCCTTTGATTCATTTAGAAAGGGAAAAAAAGAGGATGGTACATAATCTGTATGCAAATAAATCTGTCACCCATAAGTTCAAAGTCAGGAAGAATCTGTTTAATGGGTACAGTGATCTAAATGATCCCCTAAGTCCCCTCTAGCGTTACATTTCTGGGTTTTATACTGAGTGGCTCCACAAAGAACCCCCCTCCCCATTACTTTATGCCATCTTGTTTAAGCTTCGTGCTTTATATTTACTTTAAGATTTAGAGAAGGTGTCTTGCCACTATGACCATCTTGAGAGTCAGCTCTTAACCCTGTGAGTATCCTTGCTTGGAAGGGTGAGAGCCCCTGGGACAGCTTCTCAATCTGTAGGGTAGTATGTATGGTCCTACCTCAGCTCTGGGCATATGAGTATTCTGTCACAGGAATGACATGAGAGCTGTTGCTGCTGTCCACAGGCTGTGTTTGACTGCGTGGTGACCTCCTTGAAGAATGTCTTCAACATCCTCATTGTCTACAAACTCTTCATGTTCATCTTTGCTGTCATCGCTGTTCAGCTATTCAAGGGAAAATTCTTTTATTGCACGGACAGTTCCAAGGACACAGAGAAGGAGTGCATGTAAGAACCACTACCATAAGCCCCTCATTGTTAAGGGTATCCTGGCAAACCCCTTCCTACCTTCCATGTGTACACTGGGTTTCCTTTCTCCCTTAACTCCTTTCGCTTTCCCATAGAACTATAAAACAGAAGGAATTATAAAATGAATAGACATTTGTTGAACTCCTTTACTGTATCAGATACTGTAAGAGACACTTTGCCTCAATCCTTTAAGTTTTAAGTCTTTCCGATGACCTTCTGAAAGGACTTTTATTTACGACTTATATAAGACACTCAAAATTTAGGTTGTCCAATTTAACAGAGGGTTAGCACTAGGCAGGCAACTAGTGATATCAGAATTCATCTGACATATGTTGGGCACCAAGTACTAATTTTATTCCATGTTAGTAGTTAATAAAACTTGTCCTTCCTTTTCTGTGATGGTCATTGTTACTAACATTCTTAAGGCTTATAAGATTGTTTAACTGCTCCACATATTTGCCTTAAGAGGCTTTATTTCATTTCTATTTTGGTTTCAGAGGCAACTATGTAGACCACGAGAAAAATAAGATGGAGGTGAAGGGCCGGGAATGGAAGCGTCATGAATTCCACTATGACAACATCATCTGGGCCTTGCTGACCCTCTTCACTGTCTCCACAGGGGAAGGATGGCCTCAGTGAGTGATGGGGTGGGCTTGGTATGTGTCTTGCTGGCTGAGATGGGACTGTGTGGGTGCCTTGAAAAGCTGATTCAAGATGAACAAGGCTAACCCTTTGTTCTTCTACCAGGCAAAGTAAGTGGTTATGAGTAGGCGAGAAAGGCAGAAAAGAGGAAAAATAAAAACCCTTCAGACAAAGATGGAGAAGGGGAAGACAAAGTCAGGAAAATATCTGAAACTTTTTTTTTTTTTTTTTTTTTTTTTTTTTTTTTTTTTTTTTGGTTAATCTTTGGGTTGGGTGGCGCCCTCTGACTTACAAAACAGATGAGTTTTCACAACTTTCTAACCCTCAGGAGAATCCGTGAGGGCTGTTTTAAACAGATTTATTCTTAAGGTTGGCCATATACTTGAGAGCTTAGAGACAGAGGGGTCTGGCAGACCATAGAGATGCTGCCTAACACTAAATGTCTTTAGAATAATGCAAGTTCTTATGCTGTCCACAGCAGGAGGCTGATTTGTTTTAAAAAAGACATAGCAATAGGTAAGACACCATTAGTTGGTGGGAGAAAAATCAAATAGCACTAGTAGTCTATTGGTATTGAACATGACAGCCTATCATTCTGTTGCTTAGGAGCTGAATGCTAATGAAAAGTAGGTTCGAAATGGCAGTAGTACTTTTTCTTTATGAACTTTGTTATGGTAACCCCAGATCAGTGGAGGAATGGAAAAAGTCAGAGAAGTCATATCAAGAACTACAAAAGGGGACCCATCTCCTGACAAAGCCACAGCTGTCATCTACCATCTGTACTCTCTCTTTTGGTCCTCACAGGGTTCTACAGCACTCTGTAGATGTGACAGAGGAGGACAGAGGCCCAAGTCGCAGCAACCGCATGGAGATGTCCATCTTTTATGTGGTCTACTTTGTGGTCTTCCCTTTCTTCTTTGTCAATATCTTCGTGGCTCTCATTATCATCACCTTCCAGGAGCAAGGGGACAAGATGATGGAGGAGTGTAGCCTGGAAAAGAATGAGGTAACAACGGATAGACTATAGTAAGGGATAATGGGTGGGGTGGGGGGGGGCATCAGAAACATATCAGAACCAGCATGCTTAGAGGGAGAGACTGCATTTTCTAACTTTATGGTAGCATTAGAGCTATGCAGTTTTGGATGTGGGACTCCATGGGTAAGAACACTTTTTCTGATAGTACAAGGATCCACGTTTGAATCCCCAGCATCCACACAAAAAGCTAGGCATGGGGCTGGTGAGATAGCTCAGTGGTTAAAAGCGCCTGCTGCCAAGCCTGATGACATGAGTTCAGTCTCCAGGGCCCACCTGATAGGACAGCACCAATTCCCACAAGTTGTCCTCTAATCTTTGCATGTGAATTATAGTATAGAGCACACACACTTTTTATTCTTTTCAAAAGCTGGGCATGGCTGCATGTGCCTGTAATCCTAATAGGGAAACATATACAGGTAAATCCTAAGAGCTTACTAGCCAATCAGCTTAACCTCAATGAGGAGCTTCTAATTCAGTGAAAGGTTCTGGTTCAGGGCAATAATGCAATAGAAGATGCTCATGTCCTTCTCTGACCATCACATGTGTGTTCACAGGCATGCACACCTGTACACTCACATGTACATATATCACATGTAGACAAGGCATTAAAAATATATACAAAATAAACTTACAGTCTCTACCCTGTATGTGATAGCTTAGAAGAAAAAGATATGTGCCTCAATTCCAGCACTGGGACATTTGCTTACCTCCCTTGCTCTCATGGCGTCTGTGTTTCTAATGACAGGGAATGTGTTTTCCTCCAGCACATGTGTAGGTTTGAAAAATTATTGGTTTCATGGCTGGGTTTGTTGTTTAACAGAAGAAGCTGAACGAGAAATGGTCATAGGTGATAAGAGAAATACATAGGCAAATGCAGGTTGAACACCTCAGCTATAAAAATCCAAATGTTTACAAACCCAAATCTTTTTGAATGGTATGATATGGCAAGTAAAAATTCCATACCATGAAACTTTGTTTCATGTAAAAAATTAATCAAATAGTATATAAATTACCCTTAGGCTATGTGGATGAGATATATATGAAATATTAATAAATTTTGTGCTTTAGCTAAGCATCCTGTCTTTAAACTATCTCATATTTATATAAATATTAACAACTCAGAAACAAATCTGATATCACAAATCACTCTGGTCTCACATATTTCAGATATGAATTTTTTTCCTTTTTTTCAGTTTTTTTATTGGATATTTTATTTATTTACATTTCAGATGTTATCCCATTTTCCCATTCTCTCCCCCCCACACACACACCAGAAGCCCTCTATCCCCTCTCTTCCTGCTTCTATGAGGGTGTGCCCCACCCACCCACCTACCCATTCACTCCCACCTCCCCATCCTTGAATTTCCCTACACTGGGAAATCTAGCCTTCATGGAACCAAGGACGTCCTCTCCCACAAATGCCTGACAAGGCCATCCTCCACTACATATACAGATGGAGCCATGGGTCCCTCCATGTGTGTTCCCAAGCTGGCGGTTTAGACCCTGGGAGCTCTGGTTGGTTGTTATTGATGCTCTCCCCATGGGGCTGCAAACCCCTTCAGCTCCTTCAGTCTTCTTTCTGACTCCTCCATTGGTAACCCTGTGATTAGTTCAATGGTTAGCTCCAAGCATCCACCTCTGTATATGTAAGGCTCTGGCAAAGCCTCTCAGGAGACAGGTATATCAGGCATCTGTCAACATGCATTTCCTGGCATCCACAACAGCATTTGCATTTGGTGACTGCACATGGGATGGATCCCCAAATGGGGCAGTCTCCCAACAGCCCCTCCTTCAGTCTCTGCTCCATACTTTGTCTCCATATTTGCTCCTATGAGTATTTTGTAAGTCCTTCTAAGAAGGACCAAAGCACCCACACTTTGGTCTTCCTTCTTCATGAGCTTCATGTGGTCTGTGAGTTGTATCTTGGGTATTTTAAGCTTTTGGGCTAATATCCACTTATTAGTGAGTGCATACTATGTGTATTCTTTTGTGATTGGGTTACCTCACTCAGGATGATATTTTCTAGTTCCATTCATTTGCCTAAGAATTTCTCAAACTCATTGTTTTTAATAGTTGAGTAGTACTCCATTGTATAAATGTACCACATTTTCTGTATCCATTCCTCTGTTGAAGGATATCTGGGTTCTTTCCAGCTTCTGGCTATTATAAGTAAGGCTGCTAGGAACATAGTGGAGTATGTGTCCTTGTGATATGTTGGAGCATCTTCTGGGTGTATGCCCAGGAGTGGCATAACTGGGTCCTCAGGTAATACTCTGTCCAATTTTCTGAGGAACTGCCAGACTGATTTCCAGAGTGGTTGTAGAAGCTTGCAATCTCACCAACAATGGAGGAGTCTCCCTCTTTCTCCACATCCTCAACAGCATCTGGTATCACCTGAGTTTTTGATCTTAGCCATTCTGACTGGTATAAAGTGGAATGTCAGGGTTGTTTTGGTTTGCATTTCCCTAATGACTAAGGGTATTGATATTTCATTGATATTGATAAGGATATTTCTTCATGTGCTTCTTGGCCATTTGAGTTTCCTCAGTTGAGAATTCTTTGTTTAGCTATGTACCCCATTTTAATAGGGTTATTTGATTGTCTAAAGTCTAATTTTTTGAATTCTTTGTATACATTGGATATTAGCCCTCTATTGGATGTAGGATTGGTAAAGATCTTTTCCCAATCTGTTGGTTGCCATTTTGTCCTATTGACAGTGTCCTTTGCCTTACAGAAGCTTTGCAATTTTATGAGGTCCCATTTGTCAATTCTTGATCTTAGAGCAGAAGCCATTGGTGTTCTGTTCAGGAACAAGTGTTTGAGGCTCTTCCCCACTTTCTCTTCTATTAGTTTCAGTGTATCTGGTTTTATGTGAAGGTCCTTTATCCACTTGGACTTGAGCTTTGTACAAGAGGATAAGAATGGATCAATTTGCATTCTTCTACATGCTGACCTCCAGTTGAACCAGCACCATTTGTTGAAAATGCTGTCATTTTTTTCCCACTGGATGGTTTTCGATCCTTTGTCAAAGACCAAGTGACCATAGGTGTGTGGGTTCATTTCTGGGTCTTCAATTCTATTCCTTTGATCTTCCTGGCTGTCTCTGTACAGATACCATGAAGTTTTTATCACTATTGCTCTGTAGTACAGTTTGAGGTCAGGGGTGGTGATTCTCCCAGAAGTTCTTTTATCGTTGAGAATAGTTTTCACTATCCTGGATTTTTTTTGTTATTCCAAATAAATTTGCAAATTGTTTTTTCTAAATCTATGAAGAATTGAGTTGGCATTTTGATGGGGATTGCATTGAATCTGTAGATTGGTTTTGGCAAGATGGCCATTTTTACTATATTAATGCTGCCAATCCATGAGCATGGGAGATCTTTCTATCTTCTGAGATCTTCTTCGATTTCTTTCTTCAGAGACTTGAAGTTCTTATCATATAGAGCCTTCACTTGCTTGGTTAGATTCAGACTAGATAGTTTTAGTGCAAAATTCTATCAGACCAAAAAAAGAAGACCTAATACTAATTGTTTTCAAACTATTCCACAAAAATAGAAACAGAAGGAACACTACCCAATTTGTTCTATGAAGCCACAATTACACTCATACCTGAACCACACAAATACCCAACAAAGAAAGAGAACTTCAGACCAATCTCCCTTATGAATATCGATGCAAAAATACTCAATAAAATTCTTGCAAACCAATTACACATCAAAACAATCATCCATCATGATCAAGTAGGCTTAATCCCAGGAATACAGGGATGGTTCAATACTCGGAAATCCATCAATGTAATCCACTACATAAATAAACTCAAAGAAAAAAACCACATGATCATCTCACTAGAGACTGAGAAAGCATTTGACAAAATTCAACACTGCTTCAATGGTAGAAGTCCTAGAAAGATCAGGAATTCAAGGCCCATACCTAAACATAGTAAAAGCAATATACAGCAAGCCAGTAGCCAACATCAAACTAAATGGAGAGAAACTTGAAGCAATCCCACTAAGATCAGGGACTAGACAAGGCTGCCCACTCTCTCCTTACTTATTTAATAATTTAATATAGTACTTGAAGTCCTAGCCAGAACAATTAGACAACAAAAGGAAGTCAAAGGGATACAAATAGAAAAGGAAGAAGTCGAAATATAACTATTTGCAGATGATATGATTGTATACTTAAGTGACCACAAAACTTCCACTCAAGAACTTATAAACCTGATAAACAAATTTAGTAAAGTGGCTGGATATAAGATTAATTCAAACAAACCAGTAGCCTTCCTTTACTCAAAGGATAAATAGACTGAGAAAGAAATTAGTGAAATGACACCCTTCACAACAGTCACAGATATGAGATTCTTATGCAGTAGATTTATAGCTGTAACTATGGGACTAGAGGAAAGTTTCCACCTAAAATCTCAGCCATGTATGGTATAAGATGACTTTATTAATAGCCAACCCTTTCAACCCATGTGACAGGATGCCCTCCAGGTGCTTCCAGATATGTAAGGTGACATCTTGCCTAAGTTTGGTTCAGATGATCCCTATTGCTGATTTATGATGGAGTATCTCCCTCTTTTATCCTTATCCTGTTCTTCTTTCCTAACTATATTAACAGAGCCCATGGAAGGTTTAGGGAGATTGAGCTAATTCTAATAACCTTGACTTTCTGCAGCGGGCATGCATTGACTTCGCCATTAGTGCCAAACCTCTCACCCGCTACATGCCACAGAACAGGCACACCTTCCAGTACCGAGTGTGGCACTTTGTAGTCTCGCCATCCTTTGAATATACCATCATGGCTATGATTGCCTTGAACACTGTCGTGCTGATGATGAAGGTGAGAAGTAATTATGTTTGTGCAGTGACTGGGAAATAACTCCACCTTACTAGTTTACTGCTCTTGCATCATGGAGTCTCTTTGATCTTACCTAGTTCAGTAGCCCAGCCCCTGAATTTCTGGGTAGGGGTGGGGTCACTGAATGAAATGCAGAGTAACAGAGTAGTAGTCAGGGGCTCTCAGGAACAAAAAAATGTCAATAGGGTTCACTTTTGACATTGTGGAATCTAAAGGAGTACTGAAATTAATGTGAGCCTGATCATATTTAATGCTAAGTCCAAAACCTAATTCTGGAAACTGCTTCTGTCATGCTACCTTTAGTCTGTGCATGCAGGTTATTTTGCTATTAAGCTGTCCTGGGTTTGTCATGGGTATGTGTCTTACTATATAATATGCATTCATCTAAGTGTTCCACCAGGTCAAGGTGAGAGCCAGACCTGGCATGTGTATCCCACCATATACACATATACCTTAAGGCTTTGACTCTATTATTCTTTTCTCCTCCTTCTTGGCAGTACTATTCTGCTCCTTGCACCTATGAGCTTGCCCTGAAGTACCTGAACATTGCCTTCACCATGGTGTTTTCCCTGGAATGTGTCCTAAAGGTCATCGCTTTCGGCTTCCTGGTATGTCTGTCCCAGTACCAGCTTCTCTTCTTTTGGGGCACATGCCGGTTACTACTGTTCAAGAATGGTTCGCTCACTTGTCCGTCTAGTAATGAGTTTAAACAGGCTGCCATGTATGTAGAGGAGAAGAGTCAAAGGAAGCCCCCTGCTTATCTCCATAATGATCTAACAGTCTAGTCCAGTCCTACTTAATTCTGTCAGCAGTAGGGAAGCAATCAGATTTTACTGGAACTACAATTGACACATAAAGAAATAAAACAAAAGTTAGATTAACTAAATAATTAGTTATTATTTACTGGTAATGTATATACAAATCATATGATCTGAATGGGAAAGTACCTTTCATAGCCTCAAACCAGCAAATAATAGATTTTAGTTATTAGTCTTCTGCCCTTAAAGTATCATGAAGGATACCTTCTGCCAATGAAAATAAATGTTTATTACTTATGTTTATAATGTCTAAGTACCTTTGAGAGTTTGGAGGTAGGTAGGTGAGGAATTGACTTTGAGAGAGATTGTAATAGAAATTATTCTGGCATGAGCTCTTTTTTTATTTCTCCTCAACTAGTAATTATAATTGTTTGGCAAACTCTTGCATCTGTTCCCAAGACTGTTAACAAAACCTGGCCTTTGCATCAGTGTCCTATAAACAAAACCAGCCCCTCCCTCTCCTCTTGCTTGCTTCAGGGTGTGCTGTTTGTTCAACGGGGTACAGATAAGCCCACTTGACAACTGTTTTACACTTATACAGGGTGTGCATTATTCTTTTCAGTGTAAGTGTATATGGACCAGACTGCTTTCCTAGCACAGAGGGGAAACTTTGCTGTAGATCAAAATGAGTGCTTCTGGTAGCAACTGTAACAGAGACTCTGGGCTGGGCTTGATAATTGTCAGTGTTGGTTGTGGAGGCTGTTTCCAGTCTCCTGGTTCTTTATACAACCATTAATTTCATTATTTGGGGTGGAGAGTTGAAAGGAACCCATTGCAGTGGCTGCATTGTGGAATTCCTGACTCCCTTTTGAGTGTTTTGAGACTAGAGGAAATAAAAAGGTAAAAGGAAACTTCTATCAAACAAAGATGCCTTTATAAAATAGTCTAGCACAAGTAGGGCGAAGTGAAAGGGGAGGGGGAGCTGGCACCAACACGGAGAAAGCTTCTCTATGAGTCTTGATGTTGACATCGTCTGTGACTTAAGCCCCAATTATGTGTCTAATTATGGTGGATGCTGAATACATACTTACAGGCTTAACTAGAGGATTCGGCCTTGAGCCCTGCCTCCTTCCCACCCTCATCCATGTGTTTCATTCAAGGTCTGGAGTCATTCACACCAGAAACGGCACCGTTACATTGATTTGACATCTTCAGCTTTCAGACTACCCCAACATGTACTGTTTGGTCAAATCTTCTCATAAACTTGGAAATGGGCAGAGTAGATATTGTTGTTGCCATCACTGCAATTATCATTTTAAGTGAAAAAAATGGAAGTTCATAAGATGTTTAAAAGTTATACAATAAAATGTAGAATTAGAAAGTTGGTGTAAATAAAATGGAAAGAAAAGAGGAAATTTGGGCTACCCAAAAAGTATACATGCAATGTTTTCTTTCTACATCTATTTTTTCTGTGTAACAGCTGAATTAGACAGGCTTATTTACGTTCCTCTTTTATAGGTGAACTATAGTCCAGGAAAGATTAATACTTTGTTCAGAGTTAGTGAAAGAAAGATCCAGGAGTTTGATCTTAGTCTACCTGACTTCAGAGTTCACAATAATCTACTAGTTTATTAAGTAGCCACAGCATATTCCAAAATCCCTAGTGGGTACCTCAAACTGAGGGTAATTTGATGTCTGTATATTCTTTCACATATAGCTTAATGATGGGGTGGGTTCTGAGAATCACATTTATCTTCGTTTCTTTTCCTATTGATGCTATAAACTATACTCTGACAAAAAGCAACTTAAAAGAGAAATGGTTTATTCTCAGAGTTCAGGGGCACAGTCCAGTGTTCAGAAAGCTAAAATGTCAGGTGCTTGAAGCCATTGGACACATGACATCCACAATCAGGAAGCAGAGAATAAGGAATACATGCCTCTGGTCGGGTCACTTTCCATATATAGTAACATGATCCCAGCCAGGGTGAACCTTCCCACTCCATAACACAACCAGGATAATCCCTCACACAGATGCTCAGAAGCCAATCTCACAATCTATCAAGTTAACACTAACATTGCTAGTCTGTTAATTATGTCAAATTAATACTAATATTGTTAGGTGATCTTGTCACTTTGTGAATATCATAGTATGTATTTACAAACTGTAATAGCTCCATCACCAGGCTGTATTATATTATGAAACATTATGCTGTATATATAGTGTGCCATTAGCAGAAACATTATTATGAGGTTTTTTTACTGAAATGTGTTTTGTCCTATTGAGAGTTTTCACTTAAAGAACACACTTCACATCTCCTCTTTAGCATTCTATAATTTTTCACATAGTATTTTGGATTGTAAGTAACTAAAATCATGGAAAACGAAACTACAGATAAAATGGAAGAACGCTGTCATGCACAATGTTGGATGTGCCATTGTAAGGCCTCCTCAATGGGAACTCAAGGCTTCTAATCCTCTGAAAGGAGGAAATTCACCTTTGGATGGGGAATAGGAGAGCCTAGAAAATTTGGGATCTTCAGGACCTCACTTGGTCCCTTATTAATGAGCTAAGTGCTCCACTGCCAAGTGAAGTTTTTCACAAAGTTGAATGCATCTGCACACACACACACACACACACATACAAGCTCACTCTAGAATACATGTGGCTCTGCAATGAGATCTCCCTAAATCTTAGTTTTCTCACATAGAACACAAGAGCTGTCTTACAGTCTGCAATATGTGATGCTCATTAAACATAACCTCCCTCTGCACAATCCTTTCTCTGTGGCACAGCTTCACTATTATGGCCTAGCCTTCTATTCAGTACTATATAAACTTAGGACATTTGGTACTACCTAACCTTCAGACCCACAAGAAGGACAAATGAGCTGGAACAGAGGATAAGATCATATGATGGTAATTGTGACAGTAGGGCAGAGGACACTTGGGTGGTGCTCCAAAACTGATGCTGTACCTGGTGACAAGGGGAAAGCCAAGTTGACATTTGGAGGAGTGGGTATCCTGTTTTAAAGAATGTAGCCCAAGGTGTGTGCTATTCTGAGATTGGATGGACACATCATACATTCTGAAGCAAGTGGAGTTGTCTGGTTGGTGGAGTCTCTGGGTCTTTTATATCTCCCCTATATCATAGTCAATCAATCTCACTTATATATAATACTTAACTACTCATATAGTATAACAGAGCAGAGAAAAGGGTGGGGGAGTTGGAGTCTATTCATCCTACTGTCAATCAGCTGTTCTGAAAAGCCAGCTTTGTGGTTGTCTGTAACCTTTAGTCCTATACAGCCTCTTGAAGCAATAAGAATAATTAAGAAGTTAAAGTTGTATGACACTTAATGTTTAATGGCTGTGTACTTATCCCAATTCCCTAAGGGTATATACATTGTAAATGTAAAGCTTTTTCTTTGTTGATGAAACTTAGTAGCATGGTTGAAAAACAAATGTTTGCTAATTAAAAAGAAAACTTTCTTATGGAATGTTTAGTGACAGTTTCAAAAACATGGTCTACAAATAGTTGGGGAACTGTTTTAAAAATGAAGAGTTCCCAAATTAGTAAAGGAGAAACAGAATTTCGGGTTAGAAACAGGAAACTGAGCCTAAAGTTAGAATGAACTTATGCATGGATTGACAAGGTTTAATTCCAAGTGACAAAGTTACGTAAGGAAAGATGTCTTTTTTTTTCTTTTCCCTTTTCTAATGTTCATGTGATTGAATGCATGTGGCAGAACTATTTCCGAGATACTTGGAACATCTTCGACTTCATCACCGTGATCGGCAGTATCACAGAAATTATCCTGACAGACAGCAAGGTGAATGGTTTACAAGATCCCCATATTTAAGCTGTATCCTGGTTTAGTATTTAAAAACAGCTTCTCCACATACAGTCCATTTATAACCCATCCAATAAAACATGCCCACTTTGTGTTAGGAGTCCAGTTTGAGCAATAACAAGAGAATACAAATTTGGGGATGGTGATAATCCTCATAGAAGGTTTAATTACATTTGTATGACTCAGATAGCAGATATCTAGTGGGGTAAGTGGAATAGAAGTATTGGAAGAAGGCTAATATTGGGTGTTTGGGTAAATTCTCCAAAGAGAAACAAAGTGTCTTTAATCTCAGGGTTTTTAGACCTAAAGTGTTTCCCTAAGTTATTTCATCCTAAAGAACACATGGAGAGCTTCACTGTAGTTACTGAATACCAGAACGCCATTTTATCAAGGGAATTTAAAGCCTGCTCTTTAGGAATCAAAGTGTAGAATTTAGAACATTTGGGGAAATTGGGGAAGCCAGTTTTCCTACCCAGTGTGCTGGGGTACTCCTGAAACCCATCTATCTACCTAGGACCCGAGGAGCTCTGCTGGGAGGCTTGGAGAGAGACTCACTGGGTGCCCCTCAACAGGAGTTAGATTAACTGCAAAAGACAGAGACTGCCATTTATTTTGTGATCTGAATAAGAAATAAATGTGAAAATACCAGTGCTTAGATCTTTCTAAATGAGCATATTGTCACTAATTACATGTTTCCTTTTGGTCCACCAGCTGGTGAACACCAGTGGCTTCAACATGAGCTTTCTAAAGCTCTTCCGAGCTGCACGACTCATAAAGCTTCTGCGACAGGGCTACACCATCCGCATCTTACTGTGGACCTTTGTGCAGTCCTTTAAGGTAAGAGGCTCCCTGGGAGGACACCACATCCCAGACAACAGATCCTCACCTTGGTTCCTTCACTGCTAGGAATGAGTTTACAAACTTGAAGTTTAGTAGGAGCATTGATAAAATAGTTCTTAATTATAGCACAGGCTGGCTGGATAGTGATCAATTCATATTTGCATTACAGAATCTTATTCTAAAAAATAATGTATCACTTTCACTTTGTAATGGACCTTTTTTTTTCTCAGCACTGAGACAGGGACATGCTTTATGAATTGTGTGTTATCCTTGAGTATTCTAAATCTCTTTGAGCAATCCTGCCCATACATAAAGTCAGCCTCCTGTTATCAGATGCCTTCAGTATGTTCAGAAACTTGTCAGTGACTTTACTTCATGGAAAAGTTTTTCAGAGGACTTTTTCAATTCATGCTTCATAAAAAGATGATTCATGTACAGTTTATCATGTCTTCAACCTGGGCATCTCTTGAACTGCTGAATGAATAGCCCATACACACACACACACACACACACACACACACACACACACACACTTGAGTCCTGTAAAAGCTAAGACTGTTTGGCCAGGTTATTACAATATGTTTCTTTTAAACATTCTCATAGGACTGTGCATACATGTAGGCATATAAAGGTTTGTTAAAACCTAGGTACCTGAAACCCACTTCATTGGCAGTATTAGTAAACTTTCCAAACATATTTGTATTTCTTTGAGTTCTAAAAATAGCATAAATTAAATCTTTTGACATCTAACAAATAACATAATTAGATGTCTGAGACCTGGGTGCATTTCTTTTCTTGCAGACAAAGTTTTTCAATTAATGCATTAAAAGTAAATTTGATAAAATTGACTCAAAGATGACAAGCCATAAATTCACCAAATTGTCCTCCTCCATTTAACTATACATTTAATTAAATTTAAGAAGACAGGACAGTAAAATTATGGTATGCCATCACTTAAAAAGGAAGTTTCCTTATTATATTATTTATTCCAATATAGTCCTTATTGATTTGCTTCCTTATCAGAATCTTTGAAATTTTGAGACGAGTCATTGCCAAGCATGCTGAGGCTCCAAGGTTTGGCCTTGACTTTTGTATCCTAGCAAGAACCAATTTTTTGGCAGGGTTATTCCTATAGAGACCTCACCCCAATGAACTCTAGTGCTCCACAGTTAGATGACAGAGGAGAATTTCAAAACCTTACAAATTTGCCCTCTGATTCTCGGGTGAGTTCAGATTTAGAATTAGATAGACAGCCTGCTTTTAAAGCTGTTTTTTATTTTATTTTATTTTGAAAGGGCTGCCCATCAAGCATCAGTTGTTAGTGAGTCTAGGAAGTAAGTGTCATACTGTCACGTTATCCCATCACCGAGACTCTGTGACACTGTGTCCTATTGAAGCTAAAGAAAATTATGTCAAAAACTGACAACCAAATGGGAAGCGTATTCAGTGGGTATTACAGAGAACACAGAAGGCAAGTGCATCTGAATCCCCATGGGGCTGTATTTTGGATGGGCATTTCCTCTTCAGGAAGGTTCTGTGGTACTATACAGAAGCAGATTGCTCAACAACAAAAGTGTAAAAGGCAAATTCATTTACGCAAATCCAAAGCAGAGAGGTGTCCAATATTAACACTTTACCACTGCCTTTACCTACTCTGACCTAATCCTGGGATTCATCCAGTTCTGTCTCTAGCATGTTCAGAATGTCAAACCTCTTTTCTCTTATTTTGTATTAGAATACATTTTGTGGCCAGAAAGAACAGGGGCTAGGAGAACAGATGGAATCTTTGGTTTTTCTCCCTAAGGCTTAGAATAGAAAGACGGTCTGGGACTGAAGACTTTGAGTGGAGAAGGAAGGACAAAGCACAAACAATGGGTAGACTAGGGCATAGGGCATCAGTGCAGGCATCAGAGAACCTGCCTCCTTGTGTCAATCCTTGTGGAAATGCAGTCATTCCTTTCCTTACACCCTGGGAATCAGCACTTTATGGAGAAGGGGCCTTCTCACTGGCTTTCAGGTGCATTTTAATTTGTCCTTTATTGAAGTGGAAACTTAAGGGTTCTCTGGAAAGTCAGTTGTGTCAGATAGTGTTTTGCTGAGGCAAGCACATGAAGAAGTGTTTTCCTGAAGAGGACACAGGTAAAAGGATATTTTGCTAAACAAGCACGTGAAAGGATGTGTGGTGAAGGATTCTTTGCTAATGAAACACATGTATTGTTCTGTCTTAGATCGAGTTGGAGAGCTCCATTTGTCATGACTCCATAGAAAGAAATGCACCAAAAAACTTTTGGTGGTGTGCTAGCAGCTCTTTGCTGCTTCTACAGACTCAGGCCAGTTGGCAGAGTCATGTCAGCAGATACAGATTGACATGGAGTTTTGCTAAGACAGACATGATATTTGGAGGAAGTATAAATAGGAACCAACAGACAATGACTAAGCATAGATAGCTCTGCAACGCTTCTTGGTCTCGTATCTTCACTGATCTTCACTTAGTTCATACACACACACACACACACACACACACACACACACACGTCAAAAAATTTCTCCTGGGGTCTCTGCTGGTCCTAATTCTTTCTGCTGACTCATGCCGACTTGGCCGAGGCCTAGCTGTCTCTGCTAGGTCATGGGTACCACTGCTGACTCATGTTTACTATCCCAACAATGCTGAACTAGACTGCTGGTATATTCGTGAAGTATCTGCTACTGGATCAAGCTGCCACTGCTAAATCCAGAAACTGAACTGCTAATCTCCTGACAATGCAAATGGGATTTGCTTAAAAAAAAAAAAAATTTTTTTTTAAACAGGTCCACTTCCCTCATATCCTAATAACCTTTCTTTCTCACTACCTCTGGTGGGTGGTGGGCTAGAAGGGAGGTTAAAGCATTTAAAACCCATCATTAAAAGTAGGTTAAAAAAAAATTTAAGCCTACACTCTATTCAAGTTGTAAATAGTCCCTCTTGGGGCTCTTCATTTTGTTAACTCTGTTGATAAGCTCTGCCCTGCTCCAGCCATCTGAAAGTCTTTGACTGGTTTCCTGGGACTCATGGTGTGTACACTCATGACAAGATAGAGACTCACAGTGGCACTGGCTGCCTGGGAGCTTACTGAATGGTAAAGTAGAGGGAATTTCATGTCAGCACAAGGATCACCACACAACTATATTGGGCCATCCTGCTCCAAATCTCAACTGTCCTGTGTCTGCCCCTGCCCTAGAATATCAAAGGCAAGTCCTTGCCTTCTATTTTTATATAGAAGTGTTATCATCGCAAAATGGCAGTAACCATACACAATATAGATTTTTACATTTTTGTCTCATGGATTCATTACAGTTTTATAATGGCTGACACTTAGCAGGCTTTAGGGGAATTTATGTGAAATACAATAAAATATTGAAAGGATTAAGCACTGGAAAATGGTGTTTCATCAGAATATGAAAGATACTTCTAGGAATGGATAACAAGGCAAACCTCATTTAGCTTTGTCTCCAGATCCCCTACTATGAGTGATACATTAGATGTGGGGATGAGAGGGAGAAACACAGAGACCTTGAAGCCAAAACTTAGTTCTTCTTCTTCTTTAATTTGGGTCACAGTTGCTAGGATTATCAGTCTTCTGCATGTCAAGTAAAATGTCTCTTAAACTCAGAAAGTTTTGCTAGCTCTCTTTGGAGATAGGGGTCACGTATCCATCAGAAGACTTGGGTGTATTTTAAAAAGGAAAGACTTCTCCAAACAGAATAGCTGTAAGGATCAGTGTCAGGCCTGCTTCAAATAGCCTCAGGCAAGAGCTGCTTGCTGCTTTGCTAATGACTGCAGAAGTAATGGTCTCCTTGATTAATTGCTATCTTTTGCTTACCTTGCAGGCTCTCCCCTATGTCTGCCTTCTGATTGCCATGCTTTTCTTCATCTATGCTATCATTGGGATGCAGGTGAGTGGCCTGATGGGGCACACATTGTCTCTGGAAGAGTCGAGGATGATGTGTACAGTGTCACTTTACTAAGAAACTTCTCCAAGGTCTTGTTGCATTATGACCATGGGAACTTCACATGGGCCAAGTGGTTCCCTAGGTATTCAGGGTGGTCTGCTCTGGGAGCTTCATCTGAGGTCTTCTGATCATGCTGCTGACTTAGGTATAGCTGGGCTTCTACAATAGAACTAAAGCAAAATGACGTCACTGTTTTCAGAGAGAGGGAATCTCATTGCAACTAAAGTAAGGCTTATTTCTGAGGCTCTCTGTTATTTGGACTTGACCAAAAAGAAAGCTATATGGCTGTTCCCCCTGTAAGTGATGACACCAAATGCATCTATATTTAACTGTCTGAGTTCTCTAAGACCTGTTATTGCCCATCCTAGGGAGCCCCAGAGCCACATTCCAACCGATTCTTATTGTACACGACCATAGAACTTGCTGGATAATCCCCTGGCCTACTCACATCCTTGAAACTTTTAGAACTTGATAGCAGATCAGGTTCTGTCCTGGATATTTGTGTGGCTAGCTAGAGCTTTACTGAACCCCAAGAAGCCAAATGTTCTTTCTAAGAACAAGAGTCATTTGGGGTAGATGACCTGCTTCTATAAACAATAAGCATGCACCTCCTAACTTATTTGATGGGGTCCACAGGTTTTTTGATTGTCTAAAGAAGGCATCCTTTCTGACTTAAAGAGCTGTATGACTAGCCCCTCTACGAACTTCATCTGACAGTTCCCTGGAGCCAGGCAGCCTGGATGCCTCCTCAGGGGTGTCTGCCACCTGGCTACCTGGCTACCTGGCTACCTGGCTACTTGGAGTCACTGCCTCAGTTTCCAAACTTCCTGATCATCAGTCTTGCCTCGATTCTTTCCAAAAGACCTCTTATTTTCACTCTTCCTCTAATTCTACGACTAGAGAATATTCTCCAAAACCACAGCACCAAAATATGTAAGGGCTGTGGAAAAGCTGAGTTTTTTTTCTTCTCTGAAGTTCTTACAATAGATATATAAAATGATGTAGGTAGCAATAGATAATTGCCATGAAACATCAATGCTCTCTTGATAATTTCAAGACCCTACTTACTCCCTCCCTCCAAACTTTCCCTCGGAATTTACATAGTCTCAAATGAAAAATTGATAGCTGGTTAAATTAAATTCAGTATAAATTTCTGTATGATAAAATAGCTCTTTCCCTTTTCATCTTCAAGCAAAGTAAGGTGGAATGATACTATCTCCAAGTCTACTGATAAGATTCATACTGCAGCTGATAATGTTTACTTCAGTTACTTGTTATGGTGCTTACTGTTTACTTTGTTGGTGATAATGTTTACTTCAGTGCCAGGTATGGTGCTTACTGTATGCCTGTATGCAAACTTACACGTATATACAGGCATACAAGAGAAAGAGCAAGGCGGATGGTCAGTATAATCAGGAGAAATTGAATTTCATTGTTTCCACTGACTTTGAGCATGGTTAAGTAGCCTTTAATTTTATTCATGTTCTCAGATAACATAACGAGTAAAAAGCTGATGTTGAAAACTACCTACCTACCTCCAGTTCTTTTTTTTATATAAATTTGATTGTATCAGTTATTTTTAATCACCCATTTACAATTATTATTGCCAGGAACCAATTTTTTGTCTGTTTTTAATGGGTTTTTTTTTTTGGGGGGGGGGGGGGTTTGTTTGTCTTTTTATTGGTTATTTTACTTATTTACATTTCAAATGTTGTACCCCTTCCTACTTTCCTCTCTGCAAACCCCCTATCCCATCTCTTCTTCTCCCCACCCCACCCCAGTTTCTATGAGGGTGTTCCACTGTGCCTTCTTTCATCCCATCAGAAGAGCAAATGCAAGTATTTCTTTGACTTGTGAGTGGGGACTGCTTTTCCACAAAGATGCTAAAGCCTTTGCCACTGCGGCTTGCTTTAGCTGGCTAACTCCAGCCTGGTTTGTCACAGAGAACCACAACCATGTACAAATCATTCACACTCCAGAGTGTGTTACTAGAGAAACCATATCCAATGCAGTCACCACAAAACCTATGATGGTTTGAATAAAAATGGCCTCCATAGGTCCATAGAGAGTAGCACTATTAGAAAGTGTGGCTTTGTTGGATGAAGTGTGTCACTGTAGGGGTGGTCTATAGTCATTGAGGTGTCAAAAGTTCAAGCCAGTTTCCTTCCTGCTGCCTGCGATCCAGATGTAGAGCTCTCAGCTCCTTCTCCAGCACCATGTCTGCCTACACACTGCCATATTTCCCTCCATATGGAGTCCATAATGGACTAAAGCTCTGAACTGTAAGCCAGCCCCAGTTAAATATTTTCCTTTATAAGAGTTGCCAAGGTTATGATGTCTCTTCACAGCAATAGAAACCCTAACTAGGACAAACATTGGAATGGGTTATTGCTGTGATAGGCCTGACCATGCTTTTGTTTGGAGAAATGTTGACTTTGGATTAGAAAAGCATCTGAATGCTTTAAGTGGAGTTTAAAGGGCTGTCCTAGTAGAACATGGAGGACAGCAGTGCTGAGGGTGATTTGAGCCACGTGAGCCTGGCTCAAGAGGTTTCAAAGGGGAAAAATGTTAGTATGTAGCCAAGAGACTGTTCTTATGATATTTTGGCAAGGAATGTGACTTTTTGCTCTTGTCCAAAAAAGTTTGCCTGGGGCTAAAATTAAGAGTATTGGTATTAATTTCATTGGCAGAGGAAATCTCAAAACAGCTAGTATTGACTCTGTCTTGTGATTGTTGGTGTTCACTCTTGTGAAGGTCTATAGTGAAAAGGAGGATGCTGAACAAGGAAAAATACAATGTGTACAATTTGAGGAGAATAGGGTCACCAGGAAGTGGAATGGAGCGAAATCCTGTGTTCAAGGAGATAAAGAAACACTGATTATTAAATAAAACACAGGGAGTAGTGAGTGACCTCAGGGTAAACTTGTGAAAAGGAATTAAAGAAAATTGAGAAGGAATTAAAGAACAATTTAGGTCCAGGTATGGTGGCATAAGCTTTTAATCCTAGCACTCTGGAAACAGAGGCAAGTGCATCTCTAAGTTTGAGGCCAGACTGGTTTACAGAGTGAGTTCCAGGACAGTGAAGGTAACCGTCAGAAACAGAGCTGAAGATGTAAGAGCCCAGCACAAATAGAAGGTCCAAAGAAGAAGAGGAGTAAACTTTTGTGTGGATATAAAGGGCAGCCAGATAGATCTAAAAGACAAACCATTATTCTGCACCTTTAAAGTCCTCTGAGAAGATGACATCTTTGCACAACAAATAAGTAATTTGTCACTTATGGGAAGGAGTTAATATGCACAGGTTGTTAGAACAGATGCTGTTGGCCTTAGCTCTGTAGCTGTCCAGCTGTGTGAAGTTGGTTAAGCTATTGAATTCCACTGGCCTTAGTTCCTACTATAGTAGAGGAGTGGGTTAAATACAAACAGAGCTTTCCAGTCCTGCATTTAATTCCAAGTGAAAATGGATGGAAGCCTGGATTTTCCTGCAACTCTCAGAAGTGACACTTCTTCTTCTCTCATAGCCTTTGGTATAGGAGATGTGGGTGGTAACAGGCTGGGAGGAAATTTTATGCAAAAAAATTTTAAGACCCACCACTTCCATAATAAACATCCATTTGGGCCTTAAAATTATCTTAGAAAATATTCAAAATAGCTATGCTTTCTTTGACAGTCACACTAACATCATGTGCACAAAATCAAAGTGCACTCTCCAACTGCTTCATGGAGCATTTGAGAAAAGTCATTGCTCAGACAATTAATGATGCTGCCATGAGAGTCCCAGGGAGAAAAGGCCCTGTGACGTGTGCAGATGTGATAGACTGGGTACAACTTACAGATTTCTAGCTAAGGGAATGAGAAGAGAGAAGGAGATTTAAACTGGTTCCAGATATACAACAGTCACTTCATGAAGTATCCAGGATGAAGGAGGTTGGTTGCTTCTGTGGGGTTTCTAAAACTCATATGTCTCTTGAGGAGCCACTGCTGTCTTATCTATTCCTACTATTCTCCCCTCTGCTGCCTGGCTTGCCACCTCCGTTCTCCCTGAAGACAAGTAGTATTTGGGTTTTGAAAAAAAAAAAAAAAAAAAAAAAAAGCACTGAGAACAAATTCCCAAAGCAGGTGTCAGTGGGAGTTACTTGAGCAAAATAGCTGGGGGCAGAGATTGTTCCTCAATTGCACACTCTCAAAACTGTTAGGGGAAAACGTGTTCCATTTAGCATACATCGAATAAACTGAAGCCCACTAAATGTAGGCTGGAAATCATCTCAGATGGGTAGAAGGGTGGCCCTTGAAGTTGTCAGTTCCAGCGCTGACTTGGAAGGATTGGTCCTGACCTCTGAAGCACAGGTGGAGGAGGAGAGTGCACCCTTCTCATTGAAGGAATAATCTTGGAATTATTGTCATCATTTATCTCTGTGTGTGCATAAATATTGCTGAGTGTTGCCCCCTTTCCTATGAATGTCAGTGATCAGAGTCCAGTAGTACATTAACAAAACTCTGTCTCTGTCTCTCTGTCTGTCTCTGTCTCTCTCTATTTCTCCCCCCCCCCCCCCTGTAAGCCAGGGCTATCTGTTTTCTTTTCCTTTCTTTCTCTCTATACCCATTCCTTCCTTTCTTTTATTTACCTTTCTGGTACAATGGCCTATAACTAGGACCCCATGTATATAACTTAGGGCTTTGTCTCCAGCCCTTCTTTTCATGTGCCCAGTTATCCTTCATTCATCCTATTACCCAGACTTTGCTCTTAGCTTATACCTAAGTGACCTGTTTCATGAGATTTATGTCCATCTGATGATGCATTTGGTTCATTTCCATTGGCTGTCCATTCAGATAACAGATTCCTGAGACTTCAGTCTCTAAATAAAAATATATCTAAGGAATGTACAGCTGTGTCTCGCAGAGCTGATATGCTTGCATATTGTAGGATAGCTTCTGCCCAAACCATAAATGGCATCTTTGGCAAATACAGATATTCCCTTCATGATCAGATATGGGAAAAGAGGGGTAACCCTGTGTGTCTTCTTGTTGAGCAATGTCTTTGGTAAATTGCTTGGGTACCATGGGACTAAAATGCATCTCCAATTTAAGCATAGGAGAGGCCGTGCATATGCAGAATAACTTTAAAGGATTTGCATTCTATGTACTTCTTGAATATTGCTAGCATTAGTCCCTTTTGCTTTTTGCTGGAGCAGTGGAGGAGGTAATTAGTTTCCATTTCAGGCCAAGAACATGAAGTCAGTCAGCTTCCTCACACCAGGTTATCTGCTTCAGAGACCAGTAACAAGAAGTCATACTTGTACTCTACCTACCCTGCCTGTGTGTTCTAATAATCACGTGCCGGACATGTGACACAACTCAGTTCTGCTCATTGATTTCTGTTATCTCCCCTAAGGTGTTTGGAAACATAAAGTTAGATGAGGAGAGTCATATCAACCGGCACAACAACTTCCGGAGTTTCTTCGGGTCTCTCATGCTGCTTTTCAGGTAACTGGATGAACAACTGTTCAAGCTGGAGACCTCATGGTCTTCAGCTGCCAAGGTGAGGAGAAGCACTTGGATGGAGAGAGATCTTGATCTCTTCATTCTGCTCGGCTGTTCTTGTTAGGATATGTAGTGGGAGGAGACCATGCCTTAATCTAACTTCCCTGTGATTCAGAAAGTTTCTTCGCTGTCTTTGGCTCAGCAGTTAATTTGTGTATTTCAACCTGTCCTCTGGGATTCTGGGAGAGGAGATGCACATAGCTTCTGATGGGAACAATTTAAGACCTGAATCCTTGAGTAGCTGTGTTTATGCGGGGTCTTGGGGTCCTACCACTATTTCTCTACTATCAGATTAGACCCTCAACAGATGGAGACGTGGTGGGTGGGACCTCATTCCATTCTTCTTCTCCATGTGAAAGATACTAAAAGGGGCCTCACTGGCTTAACTAAAAAAAGTCCTATGCGTGAATAGAGAAGAGGCCCAAGGTGAGATGGGACATAAAAACTTCTAACTAAGATGGATTTCTGTGTTCAGGAGTGCCACGGGGGAAGCTTGGCAGGAGATTATGCTGTCGTGTCTTGGTGAGAAGGGCTGTGAGCCCGACACCACCGCACCCTCGGGGCAGAACGAGAGTGAGCGCTGTGGCACTGACCTGGCCTATGTTTATTTTGTCTCCTTCATCTTCTTCTGCTCCTTCCTGGTGAGTAAGATCTTGTTGGCTGAGGTCTTTGCAGCTTCAAGGAGAGAGTTCTTGTAAGACAGGATGAGTTCTTGAATTTAGGAATAGAGCACCAAGCTTCTTGTTGACTCTGGAGCTACCCGGGTAACCCCTGTCTTCTTTGTGCCTCGTGTAGTTTATTTAATAGTTAAGACTTGTATCTGTTTGGGGGATTCTGTTTCTTAACTGTCTATGAAAAGGTATTTTGAAAATAGACACTTATAGGGTTAATCAGAGGCAAATGATGATTATTGCAGTGTAATTGATGTGATTCCCTCCTGACTGTGGTGCCACTGAATTAGATGGCAGCTGGCAAGTGTTCTGGTGTAAAAACACGATTACTTTGGGTGTTGGTGAATATTGAGGAGTATATGTAGAACAGTCCCACTTAGGGAAGTGGTAAGAGATCTGAAATGCCCTCTGAGTTCCTTCTTTTGGAGGAAGCATCCAGAAATGTCTTCCCTACACATCAGATTAGCAGTGATGGATGGAATAAATACATAAGGTGTCACCAGATCAATGAAAAGGTCACTGTAGTCCTTCTGACTCCCATAATGTCCCTCAGCTCAACTTCACTGCAAATGCCACTGGCTGTACAAAACTATATGACACTAAAATATAGCTGCTGCTCAAGAGTGGTCAATTCCAAGGCTGTACACTGAAAAGTAACTTAACTGTTTCATACCCAGACATTATTTCTCTCTTTAAGGGGACAGAAACATCTGACAGTTCAGCTTTCCAGTGACAGCAAGGGGTCTGCAGATAGACAATTCTGCCTGGTACATAGGTTAATGTAGGGAATAAAGAGACTCTGGGAGTCCCCTCCCCCTTTTGGTTTTGGCTTTGTTGCCATTTAGCCTAGGCTAAGGCACTTCCTCTTGGATAGTATCTTTAAAAATGGTATAAACGTGTCAGGAAAGGGCTGGGGAGATAGCTCAGTGGATAATGGCATTTGCTGTGCCTGTGTTTCAATTCCCAGCACCCATGTAAAAAGCTGTATGTGGCTGCACACATACCTATAATCCCAGTGCTGTGGCAGTGTTGAGGGAGGGGAACAGGATCACTGGGGTTTACTGGCCACCAGCCTAGCTCCAAGTTTAGTGAGAAAACCTGTCTTAAAGGAATAAGACAAAGTGTGATGGAGCAAGGCACTCGGTATCCTCCTGTGGCCTCTGTGGGTGTATACCATCCATGCACTCACACAAACACATGTGTGCTTATGACATACTCATGCACATGAGCACTTGTACACACACACACACACACACACACACACACCTCACACTTGACAGCAGTAGTCTATGCACAGTGAGATAATGCATGCATTTTAGTGCACCTCTTTTCTATGGATGTGAAACTTTTTTAATGAAAAAGAACACAGAACTGTTTATAAATCTGAAAGCACAATGTATAATGAAAATAACTGAAAGGAACTTAATACACTTACATCTTCAACTCATTTTTATCAAGTGGCTACTAATGACTGGCACTGAGCTAGGCACCAGAGTAGAACTGTCAGCAAGACATAGTCTTTTTGTGTGCTCCAGTAAATAAGAAACCAACATACAGGGATTAATACTTATCAATAAGAATAAGTTGGAACAGAATGAGGGACACGTAGACCTTTCCACTTTACCTTATATAGTTTAAATGTTTAATGATAAATATTTAAAAGAAACCAGAGATAAAAGTGGAAAATTAATTGGAGGCTGTACAGTTACTTTTAGAATTGTGAGACGGAGAGTGCTACATAATTCACATTAATGTTATTTTTAATGAGGCTATATTCAGTGTGAGATGGCCTGCCTTCAAGTCTCAGCCCTACAATAAGACTGACTTTGTGACCTTGGGCCAGTCACACACTGCTCATCTCAAACCAACCATCCAACAGAGATTTCGGAGGCCCTTTGATATTCCAGGCCATGTACTGAGAGCTAAGAATACAGTTACAAATCAGAAGTATTTATTTTTCTCAAAGAGCTGATGCTTTAAACACTGTGCTAGGCATGAGGGTCTATCTCTAGACTAGCCCTTTCTTACCTCATATCCCAAGTAATATCTCATATCTCTAGCACCCGAGTTTGGCACATACCGGGTACATGATAGAGAACAGACCCATGGGCAGCATTGCAGAGGGAGCACGCTCTTTAGCTCTCTGGCTCCCACTGTGCTTTTGGAGGGGGGGCTCTTTTGTGAAGCAGGCTGAAGAATAGAAGCTGGAGAGAGAATGTTGTTATCTGGCCTTGACTTTCTCTAGCCTTTAAGAATGTGAAAACCACTGTTCCCTCTGCTGCCACAAGAACAATTAAGTAAATCAAACAGGTAACGACAGTGGATGAAGTATTGTGCAAGTGAAAAGCAGCATAAAAAATAAACTCACAATGAGATACACAGTGTGAATAATAAAAATGAGTTGCATTTAGCAAGATCCCCAAGTCTTACCTAGGAACTTTGCCTTGAAGCCTGTCAATCTGTTTCCTGAACTCCTCCTTAAGCTTCTCCTAACTCTTCTCCTTGCCCTCCAGATGCTCAACCTGTTTGTGGCTGTCATTATGGACAACTTTGAGTACCTGACTCGAGATTCCTCCATCCTGGGGCCTCACCACTTGGATGAATTTGTCCGTGTCTGGGCAGAATATGACCGAGCAGCATGGTGCGTAGGTCTTTTAGCCCCCAGATATCAGGGGCTTCTAGATCAGTCACTCAAATACTTGCCTGCTATAGAAGGGAAGGAAACACTTCTTGGTTGTAGCTCACAGAAGAGGCACTGGTATCAAGCCATTGGCCAAAATCCTCTCTTCCTGGGCATTCCATACCCCTTCTTTCCTTCTGGGACAGGCTGTACCCTTGTTTGCCAATCCCATTATACTCTAGGTTGACTACACAACCAGGGGAGCTTAACCTCCCTGCTTTTTGTTACGAGTCACCAGGAACTGAGATAGGAGGTCTGGGGCCAATGGGACATATCTGGCCACCATGGTCAGTGGCATTAGTGCTTTTCCTCCTCATTCTTCAGTATATACCGATAATTAAAACTCTGGTATTATATTTCAGATAATCAAGTAGGTGGTCCTTCCAACAGATGCCCTCTAGACTTGTGGGCTTTTAACACATGAAACTGAGTTAAATGGCAGGAGCTGGCAGGGCTGACCTCTTTGCTGTCTTTCACTGTCCAATAGTTCCGATGTGATGTGACATCTAGACTTTCGAGTGGGGGTCAGCAAATTACCAGCTGTCAGTTAAGTTTGGCTCACTGCTTTTACAAATGAGGTTTTATAGAGGTACAGTCACAGCCATTTGTTTTATCTGTTGTCTATGGCTGTTCTTGCTCTATAGTGAAACATTGAATAACTGGGGAAAAGATGGTCTGACCTTCCAGTTCAAAATATTTACTATTAAACTGTTGTCAAAAACTTCACTCTTAAAAAAAAAAAAAAAAAAGAGTCTTTTGACCCCTGTTTCAGAAACAAAGACAGTGTTTTAGCCCTTGCTGATGAGGACAGGATGACATTCTATGAATGAAAAGCTTTGCTGGTCCAGGCCAGCTTAGCTTCTGGGTCTTCACTCACCACTCTCCCCATTCTGCCCCTAACCCCAAAAATACTTCAGGAAATGCTATTCTTCACAGGAGTGGACCACCCTTGCTTCCACCTGATACTCCCTTCATGATGTGCGATTCTTCCCCAAATCTACCGATTGGTGAAGCTGCTAAGCCTGGGTTAACTGTTTTCAGGGTGAATGGGGGGTGGGGGGAATTAGAAGTCCTTTTCCCTCTGTAATAATGATCTAGTCCATGGGGTTATGTAGATCCCTTCCTGTCACAGCGGCTAAGCAACAGATTTTCCTTGCTGGACTCAGTTTCCAACTAAGAGTTTTAGTATGCAACCAGCAGTGGCTTGGAGAACTATGATGCACAGCCTGAATCTTACCAGTTTTCTCACTTTGGACAAGTGATGTAACCATTTATCAAGTGGTGATAATGATACCTACCTAGCCTGGTGTGTGTTTGTGAGCATGTTATTATATCATGCATACTACTGTTAGGTACTTCATGACAATGGTATGTGAAGGCAACTCAGAAATGAGGAGAATCACCATCTTTAAAGCATTTATGGCCTTGATTTTGGATGCCTATTCACTCACCTAACTGAAGAGAAACTGTCTGTTACCAAAGGATGGTGTTGCACATCTGGCCTCACTCAGACATCCTTGGCTCTCAGAACCAGCTCTTCCTTTGGTTTTATTTCCTCTGTGGCTCTAAATGCCAAGAGCATTAAAAATGCCCCTACTCCGTTGCAGTTGCTGGGAAGAGGCTCTAACAGGACTGATCATAAGACCTGGTCACATGACCTGAGCAAACAAGCAGAGAGGGGAACTCCTTCTGTCATTTTGAATGTCTAGAGAGAATTACTAATTATTCTGGTTACATTTTAATTGGCTTTCTCGATGGAATAAGGTTGTTGAGAAGAAACCAGCAAAAAGTGCAATGAGTCAGGATCTTCATATGAAGAAGCAACGGGTTGAAAGCCGCTATTTACTACTCTGAAGAAGTAAAAATAAATTGACGCATGGTTACTTTTCATCATTTCAAGGGGTAAGACACTGGACATACTAGTGAGCTACTGTCTGGAAAGAAACAAGACAGCACCAGTTTAGGAAAAGGCTAGAAAGAGTGAAGCTGAAGAAAACATTTGCTTTGATATGGCTTCCCAAAAGGATGCTTACATGGAGATAGTGTGCTCATCGTTTCTATACATACAGACCGTCAGATCCCACCATGGCTTTCTTGTTCTGGTCCCTGACAGGGAAGATGTTTTAACCACTGAGAATTAATCCTGTGTCAATTTTTCCCATTCCACAAGAAGCCAGAAGTCTCTTGAAGGTTACTGGAAGAAAAGGTTATCAAAAGAGATCACAGTGTTCCTGGAATTCTGCAAAATCAATCTGGACCCCGAGTGGCTGGAATAGAGCTACAGGGGACTATTTCTGGAGCATCTTCCCAGATTGTGTTTTGGACATGGATCCCAGCAGGCTCCTGTGGAATAGAGCAGAGTTTACCCAAGCTGAACTCAGTATATGTCACAGAGAGATCCAAAGCCCTTTCAAATTCTCTCATGCAAACTCTGTTTCTTGCTAATTAGCCTAGTGGGAAATTTGTCTCTTGCAGGCTACAGAAACATGCTGACTCCCCACTGCCCCTGACAGGTGGCCCGGAGTAACTGCCTATAATCAGTAGGAGCATGAGAGCAAAGAGTTCTGTAGTGCACACGTTGGCAACCTGACATCTGCTCTGGACAGTGGCCAGAGACATAGTAGCTGTCTTTTTGCTCTTAGAAGCCTAACTGGAGCATGGGCTCCTCAGGCTAGGTTGTGAGCCACACAGGTACTTCTGGGTATTTTAGGCACTAGGTAGTTCCTTTTGATATTAGATAGACTCTGATTTCCTTTGAAAATTGGGAGAGCACTAGTTTGGCAAGGCACTCGTTTTCTGGTTCTCATCATTCTGGTCTGATTATGTCAGGCACCAATAAACTGCTCTTCCCTCTTTGGGGGCAGTCACTGCAGGGAGAAGCCATCATTTCTTCCCCGTTCTTTTCTGGGTATCTTATTAACTCACCTGTGCTTTCTTTACAGCGGCAGGATCCCGTATAAGGATATGTACAAATTAGTGCGGGTGATCTCGCCTCCTCTGGGCCTGGGAGAGAACTGCCCCTACAGGGTGGCTTGCAAGGTTTGCCTCCCAGTCCTCAGCCATGACCTGCAGTGGGATGCAGCATCTAACCCTCTCTGCCCTCTGCTCCACCACCACTGCGCCACATGAGGGAACCTTCATGTTGCTTTCCTTTGAGTTTAAAGAGGCCCAACCCCTCCCAGAACCAGCAGCTGCCATGTAGGAAGAAGGGCACATTTTATGGTGAAGGCAAAAGAGAGTTAAAGATGTAATACAGAGGCCACTAGGATCTATCTGTCTTGTTTTTTCATACACATACACTGCTCTGCGCCCACACGTACATCCCCGTTTACCTTAGTTTGCACTTCTCCCTTCTCCAGGATGCAGAAATCCTTTAATCAAGCAAAAGGGTTCTGATTTCCCTTCGAGAGACCTTCATTTTTATTGACCCACATGAGTCAAAGTGTGAACCTAGTCATCCTTACCTCTGCCACCCCTCCCAGATCCTGGATGCTTTTTTCCAGGATCAGGAATAGAAGCAAGCTGTAGGACAGAGGGGAAGAGGGCAATGGGTTGAACGTAGTTTAAAAATCATGGGTTGGGAACTATTAGAGAATTTCACAGCACAGAGACTAAAATTACCTCAACAGACCCAGAAGGACCTTGAACTGCTTATTTAATGCCTTTGGTGCCTGCCAGTCACACTTGTAAAGGGTCTGCCATAATTGCCAAGTCACTACTTTTTGGTTAGACCAACAGGTTCAGAGATAAAAGTTCAAACTCTGCTTCACCCTGGATACTCAGTATCCTAGTCACTCTACCAAGCCCAGGACTGCTAGATACGAACCCTGTTTCAGATGCTATGGGAGGAAAGCAAAGCGCTGCTCAGGCAGCAGAAGATACAGGCTCAGGAAGGATGTCTGCCTAGGTGATGGATGGAGCTGACTTGGGATGGTGACCCTGATTCTGAACTCAGGAGGCTGAACAGCTGCCTCTGCTGAGACTCTTTAAACTCCACCCCAGTGAAACCTGCAGCCGCATGTGGGAGAGCTGGGGAGGGTAGCATGGCATGCAAGATGCTCCTCTTCCTCCTGGTTTTGTTTCTTCTGTCCCCAGCATGCCATCAACCTGGTGCATGCTGGGGAATAAAGAGCACTCTTGTTCACGGAGCCAGGTGGAAGCAACGGGGCCAACTTTCTGACCAGCAACCTCAGCCCACCACTTTCAACGCAAGCCGCCACCTCCTGCTGCACACACACCACAGAGGGGGGATACACGACGTTCTGCCTGTGGGTTCAGGGCAGGGGACAGGCCTGACTTCCAGGCCGGCATCCCAGCCCCAGTAGGGGCCAGAAACTCCCACCCACCCATGGCTGGAGCACCGTCTATCCGGTTTATACCGCTCACGCACAGCCCTGGGAATTGAAGACATGCTTGTGTTACTTTGGGGTTAGATGCAGTGAACCACAAAGCCAGCGCAGCAACTAACCAAGGAGGAGAAAGTGAGCCCCACCCTCGACCCCTTTCAGCACCTTCTGACTGTGTCAGAGGGACCAGAGGTTGTAACTAGTGTTCCCGGGTCTGTGTGGGGCGTGATATAAATCTGCACCAGGACGGAGTCACTTGTATGATTTGCCTTGATTAACAGGTCTCCTGTTCTTTTCCTGTTTGTCCATTTTGTTTGTTTTTCTTCTGTTTCCTGTATTACTTTGTTTTTGCTCTCTGGGAATGCTGTTTCTCTCTCCTACGTGTCTGCATCCTTCCCTCCACCCCCTTTTCCTGTCCCTGCCACCCCTTCTGCCCCACCCATGTCCCGCCCCTACTCACCACCCCTATGAGCAGTGGCCGCATCCATTACACTGAGATGTATGAAATGCTGACTCTCATGTCACCACCGCTAGGCCTCGGCAAGAGATGTCCCTCCAAAGTGGCCTATAAGGTAGACAACCCCTTCCTTTGTTCTGGGCTAGAGACCAACAGGAAATGGGATCCAGTTGTGGGGAGGACATATTCTGGGAGGAAGCTGGGTTGGGGGTGTGGAAATGGGAAGCAAGGATTCAGGAGTCAGGAAGGTCCATGAGATGGAGTCATAAAGGATACAGGAGTAGTTCTCATGCTGTTCACCGTGGACCTTTTACTGTGTTACTGTGTTCCTACACGTGTGTGGCTTCATGTGAGTGGGCTACCAGAAAGGTGCTGCTAAGTGGTGTGTTTCCTTTGAAAGGAGGCAGAGTGGTGGCCGGGGAGTAGTTGGATTGGCAAGAAGGAAGCCTAGAACCAAAAAAGCTGAGGGAAAAAAAATATGGCTTCACTTGTAAATTAGGGAAATAATGGAGCAATCGCTAAGGATTGTTCTAGAAGAAATTTTTAGAAGGAAAACTTATAACAAATTTCTTCCCCTGTGATGTAGGAAGAAACAG
Organism: Arvicanthis niloticus; assembly: GCF_011762505.2. Lineage (NCBI taxonomy): Eukaryota > Metazoa > Chordata > Mammalia > Rodentia > Muridae > Arvicanthis > Arvicanthis niloticus. Next base: position 41,548,495 of record NC_047667.1, on the reverse strand, counting down.
CAGTGTAGCTTCCTTGTAGACACAAACACAAAAGAGGAACATGTCTTCCATTTTACAACTGACAGGCACGTAGCTTTCTTTCTCCAGTGGCCTTAAAGAGAGCAACAACAGGCACAAGATTTGTTCAGTATTAGGTTTGCCTTCTTAGCATGACCAAGTGGTGGGTAGATTCCTTGTGGTTGTACGGCAACATTGTTCACTGGGAATCGCTTGGACGCTCACAGCATTGGGGCCAGGCGTTTTGTCACCTATCAGTAATAGTTACTATCAACTCCCTTGTGTGTAGGCTGGCCCAGAACTAAGCAGGAGCTTTCTCATTCGCCTAAGCACACATCATAGCAATGTTGCCACTGCCACAGAAGAAAGAAAGATGGGACTCAGATACAAAGAACCTTTACACTCTAACACATGGCTGTCTGTAGAGTTGCTTTAGGCACGATGATCTAGTTGAGTATTAGAGAGTGTGGCTTGCAAACGGCAGGCTCCAATTACTACCAACCACTACCACAAGGATGATGGTTCTGCCACAAACCCTTCTACTGCTACCTCCAAATAGACTTAACTCCAGAGAGTATCTCACTGGAATGTAGTCCTCAGGAACCCTCATCCTCCAGGGCATGGCTCCTTGTACACAGCAGATGCAATGGTATCTTTTTTCAATATCCACAAGTATCACACAGTGGGGAAAGAATCCCTGGGATGAGGCCCTGATAGAATGAATTGGGAGAGGAATGGGAGGAGAGTCTCACAAATTCCTAAAGCAAGATACTCTCTGAAAGTGGATTTGGCCATTTCAGTTGGATCCCTTCCTCTGGGTGAGGGGAACAGGGCCTGCCCACTCTGCTCCTGCCTGCATCCCCTTCTCTGACTCTGTCTTCCTTGTGCTCCTCATCTTCCTAGAGCCTGTTTGCACTCTCCCCCTGCCCATCCTGCTCCTCCTCATCCGTTCTGGACTTTCTGCATGTTCAGTTATGTGCTGGCAAATTCCATCTTTTAAAGACTCAAAAAGGGGGCACCAGGATACGTCTTTCAAGTGAGATAAACAGAGCCAAGTCTCTCCCCCCCCCCATCTTTCCATTGACCTTGGGGGCATTCGTGGTAAAGTAGAAGATAGAGAGTGCCTCTGTAGCTGGGAGTGGAGCCACCTCTCAGAGCTGACTCTGTTCCATAAGCGACTTCTTGGAGTCACTTGCCATCTCTCTGGGAGATATTCCTAGCACTCCCCATGGGAAAGGGGTTGTAAAGAATGCTTAGCAAACCCCCTTTCCTTGGAATTTGACATCATTTCCTAGATAAAACAGCACCAAATGAGCTTTAGTGAGAATCGGGGAGAACCGGACTGGGATGGGGATGGGGAATCCTTGCCCTTCTTTTCTGTCTGTGCATTTAACCTTTGCACTTTCCTTCCCTTTTTATTTTTAAACCAAGGTGTCTTTCAATATATTCGGTTTTTGCCTGCTCTTTCTCTTTTCTCCTTCACACAGAGGTTGGTCCTGATGAATATGCCAGTGGCTGAGGACATGACAGTCCACTTCACCTCCACACTTATGGCTTTGATCCGGACAGCTCTGGACATTAAAATCGCCAAAGGTCAGATTAGTAGGAGAAGGAAGGAGGACTGCACCCTATGTTATAAACCCTGTACCCTGCTTGCTATAGGATGGAGCCATCTGAACTACTGTCTAGTCAGCCATGCTCCCAATAATGCCGTGACCTGGTTTTACCTCTAACTTCAGTAACTTGAAGACTTGCCTTTTCTCTGGTAAAATAAATGACTTGATGTTCCATGCCTGACATGTCCTAGCATTCTAGAAATACTTGTTGAGCATAGAAATTTTAATTCTATAATTTGTTTTCCATAAAGCATCATTTCTCCAAACTCTTAGGAAGCTCCTATAGCAGGTACCAACAGAGTGGACACTGCAATACTTTTCCCATCATGATTGCTAAGTTATGATCTGGGAAAGAAACAGTCTGTGACATCTATACAGACCTTTAGCCTGCCTTCTCCTGCTGTTTTAAAAATCGGGTCACTTAGACTATATAGACAGAGTCGATGGAAAGAATGATGTGTATTACTGAAGCAGGAGTTTTCCTTATGGATGTCTTCATTTCCCTCTCTGATGGACTGAGCACCCAGGAGGCTGTTAGAATCAGTGAGGAAGTTCATCTTGGTTTCTGCCTCAGAGTGCTGAGGAAGAATATGCCTGAGTCACTGAAAATAGGAGCCAAAGTGTATTCTGCTTCCTCAGCAGAAGTGCTGCCGTTGCCAGATCCTCTGTCACTCAGTGCCTGAGATTTCCTCTCAGTATGTGAGGTGCCATGCTGATTCAGCTTCTGTCCCCACCCACTCCCCAGTCTTGGTCGTCATTATTCTGTGCCTGTTTTGATTGGATTATTAATAATTTATCTTATTCTAGGTGGTGCAGACAGGCAGCAGCTAGACTCAGAGCTACAAAAGGAGACCCTGGCTATTTGGCCTCACCTGTCCCAAAAGATGTTGGATCTGCTAGTGCCCATGCCCAAAGGTGTGGTGACTCCTCCTTCCAAGTGTGCTTGTCACTGTGGCCCAGCATGCCAAGGCCACATCTTTTAGGGAAACCAGAGTGAGCAAGGCGATATGGGAAGGTGGCTCCTTTACCATTAGAAAACTAAGCCCCTACTTCTAAAGTGCTTTTATTCATGATTAATTGAAATTAACTTTTTAAGACAGGTCATTGCTTTTGAGAATGAAATATCTCTGGGCACATAAGACTTCTTCCACATAAGACTGTTCAGTAAGCCCTTATGCATTTGGGGAAATGTGTTGCTATTTAGACACGAGTATCTGGAATGATGGGATGTGGTGCTTACTAATGTCTTTCCTACCATCCTGTACTGTGAGCACTGCTTTTATTGCATTCACTTGGTGTCCGTAGAGCTTTAATAAACAGATGTGTGAGTGACCGAAAGCAAAGCTGCTTTGGAGAGTGGGTAGGAGAGCGTATGCCCATCAGTATCCTTGTTTATTCCTATGCTCCACGTGTGCTTCTAGCCTCTGACCTGACTGTGGGCAAGATCTATGCAGCAATGATGATCATGGACTACTATAAACAGAGTAAGGTAAAGAAACAGAGACAGCAGCTGGAGGAACAGGTAAGGATCATTGCGAGCACATTGGATGGGTCATGAATAAACATGGATTTCTAGGGCACAGGTTGCATGTATCCCTATAACATACCCTAAAAAGGTGGTAAGGGGTTTTGGACTTCAAGAGCTTTCTAGTGAGGTGGGATTAGAAACCCGATGAACTAAAAGGTTAAAATAGTCAAACAAGGAATCAATCTTCTTTCTTTATCACTTATGTAAGTTGTGTCTTTCTCATAGTAGTTCCCACAAAGTCACGGGAATTCTTTGTCTCCACACAGAAAAATGCACCCATGTTCCAGCGTATGGAGCCCTCATCACTGCCTCAGGAGATCATTGCTAATGCCAAAGCCCTGCCTTATCTCCAGCAGGACCCTGTTTCTGGCCTGTGAGTAAAACCACATGAAGAGTCCACGGGACTCCTGTTTGCATTCTGCTACCAGGGCGCGGGCCCAGGATTCAGACTCTGAGCCAGTTCCTTCCTGAGGCTGACTGTCTCAAAATGACTTGTCAGCAGGAGTAAGAGGAAAAATGAGCCAGGCATGTGTAAAGCTGCAACCAGCATCAGAGACGATAGATGCAGGAAAAGGTGCTGACTCACATTATACTGCACTAACACCTTAGCTATAGTTCTGTTCTGGAGAATTATCATCTCTCAGGGGTTCAGTTGTCCTCTCTCAATAGGTCTAGCAGCATGGATGCTGTAATTGCTGAGCATAAGGGGGAAAGAGAAGCAACAGTCACTGGATTCTTTGCCCCTGGGGATGACAGTTCTAGCAATAGTTTTTGCTTATCTGTCTTGATTCTGCAGTACCCTGTATATGTATGTGTGTATGTATGTATGTGTGTGTATATATATATATATATAGAGAGAGAGAGATATGAATAGATTAGATATAGATATAGATATAGATATAGATATAGATATAGATATAGATGTTGATATCATCACTTTCTCAAATGAACAGACAGGGGCTGACTGAGAGAAAACAGCACCTAGGTTTTTAAAACAGTTATTTCCGATTCTAGAGACTTTCTGCTACCTCTTATACTCTCTAATGACCAAAAGGACCTTGTAAACAGAAAGCAAAATATCAAACCTTAATGGAAGAATAGTCTAGTGCTTCTGAGGCTTGCCTACTGGCTGACTGTTAGTCAGAAATGATCTCTCATAGCATACATATCCCATTATGTCATTGTTTTCCAGTTGTCACTAAGGGGGGAGTGGGAAGCAAAGAACACATGCTCCTCTTCTCATTGGAAATGAAGTCTTGTGATTGGGTTTAAGCAAGTCTTGCTTGTAGAAGCGGGAATCACTAAGGTGGACAGTTCCACTAATGATCAGGAGAGGGATACCCAATGTTTGGGAGTGAGGCCTCCATTGCAGCACTATTGGGAAGTGCTCACACCATCCATTTCTTTCAGATTGTGTATGAGAGCTCTGTTCTTGCAAACCGTTTTCTGACTTCATAATCTAAGAAATTTCAAAGAGAAGAACATGCCCAGAATTATCTTTATAAACAATTTGGTATGATCAGAGGGCAGTCTTTGGATGCTCTAGGCCCCAGAAAACAAGTAGAAATACATGTTATTGCTCTGTGGAGAAGAAGGTATGACTAGAGAAATGGTGTCTCCTCACTGCAAGGCTTTATGCTATTTTTTTATGAGTCCTTGATCCCTTAGTGGAAGATTTTGCCCTTGCATGGAGATCTTTGTTTTGTCTAGAATTTCTACATAAACCAACTCACATCATGGGATCATCACTCTTGCTTTTCTTCCATATGTTTATAGATTCAAAGTTACTCACTGATTTTACCAATATTTATTGAGAACATATTTGGCCTAAGGATTGGCTCTGGCATTGGAGATATTGGTGATCAGGTCATAGTCCCCAGGGTTACAAATCTAGAGAAGGGAAATTATAAGAGTGATAGATTAAATGTTGGAGGGTAAGAAATTGTGATGTCATGGAAAGGAAGCCACTTACCTCATTTGAGAGCTTTGTGTGAGGTGGTAGGTTATAGCCTCAAGGAAGAAACAGAGACCCATAAGCAAGCTCTTCAAGAGGTAAAATGTGGTAAACTAAGGCACCTATGAACTACAATTGCAGTGGAACATTCGGGAAAGGTGACTGCTGCTGTGTTTGGAGAGCTGCACAGTGACCAGTCTCAGCGGGCATTCTAAGCCATGATTAAAAAGTTAAATTGTTTGTCTTAAAATAATGGGGCTTTAGGTTTCAGGATGACATGATTAGATTTGTGCCTTATAAAATTCATTTATAAATTCAATGTAGATTTACTGGATCAGAGGAGAAAATTCTAGGGAAAGTTTCTAGAGATGATATCATTTAGTAGCTTGTGGCAGTTACATAAACTATTGGTGGCAGTGGTTTGAACAAGCGGGTGAGAAATGGTGAGAAGTAAATAATCAGGGTATATATTATGGAGAATGGATCTGGTTTAGGAATAGGTTCGCTATGTGGAGTAAGGGCGGGAAAGGAATCAGAAAGAGCCATGTGCTTCTAGTTTAAGCCTTTGGGTGCATAGAGCTACAGGCTGGTTCTTCAGAACCATCTGTGGTTTGAGAGCCAGGCAGAGTGCTTTGGAGTTACAGTGGTGACCATTGGAGACACAGCTCCTCCACCACACATACACCAAGTGAGCTTACAGCCGGAGAGCCAGGCTTTAAATGGGAAAACTGGCAGGGAAAAGAGTTGTGGTATTCAAGTACAATTGTGATAAATTCCAGAAAGAAAAACAGTTTCATGCGATGCGGGAATGCAAGAGTTCTGACAGAGATCAAGACTATTTTCTTAAGGAAATAACAATTGGTACAAAGACTACAAAGTATATGGAAAGAGTTTTGTGGGAGGCAGATGTAGCCTGGCTATTGCGACATTCAGCAAACTTAAAACAGCCTATGCATGGGATTTTGGGAGCAAAGGACAGGCAAGCCAGAAGAGGCTGGTGAGGTAGAAACAAGAGCACGAGAGACGCCATTTTTAAAGTAGGTTATCACTCTGAGATCAAATTATTTAACACTATGGAGCTGTTTGGTGCTTCTAAGGGTCCTGTCATTATTTTTTTCTGTTTTTCTAACAAAATGCCTCAGACTAGTAGGTTATAAAGAATAGAATTTGTATTTGGATGATAATGCTAGGTCTTGGGAAGCCCCAAAGCATGGTGCCTATATGTGGTAAGGGCCTTTTTGTCATATTGTATGAGAAGAGACAGAATAGCCTTGTTAACAGATATTTGGGTCTGTTTGTGATGAAAACAGTAAGTAATGTACCATGGGAGCTCTGCCTTCATGGCCTTGTCAGTCCTAATTATCTTCTAAATGGTCTACCTTTATATAACTTTAGTAATGAAATTTCCAACACATGAACTTTTGGGGACACATAAAACCATATTAGGTCTTCTCCACCTAATAGAGTTAACTGTTCTCTGTAGAACTCATGGGGGCCATGTGCTATACTTGCAATGTCTCTCTTGTTCCCTTGGTTTTCAGAAGAAGGCACATGAATGAATGAATGAATGAATGAATGACATTTAGACAGGTAATGTCAATGTGAATGACTCTATGGTGGGAGTTGTAAAACTCCGCTAACACTCTCACTGGCAGTGGGCCCAACAGCTGATTCTCTTCTATCCAAATCTTCTCTTTCAACACTAAATCTAGTATGATTGAACCTATTGATTAAAGTAAGTAGCAATTCTTGTTCACTCCTCTAATTTTCTATGGAATGCAGTCTTCAGCTGTAGAGTGTTATCCTAGAGAGGATGCCGACATTTGGAGAGATGGTGTGTCATCTTGTAGTCCCACAACTTTTCAGAGAGTAGAGCTGCATAGCCCTGGCCTCTGCCCTCTTTCCCCAGAGTCATGAGGACTTGCTTGCATTCTTGCTTAGGCCGAAGAAAACTGCTACTGTATTGGAAGCAGTGAGTGGCAACAGAAACCAATGTTTCAGAATGGGTCACCTATCCTTTTCTTCTAACCAACACTGTGGACATGATTTATAGGAACCGCTGAACCAAACTGGCTTGATAGGAATCTACTCTGCTACCCCGTGTATATTTCACTCGGCCGTGTTTCCCTGCCTCATCATTCAAACCTTCTCCCACATAGCAAGCAACACAGGGGGCTTTGCTTCCCAACCACCACCTCTAACGTCATCAGTTCATGAAACAACAGTGACAGTGAACAGCACAGAGGATCCCCTTAGTAAATGTTCATGGAACTGAATTGGATAGAGTTGAGCTTAGCCATGGATGCTGGCACAGTAAAACCATTTTACTGAAAGTGAAGATTTTTTTTTTCAAGACTATGACTGCTTAATATTTAAACAAGCTGTTCACTGTTTAAACTCTGGCATTTTTCTGCCCAATGAGGGAAACTCAACAGAAACAGGTTTACAATCTAGTACTGGTCTTCCATATGGCTGAGTGTGACAAATGATGTCATTTGTCACAGATATGCTGGTCGCCAGCAGAATGATGAATGATTCCAAATGCAGGTTGAAAACACCAGTTTCTATGTTTTCTTATGCTTTCTTAAACATCTTCTGTTCTAAGACCAGCCACCTGCAAGTCAACAGATTTATAGACCAGCTAAGAGTGCAGGGTGCGGCTCTTGTAAGGAGGAGGTCTTCTATGGGATGGGACTTGCTAGTGGAAGCTTTTGCATGCCTTTTTTTTCTCTGTCTCTCATTACCTCTGAATTTGACATTGCCTTTCAGGAGTGGTCGGAGTGGATACCCTTCAATGAGTCCACTCTCCCCTCAAGAAATATTCCAGTTGGCTTGTATGGACCCAGCAGATGATGGACAGTACCAGGAACAGCAATCTCTGGTGAATGCACGAGTACATGACCTCAGAAGCATTTCCTTGGTCTCCTGATCCCTTCCATTCTATCTTCAGACCCTTCTTACCCAGTTTCTCATGTTCACTGAGAATGTGCCCTAAGGTTTTAAAGACCCAGAGCAGTCATCTCTCCTGTGGGGACTTATATTTCTTCAGGTCGAGCCCTTTTAATTTATCAACATTTGAAGTAAATATATCAAATCTTGGCTATGATAGCAAGCTTTAAGACAGACTGATACAGTGAGTCATTTCTATGCATATTGTATGCTATACTGCTGAGTGTTGCCTATAGGAATACAGGAATGTCCATAGCGTCCTTGAGTGAAGCCCACCTCCCATAATACTTAGTGGCTGCATCTGCAATAATGACTAGCTGTCTGACAGGACAAATGGAAAACGTCACCACTTTTGTTATACGCAGGCTCAGGCAAATTTCTTCTCTTCAGTAATAATTTTACAAGGTCACATACATTCAAAAAATCCCCCAATGTCATTTTCCTGACCCCCAAATAAGTTTCTCATTAGTCGGGATGGTAAAATTTCTGAGAACCTTAATGACTTAATGAGTCAAGTTCAACCTCAGAGAAGAGAGCAACGGTTAAAAAATTTTGGCTTTACTAATGCAAAAGCAAAAACTGATTGGCAAACTAATCAATTTTGCAATCATTCCTAGTTTGGGAGCCATGAGTCCCAGGTTTCCTCCCAGGTCTAATTGGATTGGATAGAGGAAGACAAAACCTAGTTTTTGCAAATGTCTATACAGCAAGGTGGCATTAAGTGAGCTGAGCCTTGTTCCTTTACATTTATTTACCAATGACCTTTTTCTTCTCCTTTGTCTCATGAACCCTTCTTGCTAGTACTATATATCCCAGAACCATGCCAAATGGAGGAGGAGCAGGAGGAGGAGGAGGAGGAGGAGGAGGAGGAGGAAGAGGAGGATGGTGGTGGTGGTGGTGGTGGTGGTGTGTGTGTGTCTGCATTTGTGTGATAAAGTAGGTTCTTTACAGAGAGGAGTAGCTCAACTGGGTAATTCTGTCTTCTGTGGTTGCTGAGACAGAGGACCACGCATAATTGTATTGGAAAGACAGCAAGGTCAGATATCCCTGGAATACTGAACAACCTGTCCAAGGATGTTCTTGGTAGGGTGGGTAGAGTTTCTGACAACAATTACAATCTTATCCTGACTGTTTTAGCACTAAGATCTAGGAACTAAGTTGATATGGATAGTTTGATTCTGAAAATTCTTCTCAGCACCTTATGTCTTGCCAACTTCCTCGATAGGTATGATGGAGAAAAATCTCAATAATGTGTCTTTCCTCTACCCCCAGGGTCGCTTGACTACCTCATCATTTCTGTGGGTTTCCCAAGGCTGAGATGTAGTGCCAGAACTTTTTGGATTTGTGTTCATCTTGTCAGTGCTGGTGTCTGTAATTTAATTCAGGTGTCAGCCATGCAACACACTCACCACTGTCTACTGCCCATCCCTCTGGGTCCCTGCTCCATGTCCTGAGGCGTGGCCATAATTTGTGTGTGCATATGGAGTGTGTCTCACACCGCCTCTGACAACTGTAGACTTCAATGTCATTGCTGCATCTGTTTGAAGTTGGAATTGTGTGCCACATTATCACATGCACTACAAATGCTGTGGCCTCCTCACGTGCACATATCACATGGCCGAGGAAGGTCCTCTTCCCAGCCACAGCAGTAGCCATAACGTTGACCAGCCATCCCAGGTTCTACTTTCTTTGAACATTGACCTACTCATGCACCCATATTTTAGGGCATAAATAGCTAAGTATAAAATGACATTTGTTTTTCCAGAATAATTTCCAGATGTCAAAGATGTTCTTTGATCTCTGTGTGGCTTGTGTAAGTAGCTCCAGTATTTATACAATTATACAAGTTATCTTCATGGTAACTCACATTCTTGAACTAGGAAGATAACAAAGGCGTTTGAGAAATAACAGTTTCTTAACTAACCTTGTAACACTTTGTGGGGGCACATTTTAATACAGTAACATCAGGCACATATATGGCTGGTGAATGATTGGAGTGTTATGAGTCCAAAAGACATTTAATAATTATTTTTAAAATGAGGTAATCTACAGGCTGATGCAATAATATTTGGATATATTAAGTTAAATAAAAATGTGCAATTGAATTTTTTAATGATCACATATATAATCATTAAAATTGGTTTGCATTATATTTCTTTTGAACCGAACTAGTTAGTAGATTTCTGACAGATGACTACCAACTACATGTTGGATGGCTTTAATTATAAAACTCTTACCTAATAAACTCATAACATATTTTCTCTTAGATAATTAGTGACTTTCTTTCAAATCCTGGTTTCTATAAAACTAATAAAATGATTCTTCAAAGAATAAACACAGTAGTAACACCCATCAGAAGATGTATTTCACATATATAAAGTATCCAATGAGCATAATCATTTGTTTGATAAATCTATAAAAACCTGAAAATTTGTTTTAAAGATGGCCTTTACCTCTTCATTCCCATGTAGAGGCTTCTGTTTGAGATTTCTAGCATCACACATGTAAAATTATGCATGTGTGCTCACACACATACGCCTACAACTAGGGCCTCATAAATATCAGTCTCCCTTCTAAAAGCCATTCTTACAATGGGGGCTGAATCATCCCCTGGAGGTGAGAGGCAACCGGATGGAACCAAGTCCCACAAGCTTGGCTGTGTCTTTATTTCCAGGAGCCAGAGGTTAGTGAATTAAAAAGTGTGCAGTCCTCTAACCATGGCATCTACCTTCCTCCGGACACCCAGGAGCATGCGGGATCTGGGAGGGCATCCTCTATGCCACGTCTGACTATGGATCCCCAGGTAAAACTCAAACACCACATACCTTACACAGTGGCATCCCAGGCTTTATTAGGTGGGTTATGAAATACCTGATATTTTCAGGTAAGCCCTGAACTTTCCTCTACCCCTTAACTACACACAAAATCTAGCTCATGGGCCATCTCTGACAAGGTTTTCTCTATATTGTGTTTTTAATAACTCTTGCCATTAGCAACATAGTATATCTTTTTCTGCACTGGGCTAAACATTCTCAGGACCCAACCAGCCAATCAACAGGCATTTTTCTCTATGTATTTTCCCATCCTTTTCTCTTTCCCCAGCCTCCTCCACACATGAGTTACTTGTACACACCGCTCTATGTCAGGACTGTCGTATCCGGTGCAGGCCACGCCTCATTTCCTTGTCTGTTTTCTTAGCTTCTTTGTCTGTCTTACATGGAGTTTTGACAGAGACAAGAAGTTTTTGTGGATCTGTTCTAACACCTGTGGCAATCCAAACCACCAGAGTTTGTAGGGGTAGGATGCTTTGGGGCAGTGATGGCAGGAGGCCGGTACTTTCTTAGTGGTTAAGTTGCAAGCTTGCCTAGGGTAGGAGGCTCTAAAGCAGAGCCTTATCTGTTAAATAAAAAATGCTTCCCTCAGAATGTAGCATTTTGGACAATTGCTGTCACCTATTTCAAAGGGACTCAGTATTTACAACAGATCCTGACTGAGCACCTATAGTAGATAGTTCTATGAGACATTTATGCAGCACCTGCCCACACTGCACAGTTAGTGGACTCATCTGGTTTTATTCATGAAAACAAGGAGACAATCCAAGCTATTCTCAGTGACTGATAGCTTACAAAGGACACCTTTCCCTGATTGGCCTCTGTAGCCAAGGTTTCTGCAAGGGGGATTCAAGGGAGGTGACAATTTCCAGGGCTTAGAGCTCACCACTCCCAAGAGTTTCAGTCCTACATATGGATCTTCAGACCCTTTCAATAATTAATCCTGACTTTGTATTCCTTTGGGTTGTTTTCCTTTCTAGGTGGTAACAGACCCTAGCTCTATGCGACGTTCCTTTTCTACAATTCGGGATAAGCGTTCAAATTCCTCCTGGTTGGAGGAGTTCTCCATGGAACGTAGCAGTGAAAACACCTACAAGTCACGGCGCAGAAGTTACCATTCCTCCCTGAGGCTGTCAGCCCACCGCCTGAATTCTGACTCTGGTGAGAGGGTCATTTTTAGCATCTGTCTCTTTTCTTGGCAATTGATAAACCTAGTCTTTGTAAGGATCAGAAGTGACTGGAACATAATTTAGATAAAGTGGAACATGATTTAGAAAGACCAGGGTTTAAGAAAGTGAGGAAAGGCCTTTATAGGTGGTTCATGCATAAAGAGCTTGCTGTACAAGTGTGAGGACATGCGTTCAAATCCCTAGAACTTACATAACATGTTGTGTATGGATATGTACACAACAGTACATATCCATAACCCCAGTGTTCCTCTGACAAGACAGATCCTGCTAAGATGGTGTATGCAGCTGTTGTCACTAAAACGATACTATTTCAAACATGGCAGCAAAAAACTAAGACCAAGTCCTATGACCCCCACATACACACTGCTGCACACCTGTGCTTGTCCCACCTATACACAAACTGAAAGACGAATGCTCCTAGTCATAACACCATTGCCCTCTCTGAGGTATCATCCTGAAACTGACCCAAGCCCTGTGTATTCATCACAAACGTCAATGTGATTAATCAGAGTTTAAAATTAACCTTTTAAAAGACAACAGAAACTCCATAGGAATGTCATGGAAGCCACCTCATCACCCAAAAGGCACTGAACTCTGCCAACATCTCCAGCTTTCCCCACAGTGTTACCTGGGATTGTTTCATGCACTGGGGTTTACTTAAAGCTTCTGTGTGTTTCACTGGTTTTGAAAATGTTAGAAATCATTCCTCTCATTCCACTTACTTCACTAGATATAGAAATCAAACGTGAAAACCAGTGAGCTTCCCCATATTGAAAGCCAGGAAGTGGCAGCATGAAGACTAGAATGGAGATCCTTCAAGCTAAACTCCTAGGTTCTCACCCTAACATCACATTAGATGTGCTAGCATTTCATCCATTGAACCCTCCTAATCCCCTTCCTCGTGCCATCTTCTCAAGTCAAGACACAGGCAACCCCTGAGCCATCTGGCAGAGATAATGTTCACTGTATCCGGCATAAAGGGAAGCAGAGAAAACAGTCTCCACTCATTGGTACCTGTCTCTTCAGAGGTACCTTGCAGACTTACTTGCTCATGAAAAGTGGAATTTTCTACCTTTTCTGTCCCATTTCCCTTTTAAGTCATCTGTTAATCTGCCTGGAGAAGCCAGGGCACTTCAGTTCAGGAGGTCGTGAGATACAAGCTCAATGTGACAGCAGTGTCTGGTGGGGACTCCTTCTTCTCATCATGTCCTCACAGGGTAGATACAGGGACAGGATGCAAACTATCTCTGGGATACTTACTCTATAATAAGAGCCTCACTGTCCTAAGATGGTCACCTACCAAAGGCTGTACATCCTGTCTCCATTCCTTTGGAGGTTAAGATTCAACACTGAATTCTGAACGAACACAATCAGCTCACAGTGGCTCAAATCCCTGGTTGGGGTAGAATCTGTGGCTTGGGGTTCAGTATCAGTAAGCCAGAATGGGCTGATTAACAATAACCAATTGTTTTTGTCACCTTTCACAGGTCACAAGTCTGACACTCACCGCTCAGGAGGCAGGGAGAGAGGCCGATCCAAAGAACGAAAGCACCTCCTCTCTCCTGATGTCTCCCGCTGCAATTCTGAGGAGCGAGGGACCCAGGCTGACTGGGAGTCCCCAGAGCGTCGCCAGTCCAGGTCGCCCAGTGAGGGAAGGTCACAGACCCCCAACAGACAGGTAAACATGGAGAAGTTGAGCCTCTAGCAGGTCAGGGAAAGGGGGAGTACTGTTTTAGGAGGGTCTCCCATTGCCTCATGTCAGCCTCTGGGAACTCAGAGCCTGATGTTCCAAAGAAATAACCACTGAACGCAGAGGCTGGCTGTTCTGTGCTTGCAGATTCAGAGATGACAGGAATTCACAAGAAATGAGATTCTTCCCCCCCCACTCCCCCAGCCTCCAAGAAAGACAGTATCTGGAAGTCAATTCATGCCTGTCCTCAGTATCCGGACATACAAATTCAGCTAGACCTAAGAAGTAAAGATGGCCCTTCAGCTATAAGTTGTGTTTCTTAGTATCAACTACAATGATAATTCATCTCTCAAGCCAGAATTTGCAAGTCAGACAACTCCACTTTGCTTACTGATTGTGTAGCCATCTCAAGAGAAGGAGCGTGTCTCACCTCTCCATCTTTTACTAACTCCCAGTCTATGCCTAAGAAATACCAGCTGTGTGACAGTGTTCTTTGTGTTGCCCCTCTCTCCCAGCCCTAACCCTTCTCAAAGTTCCTGGAGTCCAGATGGGAGACATATTTGGTTAGAAATGGTCATCCAGAAACAAGAGACTGCTAAAGCAAGACTGACACACAGCAGTAGAGAAATTTACCTAAGGAATAGTGGTTTCCAAATTGTATTGCAGAGCAGACCCAGCCCTGGAGTTTGCTAACACAGCAAATCCCTGGCACTTTGAAGAATCCAATGAGACTTGCTTAAGAGTCAAACCCAAAATTCCACATCTAAAAGGACCTCGACCCAGAAGATTCTCACAGGTGTCTCACAGGTTTCACACACCTTGAGAGGCCAGTGCTGGAACCCATTTGCTGACACCTGGGCTCAGGTACTACAGGGACCAGGCAAGGAAGACAGATAAGGGCAGAAACAATAGATAAAGGCACGTTGGCTGTAGAAGCCAAGGGCAGCAAGCCATCCCTAATGGAGAGACAAGAAAACAGGCTTTAAGGCACTTCAGGTCTTAAGGTATCCTCTAGTTGGAAAACCAGGTGTTGGGGATTAGTTCTGATGCTTTGTCTGAGGGTCCCTGCCCCCAGATGGCTTTGATTGGTAATAAGAATTGCCATACAGCCAATGACTGGGCAGGGAGATGGAGTGGAGGTAAGAGGCTGAGAAAGAGAAGGGAAGAAGAGAGAATCCCTGTGACAGGAAAGCAGAAAGACGAAACTTAAAGGCCCCACCCGGCATATAAAGATCTGGGGAACTGGCTCTAGGGGACACTTCCCCTATTGGGTCTGAGGGAGCAGAGATGAAATATAGACTTTAAAAGATGTTAACTCAGGAATACTGGAGGGGAGTATTTGCTAGTTTTGGGGAGGTTTAGAAGTGCCCAGTCATTTGAGCTAGTCAAGGCATATCAAAATATGTCTCTCTCTCTCTCTCTCTCTCTCTCTCTCTCTCTCTCTCTCTCTCTCTCTGTGTGTGTGTGTGTGTGTGTGTGTGTGTGTGTGTGTGTGTCTTTCATTCTCAAATCCAAAGCTCTTTGGAGGATGCGGTGTGTGCTGGACCTGCTGTAAGCCAACACAGTTTAACAAATTCACCCTTACAAAAGGGAAGAAAAGGGAATTTGCTTTTGCTTAGAACTCATTTCCCAGAACAGACAGGGGTTCAGAGCAACCTTGCAGGGAGCTATTTTGCCTAGAACCTTCAGATATTCCTGTATGCCCTTATCATATGCAGTTTTCATGTCCTGGTTAGCCATCTGGGTGTTTTATTGTCACAGAGCTAAGTTAGAGCTCATGCCCAGGTCTACCCCAAACCCCGTGTGGCTAAACTTGCATCATTAGTTGAACTTGATTTCCAGAGATTTGTCTGCACTGCAAAAATTGAGATGCTATGATCTAGCTGGCATCTATTTCTCTACTGATTTGATCCCTGAGTCCTTGCAGGGTCTGAGTAGTAGAGGGGGACCACCTCTCAGACTACTCCAGACCCCCAGATTCAGAGATTTCTACATAAGGGGTTGGGATCTCAAGAGGGCCCACCATGCCTAATCTAATCTGTCATATTTCTCCTGTAATGCAGGGTACTGGTTCTCTGAGTGAGAGCTCAATCCCCTCTATCTCCGACACCAGCACCCCAAGAAGAAGTCGTCGCCAGCTCCCACCTGTGCCACCAAAGCCTCGGCCCCTCCTTTCCTACAGCTCCCTGATGAGACACACTGGCGGCATCTCTCCACCTCCTGATGGAAGTGAGGGTGGATCCCCACTGGCCTCTCAAGCTTTGGAGAGCAACAGCGCTTGCCTGACCGAGTCTTCCAACTCCTTGCATCCCCAGCAGGGCCAGCACCCTTCCCCACAGCACTACATCTCCGAGCCCTATCTGGCCCTCCATGAAGACTCCCACGCCTCAGACTGTGGCGAGGAGGAGACACTCACCTTTGAGGCAGCCGTAGCTACTAGCTTGGGCCGGTCCAATACCATTGGCTCTGCCCCACCCCTACGGCACAGCTGGCAGATGCCTAATGGGCACTATCGGCGGCGGAGGCGTGGGGGGCCTGGGCCTGGCATGATGTGTGGAGCTGTCAGTGACCTCCTGAGTGACACGGAAGAAGACGATAAGTGCTAGAGGCTGCCATCCCCTCCGATGCATGCTCTTCTCTCACAGGGAGAAAACCAAGACCAAATTGGGAAGCCAGTGCGGCCCGGGGGGGAGGAAGAGGGAGAAGGAAGATGGAGAAAGGACGCCATGCATCCTCAGAGAAGAGGAAGTAAAAGACAGATGGAAAACAGTCAAACCCACCAATTTGCATTATTTCCCTTTGCAAGATGGGCACTGCCATAGTCCTGCCTCTTTGCTGGGGAAAGAAAATACAGAAATGTGGGGGTTTATTCCCATGAGAGAAGGGACACGAAGGTGACTTGGCTTCCGTTGCCCCTTCCCACTTTTCTATAAGCTGTGGCAGGATCTGGCTGACCTGTGTCTAAGCTCATTGCCCTGAGCAGCTGGGAACACTTCCCAGCGTCTTAATGAGGGAAAAGTGGAAATGGCAGAAGAATCTCCTCAGCAGCTCTTGTATTTTGGCTACCCCCGGGGGCAACCGCAGCAGCATCCCATGCATTATCTTGGGGCTTGCTTTCCCCAAAGAGACACATGCTAAGCCAGGAGCACTGGATGCTGATGGGAGATGGGAGGGAGGGAGAAAAGGGCCGGAGTAGAAGGGCCCAAGGTGCTGTGGCAACAGCAGCAAGGGCTGGTCTGGGTGAGAAAAGCCATAGCCCAGCAGCCTGTACCATGAAAGTGAGGGTCAAAGAAACAGAACCGGAGGTGCTGGTGGGTACAGTCCTAGACTCTGACATTTGTAACTCACACAGTAGGTGCTGTGGTAGGTAGGCTAGATAAGGAGGTTCTCCAGGGCCCACAAAGGTGCCTGTAGCTCTGGTAAGGGGAATATTAACTCCAATAGCCAGGGCTCCAACCCCAGAAGGGTTCAGCCACAGTGTGGGAACCCCATGCAGTTCTTGGTCTTGGCCCTTTAGATACTAGACAGAGGGACCCCCAACAGTAGGGGCAAGGAAGAGGGGGAGACCTAAGGGACTCTGGGCAGACTCCAACAAGCATAGGAGGAACTCAGTGTTGGTGACAGGGCTGTGACCACAGTGAGCTGGAGGCAGGCAGCAGGCCTCTGTCAGGCAGCAAGGCTACTGCTAAACCAAGCCCACAATGGCCAAGTATTAGCAACTACATGTTCTCTGCCACTTCTCCAAATGGACAGGGAACACATATCCGAGAGAGTCTCTCGTCTCATGTAAGGACGTCTCTAAAGATGAGAAAGCCTGGTAGACTGAAACAGGGGAATGTTCCCTAAGGGCATCAGCCTGGGGATCCCTGTGAGGAGAAGTCCTTGAGCCTGAAGCTCATACAGCTTGGTTTGGGGTTTGGGGAGTCAGTTGATGAGAATGCTTTAAGATAAGTAACTATACCTCAGTTTTGACCCGAGCTGTTGATTTTAGTAAAATAGGCTCTGATGTGGTTCCCACTATCTCTGAATGTTCCCTGGGCCAGGCCTGGGTTTCATCCCTCCCCAGAGTAAAAGATGGGTAGAAGACAATCTTGGGCCACTAAGTCACTCCTAATCCCCCAAACCAGAAGCATCAAGGGAACTTGAGACCCTTCCTCAATCTCTTCTGTCAACAATGCAGCCAAGAGCTCCATTCTGTGGAATGCATCGCCCCTTCCTTAAGCTTCTCTCTAGTATCAGAATGGGTGAACAGATGCCTGGGGATGGGCAGGACTGTTCTCTCTAGCCTCTGTGCAGGACCCTCTCCAGTGAGAGTGAAGGCCATCACACTGAAAGGTCAGTGAATCGAGTCTTTATCCTCTTCCAGCCTAGTCAGAGTCCTCTGGGACTCTTGCATAGGAGCAATGTTTCTTAGAAAAAAAAAATCTCTTTTAAAATGACATTTCCTTTCTATTCTTCTGTCCCATTCTTTCTAACCCTGGGCTGACACAGCAGCAGCAGCAGTTCTGAAAAGCCAAGTTCATCCACGTGGCCACAGTCATCTGCCACAGTACTCCTTCTCTTTTCAGTATTGATGGAGCTTTCATGAACCACGGCTAACCCCAAACCAAAGTAATCCCGTGACAGGTGACCAATGAGGCCAACCTAAGGCCTGCTGACTCTCAGATCCTCCTCTTCCACCTCCATTGTCCTCTCCCTGTGTGCTCAGGGGCAGCTAAGAATACAACCATGACCCTAAGGGATATATGTGATTGTTACATAAGACAGATGCTGGGCTTGTGTTGTTTCTAAGGTTTTCTCTGCTCAGCCTCATTCCATGCCAAAGTGCTGCTACAGGCCTCCTTATGTGCACAAAATTGCTTTCTTCTATATTGGACATGCAGCTTTCCTTAGGGGAAGCCTGCAACAGGATGACCATTCTGAGCCAGCAAGCCTGTTGGATGGTTGTTTGAGAAAATCAATTGCAGCGATATGGCATTGCCATCCCAGTAACGGAAGAAACGTGGGCTGGCAGCACAATGACCAGATATGGAAGTCACCTTAAAAAAAAATAGTATCACTAAATGCACTGTATCTGAAATCTTCCCACATTCTTGAACTCCCTGAACATATACACACACACACATGCATGCATACACGCACGCGTGCGTGCTAACACACACACATACACACACACTGAAGCATTGTAAAGTTATCCAGTATTGTAGCTGTGGTCACTTAACTGACCACATGGTTTATTTTATTTATTTATTTATTTATTTATTTATTTTTAGCACTGGTGAACTTATAAACATATTTCATTATTCAACTTACCCCGAGTTTCTTTTACCTTGGACTACACTTACCCTTCATTAAGACCAGAACATAAAATAATTTTTGTTAAGTCACAAATGCATTATTGTAATAATCTTAGTTTCCTACTGCTTCCTAATAAACTTGAATGCCAACTTTCTTCCTTGTAGTTGATCAGGGCTTTCCCTCCTAGCTATCAGAGCCTGTGTCTTTCTCTTTAAAAGAAAACTGCTTTCTCAAATCCCATGCTTCTTCTTGCAACTTCTGGTACATAGCATGACTCTTTGGGTGCAGAAGGTCTTTTTGAAGAATTTTTTTTATCAGATATCTCATTACCCTGGCAAAAACATTTGGTCCTCATCACCTCAAAACAAGAGAGAGAAGAAAAAAGGCATGAAAAGAAGCCAGGCAGGGAGATGGTGTGACTATGCTTGTGTTTGTCATGTCCCTACCTTCCTATCTGTAGGAGGGCACAACAGCCTTCAAAAGGATAGGCGGGTCAAGCCAGTGTGCCCTGTGTGTCAAGGAAAACCACCTGTCCATGAAAGGATGGTACCCACTAGTACCACCAGGTTCCATATGAGCCATTATGACAGTTTCCAAGGGGGAGGGAGTTATACCACACTTCTATCTGAGGAATCTATTTTTACTGTAGTCTTCGATTCTGGTTCCAGCTTATTCCTCATACCGAGGACCCAAACATGCTTCCCTCAAGTGGACTCCAGATGTTCTGAACCTTTTCATCCCTTCAGTCTAAGGCCACACAAAGAATACCCCATATTCCAGCCTTTAGTCAGCATCTCCCTTTCCCACCTACATCCATACCCTACCACCACAGATTCTTTGTGTGAAGTGCCCGTTGGTCTTCCAGCCACGTCTTTGTTTTCCTGCATGCTAGCACATCCTGAGATGGTTAAATCCAAGTATACATGGTGCAGTAACTGCCTCTGCCATGCTCTTAGGGAACGCTTCCTTCTAATGAAGTGCTGTCTGAAGCTCACCAGGTGAGCTTCCCAAGACCATGTCAAGTGAACTGTAAAGGAGTGCACACAAGGTCAGTGTACCTCATGAAGGCTCGCTACAGGGAGATTCTGTGTCTTTGGTATAGTGGAACAAAATTTTTAAGTAATTTTGATTTTACTTTTAAACATGATTTTTTTTTTGTCACATCTCTTTCTGAAGCCTACAATGTCTATTTCATTTGTGGACAGAATATCTAGGTAGGTAGAGCAGGGAGATGTTGGGACCTTTGTTTCTTAGCTCAGTTATAACACTGAAAAAGTTGAAGTTATATGTAAAGGAAAGGTAGACAGTGGGTGAAAATCAGATTGTCTCCTGATGTGCAGAGATTTTTCTGAGACTTGAAAGAACACAGCAGTTATCACTATAATAGGGTAATGGCTGTCATGTTTTGAAACACCTTCCCTGAGGCTACTGAGGCAAAGCAGCCCATTCTTTGGGAAGGATTCCCTCTCCCACCCAGCCTGTATGTGTCCTTCCCTCCTGGTCCCCAGAGCATTATACACTCCAAGAGAAACAGGAATACTTTATGAGGCAGGCAGAAGAGGGTCAGTCACAGCATGATGGATTAATACCAAAAAAGAACCCCTAAGGAATCCGGTTCAGTTAAGTTGTCTTTGAGTATCTCCACATGGAGACTCTTCTTTTAACAAAAGCTAAACAAAATTAACTTAGGGGTTATGACCCAACTCTTCCATGAATGTGATCAGAGGCAGCCCCATGTTAAGTGTTGTCTGTACCAGTAGCCTTTTGTAGTTTTTCCTCTCTGACCCACCCAGAACATCCTAGCCAGGTCTGTCCCAAACAGCAGCAGCTCATACCTTCTCCACTGGCCAAAGACTGCTAGGGTGTTTTGTCAGCTGTCACAGGCTACACCCATAGTACATAGATGTACTACACGAGGGGAAAGGTCTGGAAAAAATAACTATGCTTTCTGGCAGCCATCTTTTCCTTTCCTTGAATCTTTTTGGTGTTTTGGGGTTTTGCCCCTTAATTAATTTGGTCTGTGTCATGTGTATCCCAGAAAATTCACATGACACCAAGAACAACAAATTCAAAAGTGGTCCAACTTGTCCCAAGGGCCTAGAAAGCACCTCTGAACAGAGTTCAAGTTAGCTCATTTAATGGGAGCTCCCAGCAAAGTCTAATAGGATTTCAAGTAAGGTCTGGGCCCCAGCTTCTATTTTTAATAGGTTTCTTTCTGCCCACACACTCCTATCATCCTATGTATTGGAAGGTTAGTGTCCTAGCCTTCTAGATGCAAACAGAGATTCTATAATAAGCCATGCTACTACTATGTAAATACATTCTTGGATTTCAAGTTCTTGTTTATGGAGTTTTGAAAGAGTTGGATCAATAAAGTAGAAGTATTGAGATTAATGTTTATTTTTATCTGGTAGTTTTTGTTTGATTGATTATCCAAGTATTTTGGAACAGGCCCACTCTAGAATAGCAAAGAAGGATAAATCTGTGCCTACAGTGTTCTGAATTTGCTTCTTTTCTAATATTGATTTCTGTCAAATTAGTGCTATGATAATTGAGTCAAAAACTTGAAGTTACTCTCTCTTCCCGTCTCTGTAACCACCCCACCCTTCTGTCTTGTTAAGTGGCCCTGGACCCTTGTCTCCAAAAGTTCTGAAACTATAACCTAGATTTATGAAAAAAAAAAAAAAAAAACTGCCTTCCCCACCAAATCAATCAAAGTCAAGAAAATGTTAAGATACAGAATTATTTCAGAACAGTCCTTAACCAATACATAATATAAGTTGTATTACTAGGTAAGACGGTAAGTTTAAACAATATAGCAACGTGACAAATGAGCATCATAGGAAGCTAAATATAATGAGCTCTATCCGGGCTTCACAATTCTTCCGTGCCTTCAGTAAGGATAGTGCATACATTTCCTTTCCCTTGTTAGGGAAATTGAAATTCCGATGCTTGACTTGTTCATGTGTGTCGAGGGCTTGTGAGTTAATAATTATAAAGCACTTGTCTCCACAAGTCAAGTTGAAAAACCTTCACTCGTTACATCCCATCAAGGACTTGGGAAATTCTCGGCATTTCTTCTAAGCATTTAATCTTTTTAAGAAAACCTCCTTCTTAATGGGACTGGGGCTAAGTTTGCTTCGCTCCTGCCTTCTATTTCTTGTACTTTCTTCTCACGTTAGCACCCCCTTTTTAAAATCCACGCTGTTTTCATTAATCAAAAAAGATGAATTTCTTCCAACAAACTTCCTACCACCATCTTCTCTTTGTGGACACTTAAGTCAGAGAGCAAATAACCAAAAACTAACACAGATGACCATTACCTAGGCATCTTCTGTAGCCTGGGTTGGAAATATAAGTGAATTTTATCTCTTTTTTTTTTCTGCAAGTTTTCCAGAAATAAGAATAGGTTGCTCCTGATATTCTGAAAGGAGACATTTGAACTTGGGCCGCATAGTTCCGCCACTTCCTCTTTGGTTCTCTCAGATGATGTCCCCCAAACTAAAAAGGAAGCCAGCATCCTCATCTGTCACATTTGACTTGGACCTGATTTGATGACTCAGCTGTTTTCTTTGCATCATTCTTATTTCTTCTAGGCAATGGTCTATATTGCCCAAGAGCCAATGCTTAGAGCAAGCCTATCAAGGATATTTATGAGATGAACAAGGAAAACATTTAAATGTGTCAAAGTGCCATTAATCAATTTTTAAAATAATGGTAATATGAAATGAGGGCTAAATAGTGTAATCTAACTGCCAATTAAAGTATACAGTAGTTCTGGTCTTAGTTACCTTTGATATGGAGTTATAGGCCAATAAGCAGATCCCTGCAGGTTTAGTGAAATCATAGGCATAATGTTTTAATGGCCACAATAGGGGCGTACATTTAGACTGCAGGCTGAACTTTAGTCAGTGTTTTTCTATCCTGGTGTTTTGTGAACAATCCAAAATTTCTTCAAAGCTATCCTAAGTGCTGCGATTGCAGAGGAACTTCCCTCTTGATGGCATTAGGAAGCTGTCCAAGGCCACTCAGGCTGAGTCCAAGATTTAGACTTCACCCAGAAAACCACCACTGGAAAAACACTTAATACGCCAAGTATGTTTGACATTCCATACCGGGGACAAGTGAGTACAGAGAAAGAGACACTATTGAACAAAGACAAAGATGACATGGAAGATATAAAAGTTCCAGAAGAGGAGAGGCTTAAAGATGTGTGACTTTGGATCCTACCTTTTACTTAGATTTGGGGTAAATGCTCTAGCATCATATTGGATTCAGAGGGGTTGCTTTTGGTAAACTGACTTGAATCCCCAAAAGATTAGTGGGTTAAGGAACATCCTTTCCAGATCCAACAGATGGAGGAGAAAAAAGCAGCCCAATCTATGACTTCAGAAACTCATATAGTAAGCCAGTATTGGAGAGGGCACAGTACTCTTTTTAGTGGCCTGTGGGCCACAGGAGGGGGAAAGAGCCCGTGAAGGGGACAGAAGGTGGTTTGGGGCAATAAATTTCAAATGGCAAGGTGCACTGGTACTAACCTCAAAGGGCAACATTGTGGGAGGGCAATGACAAGTATCTAGGTCATCCCCTCTGTCCTTTGGGACCCAAGGAGAAGCCTTGATTTGATCTTAGAAGATGAACATGTAGGATGCGATCAAGAAGGAAAATGGGTGCTCTGCCTCAGGTTGTCAAAAATGCTGCCACCCACATTATCAAACATGCGAGTCAAGCCCATGAGACTCCCCCTTAAGGGCAGCATCCACTGGGGTGTATCAGCCTGACTCTCCTGCAGTAGTGGTGAATGAATGGCAGCCAATGCTGGCCCACCCAGAGTATCGGTGCATCTCGCCCAACACCAGAGTTCAGCAGTGCATGTTGGTCAGGTGGATATCCTGTAATATAAATGCTCGTTTGGATCCAAAAGGAAAACCATTAAAACTAAAAGAAAGATGAACAACTTTATTGTTGGGGGGGCGGGCGGGTCAAGGAAAAGTAAATAAAATCTTGTTGTAAAGAATCAATTGGGCTGATGCTCCTCGATTCTCCTGTCTTTGTTCCTGCTGATGAAGTAGTTACAAGACCAAAGCCTGGCCAGGCCTTGGTAGAAAGGGCAGCAGCCAGCTCAGTAATCAGGGCAAGTCAGGGTCTGTTTAGCCCAGTTTTAAGTAAGTTTAGATATTCTTAAAGTTCCCAGGACATGATGGTTTTAAAAGGTTTTCTTTCTATTAAAAATAACCCTTTCCTTGGAAGAAAAGAAACGAATTGTCCTACAAACTGATTCCTCAAATATAAATAAATTAATAAATAAATAAATAGACAAATAACAAAACAAACAAACAAACAAAACTGAGTTTCTAGCCGGGGAATATAGTCTATCAGAGGAAGAGACTAGAAGCAGACAGCCACTATACAGAACCATGGGCTTTGCAACTAAGAAACTCTACGGAGCCTCCATCTGAAGGAGGAAGATGACTGAAGAACTCCTCCTGCTTTGCTGCCAGCCTCGGGAGGAAGCTGACTCCTCCTCAAGGCTCTGAGGAGATGCTCCCTTTCATTTCTTTCAGCCTACATGGCTTTTTACTCTGGTGTAGTAGTTTTCTGAATGGCCTTGCATCCATGAGCTCCTTTGACTCTCCATTCTAGGCAAAGCCATCCATCTCCTCCCCTGGGGTACCATCTTTTTTCCAAGTCTAAATATGTTAAGTTGCTATACTTCTGTTTCTTGGTTAGATAGAAATCAGCATTTCAGGATATATTTCTGTATTTTCATTAAAGATCTTCTTTTAAGTCTTAAGATACAAGATTTCATTAGGTAAGACTTTTTGCTTCTGGTTGAACCTTTCAAAAACATGGTGTGTAGCCAGCCAGCCAAGTTCTAGAGGCCAGATGGGAAGTCTGTCCATTCATAAACAACTTCTTTCTTCCCCCAAGCATATTCTTCTAGTGATTCAATCATTGTTTGAATTGGAAACAAATTTGTCAACTTGTTACATCATAGTGGTATGGCATGATACAATGTTTTCTTCAACAAAAATAGATTTATGAGGAAGTTACATGAATTCGTTGTGTTTTTTTTTTTTTTAAATTCATTCTAATCTAGAACTGAAGTCCATATCCTTTCACAGGCTAATGATACTATGAAATACATACAAAGAAAAACGAATGCTATTTTAAATTTGTCTCTAGATTCTATACCACAATCTGAGTTTCTAAGAGGTTACATTTACATGCTAGGCCCTAATTTCATACACTGCTCCTGGAATATCACATTCTGACTTGACTTACATACCATGTTCTTTTGCTATAGACCTAGGATAATTCCCAAACCAAAGTCCCTTAAATATTTAAGCATCTAAATGTGGTGTGGCATACCTCTGGTCCCAGTACTCAGCAGGTTGAAGCAGGAAGACCCAAAATTTGTGTCCCGCCTGAGCTACAAAGTGAGATCCTAACTTTTAAAACAAAGCAACTCAAACCAAACACAATCACAAAATATTGAGACTAGTCACATATAATATGGCTTTAGAACACCTTAAACTTGAGAAACAACAAAGGAGGGGAAAAAAGAATAGAGATGATGAGTGATGTACCTGGAGAACCCACAAAGGGTCAACCTAGGCACTACCATTCATTTACTGTGTGTCCTAGAACAGGTTTGCATCCTGAAAAAGGAAATGATAACAGTAACTAACTCAAAAACTTGCTCTTCAGAGTAAGTTATTACATATCAAGAGATCAGCCAGATATCTACACTGTATTGATAATCCTTCCCTTCCTCATCACCACACAGAGGTGCATTTCTCAAACCCACCACCCCTGTGAGCTAAGCCTCTCAGGACCACATTCTAGCCAGTAAAGGATGCTGGGTGGGTGGGTATTTCCTTTCAGTTAATGAAACAAATGCAAAGGACAATTTGAACCTCTATAAAAAGGAAAATAAGAGAGCTTTAAAAAGCAAGCAAATCACAATTATATAACTATTTTTTTAAATACTCCCTCCATTTTTGTCTTAGAAAGAAACCCTAATTTGCTTATTCTCCACTTCTAATTTCCATATTCATTTAATAACAAAATGAGAGAAACATTAATGGGAGATAGGAATTGTAAAAGTAGCAATAAAGTTAATGGCAACATTAAAAACACTGTACACATAAGCAGCAATATTCAAGGCAATTTAAAACATCAAGCAATATACAACTTAACATTATGTGAGAATAAACTATAAATTCAGGGTCAATAGACTGACTTTTCTCTTTCTTTCTTTTCTTTCTTTCTTTCTTTTTTTCTTTCTTTCTTTCTTTCTTTCTTTATTTTTTTGTTGCATAAAAATCAAGAAAGGGAAAGAGAAGAGTTCTAGCACCAGGGATGCTGGGGTAGGAATATATCACATTTGAGGCTAGCCTGGGCTAGCTAATTTGAGGCCAATATAGGATACATACATAGCAAGATCCCATCTTGGCCTTCCATCCCTCCCACATGTTATCTCCACTCCTGCCCCCCCCCAAAAGAATAGGAAGTAAAGAAATCCTTTAAAACAACCATTCTTAGGTGGACCATAAAAATTACTATAGGCCAGCAATTTAGGAAGTAAATTGATTGTTCACCATTTATAGGTGATTGCCAAAGGAATATTCAGGATACCACAGGTAACACAATGTGATTTCATCTAGGGAGAAGACTCCAATGCCTCAGGACATTGGTCCCTGCCCTTTGTCCACTCTACATTTAAAACCATCCCTGTGTATAAAATTAACATAACAGCACATAGGAACCATAAACCCCAGAATACTTAAGCAAGAGGCTAGATATCAACTGCGGCCTAGACTATTTTCCTTTGCATAAAAGAAATGAGATTAGAAGAACTGTTAAATTTTTCAACAATGACCTCACTTTTTAAGGCCGTCTTAGAGACCCCAGTACAACCATTCAAAAGAGAAATGCCTTCGAAGGGCCTTTTGCTAATGTGCCCAGGTGATGCCTTTTGTGGTTTTATCAAAGTTGTGCATCACTGCCCTTGAAGGGAACTCAAAATCTCAGCTCGTTCACATCTTTCAACCTCACACCACTGCCTACTTACAAGCCCTACACAAGGCACAGGAAAAAAATGAATGAAAGCCAGCCATTCAATAGAACCATTCACATCAAAAGAACTCAGTGAAAGATCAAATAGAAAGAGAAAAATCCAGCTTGATTACTCAACACAGTGAGAGCACAGGCTTGCTTGCCCTGTCCCCAAATCAGATGCCTTGATGCTAATGAGCAAACAGCTGGAGTGGGGTGGGGAAGAGAAATGGGCACATCATATCAATGTGTCTAGCAAGGATGCTGATGTACGGTTATAGGTAAACCTCTGCTACGCATTTTATAATGAGCCAGCTATGTGATCCAGCCTCCGATTCTTGATTTTCACAAACGCACAAGACAGCTCAGAAGACCAAACTTGTACGGTTTTCTTTAGGTTTCTAAACCATGTGCAACAAGTCTCTAACTAGCATATTGCCATTCATATTACAAACATTCACTAAAACATCGTGACTGCCATCCAGAGTCCATCTACTCAGTCGTCAAGTAGCATTTATTAATCACCAACTAGTTCCTAGCGCTGGGATTTCAATAAGGAACAAGCCAGGTGAAGTGGGATCCTCTCAGTCGTCAGCCCATGGAAAACTTCATAA